>NC_137816.1:15316077-15916077 GCF_963921795.1 Nannobrachium achirus | reverse complement strand
ATGTTGTGAGCTTGTAGATCGGCTATTTCCACTATCAATGTTATTTTTTAAGTATAAAGTGGTCAAACATGTCATGTCTTTGAATATTTAGGTTATGTGTCATATCTGCCATCTGCCATGTGCATTGTGCAACTTCAAAGCCTACAAGCCAAACAGAAATGTAATTGTCAACGACGAAAACACAATTAAATCGTTAATTGCAATTATTTGAGTGACAATCAATCGTCATGTCATAATCGTGACGGCCCTATGAGGAACGCTGAGGACCCATCCAATCTCAACTTACTGCAGAGTGCACTTGTCTACTCTACTCTTAGTGACCATGCCTACCCCTTACACCAGATATGTCTGTTTCCAGTGCCAGTGTGCTACCCTTGTTAATAATCTGCTCTTAAAGGACGATTTTTGATTAATTAAATACTTTATTAGTCATAAATGTAAACACACAAGGTAATGTCTGACATTGAAGGCTAAAATTATAACACAAAAAGTCCTTGTGGTTGACAGTGTCTATTCACAACTTTGGCAACTTTGGTTGCAAGTAGTTGCATGTTACAAGGAGTTGGATTGGTGTGGACTGGCCTTTAGATTTTGCGTATTTTGCTGTAATCATTAAAGGGGAAGACCACCCATTTTCAATATTGAACTGTGTCATTAATATACCTTAGAGGAGTTGTGTGGAAATAGAAAAAAAGTTCCCCCCCTTCTGTGTTGCCTAGAACTGGAGGATTGATTTTGGGGTTTGTATTGTAAAGTACAACTTGATGACACAACTTGATGACATCACACATTGTACAATACAACCCCCAAAATCAGTCCTCCAGTTTTAGGCAACACAGAAGGGGGGGAACTTTTTTTCTATTTCCACACAACTCCTCTAAGGTATATTATTGACATATTTCAATATTGAAAATGGGTGGTCTTCCCCTTTAAATCAATATTTAGCTGTTTGTACCTCTATGAAAATCATGGATGTTTACATTTTGCATATATATATATATATATATATATATGTTACAGTATGTTTGGGTAACTCAGGACGTTCATTGTAAGAGCGCTTGTTTCGTTCACCACACACTAATCACCACCAGATGGCGACGACAGCCCATAGACAGCCATTCACTAGTGCAGGCGCTGACGTCACTCGTTTGCGACTCCCTTTCTTTATTTACTAGCCTAGCTGGGCGGTGTTTAGCCATTAGCTTAGCCATTAGCTTAGCCATTAGCTTACTATGAGCGTTTATCTTGGGCTTGAAAATAAATATAACGATTGCATTCACCACGGCTTCGTAACTCGCGCGGCGCTCCGCCGGCCGCGCGGCCCTGGCCCGCTCTTCGCGGCCACTCGCGCCTGCGGCGCTCGGGGGCGAAGAGCAGGACCAAGGTCCGCTGGCCTTCGCGCCGCTTGCAATGTCGTGGACAATCGATGGGCTCCGCCTGGAGGACGTTGTTGTGGGCGACCGCTTGTTCCGCCCCGTGCGGCACCGCGAGTGCTCCGTTTCTCGGCCGTCCTGTTTCTCTAACATCCGGTGACATATATATATATATATATATATATATATATATATATATTTTATATATTTTATATATATATATATATATATATATATATATATATATATATATATTTTTTTTATCCAAATCATTCTGCATTTTAAAATGTGTTTAAACACAACAATAACATAACGTTGACAAAAAAAACTATTGCACAGTGCAATGTCATGCTTTGGATTAAATTATCTCAAGCAAGATCCAATGGCTTTTATTGCATCTAATTTTAATTACACATTCGTTTCAAAGGTCAATTTCAACACCAAAATACAGTAAATGTTTTTTTCTTTTCTTTTCTTTTCTTTTTTTTATTCTATTCTTCCAGAGAACCAGGGAGGTCGTGGACCCCTCACTCAATTTTGGTTTCGGCAGGATTACCACCATCAGCAAAGCAACTTTTGCACGCCAACAAGCTGGTTAGTCTCACCAGGATGGTATAATAATAATCATAATCGCATAATAACACAATATAATTGGTAACATGACACACAGAGAGAGAGAGAGAGAGAGAGAGAGAGAGAGAGAGAGAGAGAGAGAGAGAGAGAGAGAGAGAGAGAGAGAGAGAGAGAGAGAGAGAGAGAGAGAGAGAGAGAGAGAGAGAGAGAGAGAGAGAGAGAATGTATCTACATATTTACACATAGCATATCCATCTGGTGCTGTAATCACCTGAGGTGAGGTGGCTACTTAATTTTAGCCACAGTTGCCGACATCCTGCACCTTGCAGACAGAAGTACAGGTAAGAGTCAATAACCTAAGAATACAATAAAAATAAATGTAATACTATGCTGCTGGTGCTATATAGCCTATATATATATAAACTCAGCACAAAAAGAAAGGAAACTTGACTTCGGTCCATTATATCTCCCCTTTAATAATACCAATTTGTATAGTGTTTGATATCATCGTTATTATTGATTTGTCACCTTTATAACAAGGTACAGATTGTAAGGATCTGGCATTCGTGGAATGAGCAATACAGCCAAGCATGTGGGTAGCGCCCGATGCTTACAAGCTGTACCTCGTTGGAAAGGTGACGAATAAACTATAAAAATGATATAAAACACAATACAAATTGG
Organism: Nannobrachium achirus; assembly: GCF_963921795.1. Classification (NCBI taxonomy): domain Eukaryota; kingdom Metazoa; phylum Chordata; class Actinopteri; order Myctophiformes; family Myctophidae; genus Nannobrachium; species Nannobrachium achirus. The sequence continues at coordinate 15,913,450 of NC_137816.1, read as the reverse complement.
TATTATTAAAGGGGAGATATAATGGACCAAATTCAAGTTTCCTTTCTTTTTGTGCTGAGTTTATATATATTGGTATATGGATAGTTGGTATGGAGTTTGGATCATTATATATTACCAGTGGTGTAAAGTAACTAAGTACATTTACTCAAGTAGTACTTAAGTACAGTTTTGAGGTATTTGTACTTTACTATACTATACTATTTTCAAATGATTTGTATTCATTTGAAAACTTGAAATGGGACATTCTGTATAATGAGTACTTTTACTTTTGGTATTGGTAAGTATATTTTGGTGCCAATAATTCTGTACTTTTACTCAAGAACATTTTGAAATCCAGACCTCTACTTGTAAAAGAGTATTTCTACATTGCAGTATTGATGCCTTTACTTATGTAAACACTTGAGTACTTTTTCCACCGCTGGAGTTTAACTTTGGACCATTCTATATCTATACTGTATTTACTGCATGGACACTTATGAAAGTACACACATGCAGCACGCTTACGCCCCCAAGCGGCCACCAATATTTCGACAAGAGCGCGACGCACGTGACGTAACCGGACGTAAACACGCCATGCGTGGAGGACAACACCACGTGTTGCTGTCATGGCCGCTCGCGTGGAGTGGAGTATTCAATAAAAGTTGTTAGAAATCTATGCTACCAGACAGCGAAGAAAGAATTGTTACCACGGATACAACATTGAAGCTGAGAGGACATCATTATAAAGCTGCCTTCTCCGCAGTTGCCGACTTCCACCTAACAGAGAAGCTTTCTGTAAAAATGTCGCCTATTACTACGCATCCAGCGGACACAATATTTAAAAACAAAAATGGAGAAAAGAGGGGAAATATCGAGCCAGTGGAATGTGACACGCCGATCTCTGAACGGGAAACAAAGAAAAAGAAACGCAAAGAAGCCAAACTGAAGCTAAATGAACATCAACAGGAGTCTCAACCCAGGGAGGAGGGCAGCTGCTCTTTAAACGACACACCGAATAAGAGACAGAAGAAAGGAGCCAAGGAGGGAAATGAAGGAGCCGGTAAACAAGATCTAAACGATGACAATGTTTGTAAACAACCGCAGGGTTGTACCAATCCTAAAGACTGTTTAGTGTGTCAAAGAAAACGCAAGGTAAAGAAGAAAAAATGTGAAACTAACCAGGAGGTGCCTGATGTAAATATGGAGCCAGTCGAAGGTGACAAGCCACAGAGCCAAACCAGTGATGGTGTTTCTGCTCCACCAGCCAGTTTAAAGTTAGACACACCAGTGTTGGAGAAAAGAAAGGATGAAAAACGCAAAGAAAAGAAGAAAAACACTGAGACCGGCAGTGCTTTAAATAGTGACAATCTCCAACAGTCAGAATGTGAGGAACTGACATTGGACACACCACCAATAATCAAGAAGAGGAAAAAGGATAAAATGTATGAAGACGGCAAGAAAAAGACAGAGAATAAAGACGACCAGGCTGTAGCTGAGGAACGGAGCACTGATTTGTCTTCATCCCAAATTAACGTTGAGGGATCTGCTCCTAACCCCAATTTGATGTTTGACACACCACAGAAAAAGAAGAGGAAAAAGGATAAAATTCATGAAGATGCCAAGAAAAACACAGACGACCAGGCTGTAGCTGAGGAACGGAGCACTGATTTGTCTTCATACCAAATTAACATTGAGGGGTCTCCTAACCCCAATTTGACGTTTGACACACCACAGAAAAAGAAGAGGAAAAAGGATAAAATTCATGAAGACGGAAAGAAAAACACAGAGAATAAAGATGACCAGGCTGTAGCTGAGGAACGGAGCACTGATTTGTCTTCATCCCAAATTAACGTTGAGGGATCGGCTCCTAACCCCAATTTGACGTTTGACACACCACGGAAAAAGAAGAGGAAAAAGGATAAAGGGAAGTTAAATGATGAAAACACAGAGCCAGTGGAAGGCAACAAGCCACAGGCCCAAATCAGTGATGGTGGTTCAACTCCACTAGTCGGTATAATGTTGGTCACGCCAACGTCAAAGAAAAAGGATAACAAACTCAAAGAAAAGCAGCAAAACACAGAGACTGGCAATGCTTTAAATACTGAACATCTCCAACAGTCAGAATGTGGTGAACCCAGTTTGACACTGGACACGCCACCGATCAAGAAGCGGAAAAAGGATAAACGGAGTGAAGACTCTGAGAAAAACAAAGAGAAAAAAGACAACAAGGATGTAGCCGAGGAACGGAGCACTGATTTGTCGTCTCCGAACGTCGGTGTGACGTCTGACACACCGTCACAGAAACGGAAGGATAAAAAAGTCAAGAAGAAAGAATTAGAAAGCAACCAAAATCTGAATGAAGAGAATCTGGAGCATCTGTCCTCCCAGACCAGAGATGTCAGTCCTCCTCCTGTCACCACTGCAATGCTCCACTCTCCAACACAGAAGAAAAAGAAAAAGAAGAAACGTGAAGCCAAGAACCAAGAGTTAAATGATGATCTGGAGTCAACCGGGCGTGAAGCTCCACCTGGGGAGACATCTGATGTAACTTTGTTGAAGAAAAAGAGTGATAAAACCTCAAAGAAAAATAAAACAAAGACAGATGAAACATCAAAGGAGAAGAAGTCTATCTCCTGGTCAGACTTATTTTCCGTCCACGAGTTTCCTCTAGCAAAACGTGAGGATGCTGATTTGAATTAACTGACTACTTAATTAAGTAATTAATGGTTATTGCAGTCACGCCCCCCCCCCCCCCCCCCAAACAAAAACCCACATCAACTAAAACATTGAAATTAGTCATACAACTTGGAACGAAGATGTTTATGATTTATTTGCTACAGAAGTGATTTTGTAGTATATTGTTGCATGCATTATACTTTATTAGCTATGTAATCGGAATACTAAGTCTAACATTTATAACACAAAGATGTACATTTTTTGTTTAAATAGTGTTGTTTAAAACAAAACACTGCACCCAAACAACCACAGACTTAAGATTTATTGAAATCGGAATCAGGAGAGTGTAAAATATCTGTCTGAAACAACGCAATTTGTTCATGTGTTTCAGAAACTGGCCCACGGAAACGGTGGATGGTCTGTGAGGGCTTTCAGTTCATCCTGAAGCATCAAGCTGAAGCTCTGCTGAAGCTCGGAGTGAATCCCTATTTTAAGGTTTTACAGTTTGACATTCTGACTGTCTTATCATTCTGTGTACTTGTTAATCTCCCTGCCTGTCTGTAATTCTGACAGATTCATGTTCTCCAAAGCAACTTAGAATATAAGAAACCATAAAAAGAGTCTGTTTATTTCAAATCGCTCTGTAAATGACTTGTTACTTAATGTTTTAATCTAGGATGTGTTGTGTCAGCTGTGGAGGATGTACCTGCAGTCCAGTCGACAGGCGTACACAAACAATCCCATACGGCATTCACACTTGAAACGGGTGATGGTGAGTGATATGGTATTTCCACCAGTGTGATAATGTTTTGGACTCTTGTTTTTATACCCATATACATTCTCATAAAACAACGTGATGCGCTGTGGGCTTGTGGATTAGCTATTTTTGGTTAAAAAGATTAGTTGTAGATGGAGACCTGTCATCTAAGAATATCGGGTTGAAGTGGTTAATTAATCTATCAGAGGTTATGCAGTATGATGTCAGAGTACATAACCTGTTATCTTTGTTGAATTGTGTCTTTTGTCCCTTAGCGGTCTCAGAGCAATGATGCCACTATGGACTCATCCTTCCAGTCCAGCGACGAGGACAGACGCACAGACATGTTCTCAGACACAGGAGAGACCTCAGGTTGGAACACACAGGTTCTGATCCCTGACGTGATACATGTTTTCATTAGACTGACACTTCTGTAAAACTAGAGAGGTTCATGTGTAGGGCTGTCACAATTATGACATAATCGTCTGATCGTGATTATTTGACATTATCGCAATTATTTTGTCATAATCGTCATAATCGTGAATGTTGAAAAATGTCAGAAATAGTGGAAATAGCAGATCTACAAGCTCACAACGCGTCGCATCGCGACGCGTTGTGAGCTTGTAGATCGGCTATTTCCACTATCAATGTTATTTTTTAAGTAGTAAGTTGTCAAATATGTCATTCATTTCTTTGTGTATTTAGGTTTTGTGTCGTATCTGCCATGTACAACTTCAAAGCCTAAAAGCCAAACAGAAATGTAATTGTCAATGACAAAAACACAATTAAATCGTTAATCGCCAATTATTTGAGTGACAATTAATCGTCATGTAAAATGTCATATTGTGACAGCCCTATTCATGTGCTCAGTGGAGTGAGTGCATACTGTGTCTGCACCTGGAAATGGAAATATGTGGCTATCAACTGTATATGACATAGGGTTGGCCGTGGACATATACACACACACACTCACACACACACAGACAGACACAAACTGGTGGAGATTGCCTAGGGGTTCGAGATGTGGGCTTGTGATAAGAAGGTTGTTGGTTCAAAACCTGCACCATGTTTTGAAAATTCTAGAAAGGTGGTTAACGTCCTCCATTTCTCTTTCAGGTTCTTTTCCCAATATTCTATTTTTTTATGATGTGGCTGCTCCTTCTCTTACAGGAGAAGAGACGGAAGAGAGTGATTGCGAGTCTGTGATTTCGGGTTCCTTCGATGTAGCCAAGTACCTGACCCCGTCGATGAAAAGAGGCGGGAGTCTCTTGAGCATGCGTAAGACACTGGCCCTCTGTTACCTCGCCCTTGTATGGTGTAGGGAGGGCATCACGTTGTCTGAACTACTCAGGTTGGTACCATGCATTAAACACCCATGTAACTTACAACTTAATTTATTAATAACAAGTCTCAGGTTTTTTTATTCTGTAGTTCAGGAATTGTCCATGGTGCTAGGACTGCCCCAAAACCCCTTTTATAACCATTGGATATTCTGCACATGTCATGTTCCTAGTAAATATCTGATTACTAGTTCTAAATAAATAAGCCAATAAATCAAATCAAGTTTTTTTTTTGTAGTGAGACTATCTCTGCAGAAGTCAGCACTTCATGGCAAAATACATCACTCTGGAGACACCCTGAGACTCGCTTAACGTTGTACTAGTTTTAACTTATGAAGCGCAAGGGTCATTTAGCATAGATAACATGAGAAATGTCATTACTTAAAGGACCAGGTCACCTCTGGGACAACCAGATCTTATTTTATTGTTGTTTGGGACACGATCAATTCTAAGTACTTTTTTGTGTTCAATCTGTGTTTCTAGATATTTTAGTATTTCAGCATGCTACAACTGGTCATATGATGCAAAATGCATCATATGACCAGTTGTAGCATGCTACAAGCATGCTGAAATCCTAAAATATCTAAAAACACAGATTGAACACAAAAAAGTACTTAGGATTGTGTTGATCGTGTCCCAAACAACAATAAAATAAGATCTGGTTGTCCCAGAGGTGACCCGGTCTTAACTGTTCTGTCTGTGATGTCATTGAACAAACTTTGTATACACACAGTTTGTATTGTGTTCTGTCTACAGGTTTGTCAGTGAAGGTCACATCCCCTATGTGAACGCACATGACCTTTTTCCAGAAGACATGAAACCCACCGGCAGAGATACTCTACTCTTCAGGGCGTCGGTGAGTGTTCTGCACAAACAACCACAGGGTTAGCATCCTGTAACCAGAAGGTCTGTCCCCTCGAAAGTAGACTCTGCTACAATGTGCATGTCATCACAAAAGGCACATTTTCCTTCAGGTGTTTGGCTGCATTTTACGTGAAAGCCCCCTGTACCCCTTGACACTTGGCCCGGGCTCCTCCTCCCAACTGTCCCTGTTGGGAGGAGCTATTTTATTGTTTATTGTATTATTGGAGCCACATGGACACTACCAGAGACCATTTATGACATCATTTGGGGTGCAGGTTTTGTGTGCAGGTGGGTTTCAGTGGTAGAGCTGTGTGTGTGTGTGTGTGTGTGTGTGTGTGTGTGTGTGTGTGTGTGTGTGTGTGTGTGTGTGTGTGTGTGTGTGTGTGTGTGTGTGTGTGTGTGTGTGTGTGTGTGTGTGTGTGTGTGTGTGTGTGTGTGTGTGTGTGTGTGTGTGTGTGTGTGTGTGTGTGTGTGTGTGTGCGTCTGTCTGCGTGTGTGTGTGCGTTTGTTCTCCAGTCCATTCCTCTCTATAAGGATGTGCATAAAGAAGCCCAGACCCTGGCTATATACTTGGCCCTGCCCCGCTTCCCTCCAATCAGCAGTCAGTGTCTGCTGCACCCTGCAGTGCTCAGTCTGAGATACCTCGCACACATCAACCTGCCTGGTAAACACACAAACACTCCAGATCACTGGTTCCTAAGCACTCGGTCGGAACCTATTTGTGGGTCGCGGACAATTTTTTTTATGGGTTCCTTAATTTTTGTTTCCTACATTTTGTTTTTAATATTACATACCCAAAAAAGCTAAGATTTCCATGTATAAAAAAAAATGCAATGATTTTTCTAAGTAATCTCATTAATAAATAAAATAAAAATCAAAGAAATTCCTTAAATTAGAAAACAAATGTTTAACAAGTAGTGAGAATAGCCACTCTACAAGCTCACAGTGCGACACGTTTTGAGCTTGTAGATCTGCTGTTTTCACTAGTTCGGGTCCCGTTCAAACGTCTAATTTCTCTTTCGGGTCACAAGCTTAAAAGTTTGGGAACTTATATCTGTCCCCAGACCTGCTGTATCAGTCAGTGCATAAAGTCGAATGCTGTTGTGTCTGACCCCAGATCAGCTGTATGAGTGGGTGTGTAAAATGTATTGAAGTTAGTTCTGTCTCCAGATCAGCTGTATGAGTGGGTGTGTAAAATGTATTGAAGTTAGTTCTGTCTCCAGATCAGCTGTATGAGTGGGTGTGCTGGGTGATGGAGAAGGCCGGTTTATCAGAAGAGTCCATCAACACCTTGGATCCTATGAACGCTCCTCTTCCTCGCTACGACTTGCAGACTGCTGCCGCCATCATCGTCACAATGAAACTGCTCTTTGGTTTCAACGACCACACAGAATGGTAACATGCTTTCTACACATACACTTTTAACCCATTTAGGCCTAGAATTATTGAATGCTTTATGCCTCATTCACACTACAGATATATAGTTGAACGTTTAGCTTGGTAATTCAATGTAATCTCAATGGAAACCAGCTTTAAAGATACAGGAGACGCTCCAAGCAAAGCTTTGAAAGCTTTAAAGCTGGTTTCCATTGAGATTACATTGAATTACCAAGCTAAACGTTCAACTATATATCTGTAGTGTGAATGAGGCATTAGCTATTGAAAAATAGCAGATAGCGCGGCACTCGGTGCCGCGCTGCGAGCTTGTAGATCTGCTATTTTTGAAAAAGTCGTGAAAATGTGTGCAAATCTTTGAATATATGTATTTTCAAAGCGAACGTTTGTAACTCAAATTTTGCTTCTGGGTGGTCCCTGGAACTAAATATTTTGAGATGGGGTCCGTGGCCAAATACATATCATTTTGGGGGTCCTTCACATGAAAAGGTTTGAGAACCACTGACATAGTAGTCTCTCAAGAACAGACTAACTGACTGGCCAGATTGCTGACATAGAAACATAGGTTTTTCAAAAAACCTTAGAAGGATTCAAAAGACACTTATAGAATCGGGGTCAAAATTAAAATTTTCACTTTTTTTCCCCTCAAAAATAGCAGATCTACAAGCTTGCAGCTCGGCACTCGGTGCCGCACTGTGAGCTTGTATATCTGCTATTTTTCAATAGTTAAAGCATAAAATAATAATACACTATAATGTGTACCCGTTAGAACATCCTGTCAGCATTTCACATTTTAGTTAGCAGCGTTGATGCTCTAACTAAACTCTTTACCTGGTTTATACTACACTTGCCAAGCCTTGCATTGAGTTGTCTGTTAATGAGGTTGGGTTTGTAAATGATTACAAATTGATTGATGAATGAGAATATCAAGGTATTAAGTGAATCAGGCCATATTTCAATTATCTGTACTGTTTTTACTCCGCAATCATGATTCATGTTTGTCTTTCAGGGTTGTATCCAACAAGGCAGGGGACAAGGATAAACAGCACCCAGGTACAGTAGGTTTTGTTGGATGTTACTTTACTTTGTTAGATTACTGGCATTCACCGATTCCATGCTGTGACATAACTCATATAACAACACATTTCAGTTGTGAGATTCATTTATTTATTTTTACCTAGTCAACTTGATTCTACTTGCATTACGCAAATGGAATCTATTTCACTTGTACAGTCAATAACTTGGTTATTAATTAGTTCCTGATGGTTTGTGCAATTGCTCAGAATGTATTTATTTATCATTTATAATAAATAGTTTACAAGATTTCACAGTATTTGGCCTGGAACCAGACAAATACAGCGGTGCAAAAGAACAGAATTGCCCTCAGGCAGTGTGATATAGTCTGGCTATGCAAGGCTAGTATAGGGGGCCCATCATGACACAGTCACCCTGATGACAATTGTCTGCAGTGTATTCACATCACCTTTTGGTGTCGCCTCAGCTCGATTGGAACCTTGACAGAGGTTATGTTTAAAAAGTAGCAGATACTTTGACCCAACTGAAAAAAAGGCAAGGCAAGTTGAGCCAGTACCATGCTGCAGGAAAGCACCTTTTGATTATTGGATCTAGTCTGTTTTGAATTTCCACCACAGTGAAAACACAGTTACTTTAAACTCGTGGCACATTGTACTTTGTGAAGTTTCAGTCTGTAACTTTATTTCTATCTGTGCTGGTTAACAGAGCAGAATACTTTTAACTTGAGGAGGTGGTACAGACTTTTACAGACTGCCCTGACTAGAGCCACACACGCACGGAATCGGTTCACTGCTAGGTAAGACTTGTTGGGAGATGATGATAATAATATTAGTAATATTAATAATTGCCACGTTAAGAAAAACAAATAAGTGTTTTGTTAAATGTCAATCTGTAAAATTGTGATTTTTGTATGTGATAAAAGAAGGTCTTATGGCTCTAGGAAATATTTGTCAGTTTATTACCAAACTATTTCAGTGCATGTTTTCTCCTCTGTTACAGAAAACAGTGGACACACAAAAAAGCTCTTCTTAGAGGAAAGAGTGACTCAATTGTTCTGAAACATAGAAGTAAGTGCATTACATTTTGAGCTACATTCTATGAAAAAGGCTTTTTACAAATTAGTATATACTGTATCCTGCCAAACGCCAGTAAGAAGAATAAGTATACTGACATCATGTAACTATGGTTTCATACCTATGTGTCCAGGAGTGGTAGAGCAGCTTCAGGCTTCCTTTGAGAATGTTTCAGGCCGGCCCACGGGGCCCCAGCCCTCCTCTCCCTCCACCTTCATCTTCCGCTGGGGCGGCGAGGAAGATGAGGATAGGTCAGACGGGCCGAGTCTTCACGAGCAGAGCCTGAACTGTGTGTCAGCTCTGAGGAAAGGAGTACGGACACTCTTGAACACAAACTACTGGCACGCCGACATCAGAGACTGTAAGAAAAGGTGAGTGAAACACAGTCTGAATCAGATTATAATATGATAGGAGTGGAGTGGGGGCAGCAATTTCCACACCCTCCCTCCACCCTGTAATCACGCCGCTCTAAGTTTGATTACCTACCCGTGCTTTTTACCTGGTCAGGCCAGGGGTGACATAAATGCCTTTCACACATGCACTATTGCGTGTACGTTTTCCAGACTTGAAACGGTAAGTAGCAAATGTCCGACTCAGTAGGACCTGACATGCAAAAGACTTTACGCTGGTCTATGTAATGTCCGATTGAGCCAGTGGGCATGTTGATGACGCTACTGTAGCTTTAGGTTTTTTAGTGTTTGAGTTGGAACGATTCTACGATTCAAACTTCTGTGACAACACAAACAATGCCTCTTTCGCACCCTTGTTATAAACATTTGAGCATGTGAAATAAACGTGCGCATGTATTCAATAATGGTTTGATCTTTACCATCATTATAGTGGTTTGTTGAGCATGGGTTGTACTGTATAAATTACTAAACATATTTCATGTATTCAATAATGGTTTGATCTTTACCATCATTATAGTGGTTTGTTGAGCATGGGTTGTACTGTATAAATTACTAAACATATTTCATGTATCGAATATTAGAGGTGAAAATAAAATGAGCTTCATGTTCTGAGGAAGGCAATCCACTCACGCTGTAGCAGTAGCTATTGTGCAACTACTACCCAGACTACCAGAAAACCCTGACTTGTCTGACTCTAAACATATAAACAAAGGACAAATAAACAAAGGAAATGTTTTCCCCATTTCTAATATACGGTCTATGGCAGTTAAATGAAATTTATGAATAAATATGTTGCCTATTATGTTGGCCAACTACTTAAACTGGTGTGCTATGTTGCTAGAGCAACGTGTCAGCTAAACTTTCAGCCTGTGTAGAATGCAGGCGCAACATGGTTTTGATCGCCAGCTGATTCAATAATGATTTAGCACGTATGAACTAAACTCTGTCATTTCTAGGTTGTTATTCAATTTCTGCAGTAATATATAGTAAAGTCACGTTTGTTCCAAATATAGTATCATTCAATTACTGTAAGAACAATGCTGTGTTAGTTATCAGTGTGTCTGTGTTGTCATCATTGATAATTATCGTTGAGACGATACAATGTCTCCATGATATGCCTTTTCAGAGGTATCGTATATATCGTGATACAATTGAGGGAGTCTTGTAAAAAATCCTGTTTAATCGTTAATACAGAGATTCATTGCAGAATTCAATTTAAACCTGCATTTTGGTCAAAATCATCAGTTGTCAAACTTTAAAATGTCAAGGTCTCCACTTAACTCTGACAGTATACAAATGCGGGTCCATTTGGTTTCATTTGTATACTGTCAGAGTTATATACTTCAATAAAGTAAAGAGTTATATACTTCAATAAAGTAGAGTTCAATTTAGACCTCCCAAAAGGAACCCAGAGAGTCTAGTTTTTGTCAAGTAACTTGAAAAATAACCATAAAAACCAACATGAAAAAGAATTGTAAGAAAATATCGTGATATTGTATTTTTCCATATCGCCCACCCCTATAGGTTAAGTTGTAAGAGCCACTATAAGGAGCTGGAGGCGTCCGGGCTTCCTAGAAGCTACGTTTGGCTGCTGGAGCTCTTCTCCTTCCTGCTGGAGGTGAGAGCAGCCACCCTACATGAAGAGGTGAAGACCGTGGAGAGGAAGCTCTTTAAACACCGGATCAAAACCAAGAGGAGCCTCAGGCACAGGAGATGGAGGCACTGGTGGAGAACTAGAGGACAGCAAATCAAAGTGTGAGGAAGATGAGCAAGGCCCTACTGAGCTTCCACTTTCAGTGACTGCGAAGTGGCTTCAAACCCATGTTTCATTACAGATGTGTCACACTCGCACAGCAACACTCATTCAATCATGGACTGAGAGACACCCAGTGGGGTTTCTAGGATCAGCATATTGATATCTAGGTGAGAGTTGTGACTTAACAGAGAAGGTTGCATTGTGAGTAATGGAACTGCATTAACTTTTTTGCTGCCATTTTAAACAAGCTGAACTAAGCAGCAGCCATATTGTCCTTACCTTTTAACGTGGCCTACCCTTTATCGTGCACACATCGTGCACGATCTGTGCGTGACTCATGTAGTAGACGTGTAGACTCGATGACGGCTTTCGAATAAAAAAAAACCCCATTGAAATAGACATTTCCGTTGCCAGGCTGTATCCGCCACTGTTTACATAAAAAAACATTAGAAACAGCCAGCTGTGCGCTATGGTAACGCGTGGACATGTTCGCACACAAAGCGCACGATATGTACGGGGATCATAATCCAGGCGTGTAAAGACTGGATCAAAGTTTCCAAACCCAAAAATCGGATTAAAAAACTAGCTTTCCATCGCCGAGTAGCTTCCTCTTCCTCTCTGTTACAATGTAAACCAATGATGGCGGGACTATGGCCCAGGCTCAGACCGGATACGGAAACCTAGATCCGGTCAAAACCGGAAATGCGCCAGGATACAGTTAGGAGGCGGGCCTAAAGAGTCCGAATCGACGATAAACAGTGATCATACTTTTAATTGTTTCATAATGATTAAAGCTAATTAAATTTCCGGGATCTACGGGCATGGCAGGGCGGTACAGCGGGAAATCTCCGGTTTCGACGGGGATAGCAGAAAATGAGTTAAGAACTACTTAAGGGAGAAAGGAGGACAGTTGTTTGAATTCTGACATGTAGTGTGTTCACATATTAATGTACATGTTTGTTCTACAAACTCTGACATTAATTAATTGTAAATAGTGAATTAAATGAGGACAAGGAAAGCAGATCAACCACTTAAACCCTATATACCTGACTGGTCCTCTGGAGTCGAGCTTTTACATACATTTTCAGTGAATGTGCGCCTCATAAATGTGACGCGAGGGTTCATGTGGTTACAAAACCATTGTTTGTACAGAAAAGGATAACTTACTTTCTACATATTGTTCAAATGGAAATTATTTTTTAGTAACATTTTCAATAAATCTTTGTGCTCCTTAATTCATATTTTGTTCATTCCATGTGCTTGGTGCATAGAAAGAGAAAGCAGTTAGATGTAACAAACTTGATGTAAGTTGATCGTTTTCCCAGTGATGGCTTAACCACTTATAAATAAACAATCTACAAGGTAATTAGTACACCCCCTGGACATGACGCTAGTATGTCGCAGGGACTCAGGGAGGCATTGGGTACCAAATTTGTTAGTCTTTGGTATGACTGCCCGAGAGGCACCGGCTAGGCGGCTACTAGTAGTTTTGGCTCTGTGGGGGTGCCAAGTGCTTCTGGCTAAAGGAAATAATCTCCATAAAGCTTGTCAACCCACGGAAGTGCTCTAAAATCCCTGGGTAGATGGCTGTGTTGACTCTGAACTTGATAAAACACAGTGGACCAACACCAGCAATACAATGCAATGCTGGTTCTGCCCACACTTTCTTTTATCAAGTTCAGAGTCCACACTGCCATCTATCATTTTGGAGCACTTTGTGCTTTCGTAGGTTGACAAGCTTTATTGAGATGATGGTTTTCTTTAGCCAGAAGCACTTGCCCACAGAGCCAAAATGACTAGTAACTGGTGTACTGACCATGGTATTACTGGGCTTAACTGACCAGCACCCACAGAGAATCTGTGTTGTTGTCAAGAGGAAGATGAGACACCAGACCTGCATTTCAGTTCATATTGAGGTACTAATTTATTGGAGTATTTACATTATTGGGTACTTTATACTTCTGCTCCACTACACCTCAGAGGCAAATATTGTACTTTTTAAACCACTACAATTACGTGATTACTTACTAATTTAGCTTAATCCAAATCCCATAGTCCGAACAGACAAGTGGCTTCTGTTTTTCACTTCATTGTCTGAAAAACGCTTGAGTAAATACCTTGCAAAGTTGCAATTAAGGCTAGCTTTGACCTCTGATATTGATATATAATGATCATAAGCATATAATGATCATAAGCACAACAGAAACCTATTTTAGTAATAAACAGTCTGAACATATTTTGTCATTTAATCTCAGACCTATGGTATGCCTAATTCTAAGGTTTGGATAACTGATACTTTTTGTATGTGGTGTAGTACTGCTCTGCACGAGTCCAGGGCAGACCATTCAGCAGCATCTGGGAGAGGCAGAGGGAGGCAGCAGAGCCCTCAGAGGGCCGGTAGTGAACCATGTCATAGTCAAGGAATGTCAACTCCATCAGATAGTTAGCCAGCGTGTTTGAAATTCAAAATTCTACAGGAAGAAAATACCCAGACAACCAAGGGTTTGTCATGTTTCTGAATCCATTGCAAGCATTTGTTTTGCACAAAAAACATTCATTGGGCTAAAAATGTCCCCACAAAATGGTTTAGTGATTTTCACAGAAGAGATTTCTTGGTATGGAATTTATTCACAGATTTTATTAATATCACCCGACTATTTATTCACCTATGAGGGCGGCTTCTGCCCACTCATTTCAATGGGAATGGAGTGTTTATTTGCAGAAATCCGCTCCATTTCCATTGAAATGTATTGGCAGAATCTGCATTACACATTACATGGCTGAGTGATTAGGAACTGACAAAGCACAATAAAAATAGACTCAAATGAAAACAGACAATATGCTTTGTTTCTTTCCCCGTTTTATTTGAAGGAAATACATTTTCTCAGTTTACCTAAAAAAAGGACTTGCACTTTGTCATCACAAAAACAACTGTGAGCCAAGATCAATGGGTTGAATTAAAAACTTTGTACAGTATCTTGTCCAGTTAAAAAAAAGAAGGAAAAAAAAAAAGCCACAATGAACACAACGTTTGTGTGTAGTCGTGTGTGTGTTTGTGTTGTACAAGGTTCAACAGTAAGCAGGGTTCTGTCAGACACACGCACAAAGACGTAGACATGTGGTATGTTCACCCTATACGATCCCCAGGGAGGGTTACATTCCTGCAGGGTTCAAGCAAACACCGTTGGGTGTTTTTGATTGTGTTCACCGAATCCTCTTCTGCTGTCGTGCGCGGTATATGTCGTGTACAGGTGGGGCTATGGCTCCCTTTTCGTCTTCCTCGTCCGAGTCGGCGTTAGGCCTCTTCAGTGACTTGTGGTTCTCCATGGCTCCGTTGCCCTCGCCACCTGCGTCGGGCAGTCTGCCTGTGATCAGCTCCACAGCGGCCTCCACTGCTGCCACGCAAAAAGTAACGAACATTCACATGTAATTACTGTATGTCAGGGTTCCCCAATTAGTTTTCCCCAAGGGCCGAATTATGTCTAGGGTACCAAGCCGAGGGCCACAACATTGCAGGGGGGGGGCGTTCCTGCTACTAGAGGGACAGTTCAGATATCGTCGTTGTCGGGTGAAAATCTTGTATGTCCAAAACCGTTCGTTTTGAATTTATAATTTGTTTAATTATTTAAACTAGTGAAAACAGCAGATCTACAAGCACACAACGCCTCGCACCTGTGCTTGTAGATCTGCTGTTTTCACTACTTTTGTGCGACGGCCTTGTATGATTTGCGAAAGAACGAGAACGTGCACATTTGGAGATATGAGATTTCCAGCCGACAACGACGATATACTCGTGTTGATGCTGCTCTTATACCACCATTATTACTGGGGTTGGTGTGGGCCAGACAGTAGCCCCCCGCGGGCCGCAAATGGCCTGCGGGCCGCCTATTGGGGAACAATGCTATATGTCATGGCCTTGGCTGACACAAACTAACATGAAAACAGATGAGCTTTGACTAGTGGTTCTCAAAGTGGGGTCCCCCGACCCCCGCAAATGAGTTAATGAACCATAAAGTCTTTTAAACCACTTTAACCCTATATCAGCTATTTGAAAATAGTCAATCTACAAGCTCACAACGTATCGCAATGCTATGTGAGCTTGTAGATGTGCCATTTTCCAAAAATGTGAAGTGTTGAAGATTTTGAAACGTTTTAACACATCTTGTACAGTGGTCCCTGGCACAATATATTTTCAGATGGGGGGGGGGGGGGGGGCAGCCAAATACATATTAATTTGGGGGTCCTTGACATGAAACGATTTGAGAACCAGTGGACTAAAAACCAGTGGAGAAAAGTAACTTACTTTCAGGAAGTGTGCATCTCCTGAAAGATTCCATGAGCTCATCCACTTGAACAAAGGGACCCTATAGGACAGAAATAAACAGACGCCCGATTGTTGAAATTATACGGATAAAGGCCTTTCCTTCTTGAAATTCATCAGCTGTTTTGCGTGCTCGGCTGTTGCAGCTACTCACCGTGAAACATGTGGGTGGAGGAAGGAGCTTCATGAGGACAACAGCAGCTGGAGGGACGGGGAAGACTCCACCAGGAACAGGGTGTAACCCTGGAGCTGTGGTCAACATAAGACAGTTTTTGATTATGGCTTATGATCAAGGGAAGCTGATATAAAGCAGGGCAGATTTGTTGAAAGCAGTGTTGATTTCGTCGACTAAAACTGTGACGAAAAATGTTTTTCACTGACGAAAACTAAATAAAAACTAAGCTGTGATGAATAAAACTAAGACTAAATATATTGACAATTTCATCAACAAAATAAAAACTAGACTAAAACGTTAGGGAGAAACTAGTGCTCAAGAGAGTCATTTTATGTTTGGTTGCTCTCAGGTGTTGCATGCTGAAAATAGCAGATCTACAAGCTCGCGCTGCGACGCGTTGTGAGCTTGTAGATCGGCTATTTTCAGCATACAACCAAGTGTAAAATCAGTCATTATGATACCATCAAGGCCTGCCAAAATACAATTTAGTTAACTAAATCAACTGTAGATTTAGTCGCCTAAAATCCTATGATATTTAGTCGACTAAACTTTTACTAAAACTAAAACATTTCTGGTGACTAAATTATGACTAAAACTAAAAGACATTTTATTCAAAAGACTATGACTAAAACTAAATCAAAATTTGTTGTCAAAAACAACACTGGTTGAAAGAATGAGGTGCAAAGGTGTTACATACGGGCAAGGTGACGGGGCTGGAAGGGAATCATCTGATTGGTGTCCGGTTTGGGATACTCAGGTTTACGGTCGGCTTCGTCCTTACTCGAGGGGGCGGACGGGGTCACCACCGTCTCTGGGAGTAGTGCAGCGAGTTTGGCACGCGAGACATCCTACAAACACACAACAGATGAAGGGTTAAAAAAAAAAGGAAGAAAATATATCTAAGCCCAAGGAAAAGCAGGACCTATTAAACTGCCTTTAACCCATTTAGACCTGAGGCCGATTCTGAAAACGCCTTCTAAAACCTACCCTAAGGTTTCTGAAAACCTTAAATTTCTTATTCCAAAAATGTAAAATAAATTATGTTGCTATATGTATAGCAAATACTGATGTGACACAGACGTAGCAGCCGGCCTTAAGGGTAATACAACGTATAGGTAGCAGCAGGTCTAAATCAGGAGTCTTCAACCTTTTCAGGCCAAGGACCCCTTAGTTGAGAGAGAGGTGAAGCAGGGACCCCCACAACCTTTTCATAGATTCCATATAGTTTCATTGTTTGACAGCACAATCATCAGTCCATTTTGGATTCATGTGAATTTGTGTTTTCAGATATTGAACCGTCAATAATACTTAATAAACTATTCCAATAATACTTAATAAACTTCACCTTTCACTCTGTACTTAGTCTGCTCTTTTTCCCCTCTACACCAAAGCTTTTTGCCAAAAATAGCCGATCTACAAGCTCACAACGCCTCGCAGCGCGAGGCGTTGTGAGCTTGTAGATCGGCTATTTTTGGCTAAAGTTCTCAGAATATGGATTTGGAGGACCCCCTGTAGTAACTCTGGGGGTCCCGGATCCCCTGTCGAAGACCCCTGCTTTAAAGCAAAGGACTGTGTGTACACACCTTGTATCCAAGGGCTTTGAGTTCACTGGCAGAGCAAGGGTAGAGGTCCATGAACTTGTATCTGTCTACCAGCAAGGCAGTCTCTTTGCCCTCATATTCATCCTTAAAGGCTGTGAAACGCCTGCGCTCCACTTTCAGAATACTAGCCAGGTCTCCTATGTTGCTTTCAAAGGCTAGGAACCGAGCCCAGATCTCACTGAGGGGGAGAGTGAAAAAACGCATTAGAGACATGGATTATCACTTTAACACACACACACACACACACACACACACACACACACACACACACACACACACACACACACACACACACACACACACACACACACACACACACACACACACACACACACACACACACACACACACACACACACACACACACACACACACACACACACACACACACACACACACACACACACACACACAATTTGCCTTTACCCAGATTTTTCAGGCGACAAGCTTCCTGAGGTGAGGACACGCTCAAACAGTACTCTAGTGTTGTTGTCCTCTGGAGAGAGAAAAGAAGATAGAGGAAAAGTGAAATCAATCTGAATTTGGGAGACAAAGCCTTCTGCTAAATCTATAGCCTACACAACTATCTATCACCATCAACAGAAGTTCTACATGTACAGTAAGTTCAGTAACAGAACAATCATAGCCACTTGGGGGTGGTGGGGGGGTTAATGTAGCTTTAGTTTGAATGCCTGATGAATTCAATCAAAACCTACCGTTAAGGTGTGAGAGGTAATCAATGTAGGCAAGAATGTACTCTGGAATGTCACCATATTTCTTCAAACCTAGTTCAAATATCTTGAAAGCCACTGATTTATCCTGTGAAGAAAGACAAGGTAGGATATAAAGACTAATTCTAAGATAACAAATGTACCACTTGAACTAGCATGTCATAATAGGCAAACATTCTGCAAAAAGCACTGAATTGCACAACTAAGTAGATAGCTTGTAAGTGGTTATAGAGGCACATGGTTCTGGCTCATTTAGTTATTAATAAAACAACATTTTAACAGATTAAGAACGAGTGGGAGTATTTATGTCTTCACCTTGCTACAGTAGTACTCCATCAGCGCCGCAGTTACATAGACATGGTGACGTGTACGTGCGTCCTCTCTGGCCTTCTTGAAGATGGTGCGACCCATCTTGATACCCTCAGCCCTCCTGGCAAACTTCATGTACTGGATGTAGACCAGAGTGGGGTCGATGTCTTCAATGCCCAACAGTCGATTATAAATGCTGTGGACCTTTTCATGTTTCATACGACTCTGAGGGGAACAGAAGTTGACGGATTAGACAATAAAATCAGACAAATCCGTTTACCTATTAACCCATTTAGAACGGGTACACATTTTGTGTATCATTATTTTATGCTTTAACTATTGAAAAATAGCAGATATACAAGCTCACAGTGCGGCACCGAGTGCCGCGCTGCGAGCTCGTAGATCTGCTATTTTTGAAAAGTCGTGAACATTAGAATTTTGACCCGATTCTATAAGTGTCTTTTGAATCCTTCTAATTCTAGGCCTAAATGGGTTAACAATGTATTGCCATTTGTCCAATGTACAGGTAGTTGGACACTCACTTCTTCATAGTCGGCAAAGGAGAAGTATAGCAGCATGTTCTTCTTCAGAAGAGTTGCAATGGCACGCTCGTAGATGTTTGCTGCCTCGTCACTAAACAGCTTGGCATTGTTCATGTCCTAAAAGCCAATAAAAAAGAATGGTTTGACACATTTCACGTAAATGCTTAATTTAGAAAAATAGCAACGAATTGCAGTTTGGTTATTTTTGGGTGTGCGACACGTCATAATTAGGCTTTAGATCTACTAGCATCCTCTTACCCCCTTTTCTGCCAGCAGTTTGCTGGACTGTTCCAGGTATTGTGCTGCCTCATACCATACATCAGGATGGTGGCCCAGCACAAGAAGGCACTGCTCATAGGCAAACATCACTAGAACACAAGATGCAAAGAAACGTTGAGATGGCTGCACTGAATAATGACCCTGAGTGAATATGGCCAGATATATTCAATGTTATGCAAGACCTAGTCTTAAAACATGTAATGGACTTGGCATAGGGCAAGTTCTATAAATACATACTGGACCTATTTCCCCCCGGGAGGGCCACCAGGACGCCAAGCCAAAGAATCCAGTGTCAACCCCATCTCATCTGACTCTAAAGAATCCAGGGTCTAGCTCCCCCCCCCCCATCTCATTGCAACTAAACTGTCCGACTGACCAACTACCAAACTGAACATCCAATCAGCTTCCCTTAAACCTTAGACCACTGGATCGATGGGTTTTTCAGCACAATCTGTATCTAGCCTATTCTTTATAGTAGATCAATTGTCAGCCTATTCTGTACTACCACAATAAACGATATAAAGTAATACATGGGCGTAGTTTATGGGAGGGCAGGGGAGATTATCAAATGGTTTATTCTTATTGGCTCCTTAAACAAATATCTCTCGTACCAAATTTCTTGTAGGCTGCAACTGAGATGCCAATACATTTTACTTAATGAATAAAAATTATACAATGATACACTGCTATACTGCTCATACCACACATAATTGTAATTGTGTTTTATTTGGTACACTAAAGTGGTTGTGCACTGTGTGATAAGTTGACATGTTGTTGACATGTTGCTGCACAAGCTGCCCCCCCTAGGGCAAATGTCAAACTACACCTATGAAGTAATATCAAGTTTTGGTCCTAGCCACATTTATTAATTGCCTCAGCTTGTCTGCAAAAAATTTAAACAATCTATCTACATCTGTCTGCTTTTCCACTGTATTAATAGAGAACTATGAGCTTGGTCTAAGGTCTCCAAAACAGGTCACCTCTCTTTGTAATTAGCGTCTGGTCTTCTGTGCGCAGTGGGTTGCTTTTTTCCCATTGGATGTACTTCTTCCACATTTCTACTTGTTGGGCTTCCTGAGGAGAGTTCTGGGGTGGCACTGAGGGTGCATTCCTGTCCAGACCCTTCATCACAGTTTCATACTCCTGCATTACATACACCACACAACAGTCCAGGATTAATTTACAGACACATGAATGAAACACAGATCTGTTTAAGATTCCAAACGGATGATTTATTATTATTATTATTCTTTTCACTCCACTGCTACATCTCACCTTTGCTACTCTCCTGGCATTCATGTAGTCTCTACTGCGATCCTCAATCATCTTCTTGGCAAGGTGCACATTTATGCCCTGTTCCGAAAAAAAAGTCAAAATGAAAAAATTGAATAAATAAATAAATACATTGTGTAACACTCAAGTTTTTATGAGTATAAGTTCAATAAACATAAATGGGTAATTAAGGCGTCCATGTCCATCACCTCCTCATATTTACTATAATCTCTCCACAGCTGCTCGATGTTGATCATGGGGTTCACACAGCCCCTCTGGTATACCCTCCGCACTGCTGTGATTCGCTGGTTCTCTGCGTAGGAGCCCACCGCTTCACTAATGGAGCACACAATGAAAGAACCTATAATTAAACACTGGCTCACTGCGTTCACACTGAAACTGTATCGTCGCTGTCACGACAGAAACCTTGCATGTCATTTCAAAAAATATTATTTTGAGCATAGCTGAAAATGTGAAGCAATTAATACAATATTCTGAAATAGCAAAAGTAAATTCATCATACAATGAAGTATAAAATACAGAAGGCAATTAATTGAAGAGGGGAAAAAAGAAAATTAAAATGCATATTCTGCTCACACTCCTTTGAGGAAGTTGATGTAGTCCACCCAAATCTGTGAGATAAAATAATAACTATTAGATGACAGCAGTGACCTGAATAAACATATTTTACCATTTCACAGTACCATGAGAACTAAAAAATGCTTTCTAAGACTTACCTGATAAGACATGATTTCCATGCCAATCTTATCGAGGGCAAAGTCATAAGCCTGGGCCATCTTTTCTCTGATGGGCAAAAATAGTTTGTGATCAAATTTATACTGGAGTAAATAAAGTGATTAACTTGTTATCATTTTCTTTCAAGGGTAATTAAATTACAAATCATACTTGTAGCTTGGCAGCTTCCCTTTGGTCTCTCGAACATATGAGAGGTAGCATTTCCACAGGTCAATGTGCAGGACTTTCATTAGGCATCTCTGAAACAGCTAGAGGGGAGAAAGTGGAAAGCTAAGAATGGCTGTACTGAGAGATAAACTATATGAAAGGTTAATTATTTGATTAAGCTCAATCACACATGACAGCACAGCAGTGACAGTAAAGGAGTGTGTATTTGAATGAGAGATGTTATTGGCTGAGGAGCATGTAGGGGGAGGCAATTTCTGGTGGGTAGTTGCATTATTCTGCCTCTTGTCTCCCTCAGAGTTAAAATATTTAAAGTCTTCCAATTGTTAGCACTGATGTGAAATATATTTTTGTTCATGACCTTTTGTTCATGAAAAAATGTGATGCCCAAATTGAAATGCCTCTTCCACACATACTATATGATATGAAAAGACAACTAATACATTATTCATGTCCTAAGATCATGAAAATACAGTTTAGATCAGGGGTTCTCAAACTTTATACCAAGACCCCTATGAGGGAAATTATTTTTTATTTTTTTATTTAATTATAAATCGTTTAAGAACCGCTGAGCTAAAATCAGTTTGTGTGTGACTCAGCCTACGGAGCCTATCTGCTTGTGTGTCTGTCTTGTTGCTGCACTCGTCAGTGTTGGAGGCAGACCTTTGTGTGTGTGTTTGAGAGAGGAGTCAAGGTGTCCTCTTCAACGACCTTCCTTTTTTTCCTAATACTTTTTTTTTTTTTTTTTGCCAATTCTCTACCCCAACGGCGCATTCTCGTTGGGGAAGTGATTGATTGGTTTGTTGCAGATATTCCCAATTATCATCCTGAAGTCATCTTAAAGAAAGACTTCTAATTATTTTTGTCCTTTTTTAGGAAAAGCAGGAGCTAATAATTTTTACCCCCTTTTTTCTCCCAATTTAGTCACCATACCAGTTAATCCTTCTTACCTGCCAGTTCAACACCCTCTGCTGACAGA
Organism: Nannobrachium achirus; assembly: GCF_963921795.1. Classification (NCBI taxonomy): domain Eukaryota; kingdom Metazoa; phylum Chordata; class Actinopteri; order Myctophiformes; family Myctophidae; genus Nannobrachium; species Nannobrachium achirus. The sequence continues at coordinate 15,891,035 of NC_137816.1, read as the reverse complement.
CGCCGCCCCCAGCCCATCGGAGCTGCTAGCGCAGTGACCAAGACTACCCTCCCCACCAGGCTATCTATCCCTCCCCCGAACTCCCCCGTGTTTGTATACGACTAGTGTAGACCAGTGGTTCTCAAATTATGGGTCGGGACCCCCAAAGGGGTCCCCAAATTATTTTGGGGGGTCCCCAGATGATTACCTTAATGTGCAACATTGTTTTCTCCTTCAACAGTAAACAAATCGGCATAAAGTTTAAGTGTGTAGAGGGGATCTGCACGTTTCTAAAGTGACAACTTGAGGCGTTGTGAGCATGTAGATCGACTATTTTCACAATAGAACCGGGTTATACAAAATGTAATGCCTCAACTCTTAGTGCTCGTCAGGGTGGGGGGTCCCCAGTTAAAATATGACAATTTTGGGGGTTGCAGCCTGAAAAGGATGAGAACCACTGGTGTAGACGCTCATCCAAGCACAGGTACTTTATCCCTGCACCACCTGAACGCTCTTTAATCTAGCATGTAACAATGACTTCATATTTTCTTGGCTTTGATTATGCCTTTTAAGATTTCATTCATCTTTAAAAAAAAAAAAATGTTTTTGGGCTTTTTTATGCCTTTATTTGACGGGATATTAGACTGACAGGAAATGGGGAGAGAGACGGGGGAATGACATGTGGCAAAGGTCGTCCGGATTGGGAATCGAACCGGCGACGCCAGCAGGCATCATAACCTAGTATGTGGTATGCGCCTTGGCAACTAGGTCAGCGGGCGCCCCTATTCATCTTTAATTTTAACTGATCCCATTCTGTGACGCACAAGGAAGCGTTCTTCAGAATTCCGGAAGCTTGCCAGTCCTCTTTTACCAATGCCCCCTGTCGGAGGAGGCGTCTACCTTTATGTCTATGTTCACGACCGTTGCTCAGGCCATAAGGTTGTTCTACAAATGTTTAGGTATCATTAGGCAGTTTCAACTGTAAGGGGAGACGTTTTAGGTTGTTTTGCAGAATTTGCACTCCGATAATAATCAATTAAAGAGCAACATATTTTAGAGGATGGTTAAAGAAAAAGCTAGACATTGAGGAAAATAATTAAATCATTATGAATGTAGGCCATTGGGCCACATAAACCAATTGTTCTGTAGTTGAGCATTAAGTTTCATTGATTAGACTACCAGTAGTTATAATCATTGACAATCTAAATTAAGAGAGAAATATCATGAAGTCCTGTGACAGAGGCAGTAGATACTTCATTCATAGCTAATGAGAGGACTTGGGTGTGATGACTTACCTTCTCTACCTTGTCATAGTTTTTTGCCTTGATCTGTGAATAAGAGTGTAAATGCATGTTAATTCAACAGTCTTCTTAACAGTGTATAACGAACATGCATTCATGCACACTTGCCAACTCTCTCACACAAAGCCTTACAAGATCAACAAAGTGAATTTCACACAAGAATGACAAATGTATTTTTTTATGTTGAGGGGTTTATTCTCTTTGCATTTGTGCCAAATAACCCACAATTAAAACTCTTGTCATGCGTTTCAGAAATAAATCCTGTGCAAAGTATAAAATAAAGAACGTTAAACATTTAGTATAACACAATAGTAGGCCACTCAAACAGAAACAACGCTCTTCACAGCCTGCTTGCAGGTTGCTTCCTTAGTAAGTTATTGCTACAAAAAAAAAAGCCAGCTTCCTCCTTATGGTACTATCCAATGCATACAGGAAAAGTGTTTTCCTACCAGAGACCACAAGGAAACCTGTTGGCTAATATCACACTGGCAGTGTAAATGGGCAAAACATACAACTACTGTAATCATGTTATACAATTGCAGCCCAACACTGCAAAACTAACTAACTTAAGCAGGTTAGGAGGACAGGGTCATGCAGATTCCATGGCCAGGAAACCTCTCACAGTAGCTTGCCAGTGCTTTGCTGTCGATTTCATACCCATCAATAGAAACGGCACTTGTTGCAAAAAGTGACCCTGTTAAATTGCTACCAAAGCAATTGAATGTGTGTATTTAGGAAGCCACTATTGGAAGATATACGTGGTTAGAAATATCTATAGAAAATGAAGACAAATCGACTACACTTGACATGGAGCTGCAAGCTCCAAATGAATACCTAAAAAACTGCATTTTATCTCAGAGCCTGTTAAGTTCAATAGCAGTATCTATAAAAGAAATGGCTCTGTTAGAAGCGGTATCAAACTCAATTCAGAAAAGGCTAGGTAGTATGAGAACCTTAGTTAAGTAGCCAAGACATCCAACAAAAGGTTTCTAAAATTAACATTGTTCATATACTTTTTCCCCCCTCGTTTGCCATTCCTAATCTCTAAGACGGTTACATTGCCTTACAATGTTGCCTGCACACCAGGTCCCCTAATAAGCAACAGAAAAGAAATAATTTCACAAATGAAATTTGTCTTGACCATTTATTGAGATAAATCAACAAAGGTTTGGCATGTTCAATCTATTAATTAATCTAATGAAAAGACAGACATTTGGGGCACCCGCTGGCCCAGTGGTCAAGGTGCATACCACTGCCACATACTAGGCTATGATGCCTGCTGGCGTCGCCGGTTCGATTCCTGAACCGGACGACCTTTGCCACATGTCATTCCCCATCTCTCTCCCCAGTCTTCCTGTCAGTCTACTGTCCTATCAAATAAAGGCATAAAAAGCCCAAAAACAAATCTTAAAAAAAAAACTAAAAAAAACGACAAGACATTTACCTATATCTGCAAAATTGCAAAGTCACAAGATCTTAAAGGAGTAGTTCACCCCCAAAATGCCTTTTTTTTTTTATTGATTACTCTGGAGAGTAGAGTTCAATAATATTTTTTGTTTTTTGTCACATTCCTAAGACAAAAATTTGATTAGAGTAAATTTGCCCCATTGATTCCATCCGGAACGAATGGGGGTACATTTATTGTCATCACATTTTTGTCTTAGGAATGTGAAAAAACTAAAAATATTATTGAACTCTAGTCTCCATGGCATGAGTAATCAATAGGAAAAAAGGTCATTTTGGGGGTGAACTACTCCTTTAAGATTGAATAACAATGCCTCCCTCCGTTTGGGGTGTTTGGAATGCTCCCCCCTCCCCCTCCCCCAATACAAATGATGTGCTTGTCAAACAATAAACCAGCCCGTCGGACAGAGTGGGAAAGCTGAAGTAACTAAATTGGCTAAATGGTATATGGATTAAATTGAGTCAGTCAATCTACCTTTATAAAGCAATGCCACAGATGCAATAATTCAAAATGCAGTTTCTATGGTAACATGTTTTATTACAATGTTAGAAAATCACTCTGCAAAGCATGGTACTGCGATATACACAAAAGGCTCAGTGCAATGCAAGCTTTTCTAAATGCTACCGTTATTACCAACACTTCTTAGAAGGAAAATTAACTATAAACATTTAAGCCAGAAAAGTGCAGAATTATCTCCACAGGATTAGGACCCAAAATAAAGCATATTGCTCTACAATGAATACTGTCTAAATACTAACCTAGGTTTAGATAAATCAGATGGAAATCTGCAAATATCATTTTCCATGTTTGCAGCCCAACAACTATTTGAGTAAAGTGCGCACAACTATGATCAAGAGATAATCAGGAAATACAGCATCAATGCTTTCAAGTTGAATCAATAACGAGTCTTAATTCAGTATATTTGGGGCATCCAACAATAGGCTGTTAATTAAGTAAATTCTGACCAAAAAAACAGGGGGCTTCATATTGGGTAGTGCTGAATACACAATTTCCATATATGGCATAATAAATGTATAAATCAATTGACCAAATTCAAATAAAATCAAAGATTGTCTATCAAATATGGCCTGATGAAAAAGATTATCCACCAAAAATGGGGCTGAGAAAGCGAAGAAATGCTCAAGTACACAAGCAAAACATAGCTTGGTGAAATTATCCTGCAATCTATTGTCACTTCCAGCAAAGGAAAACTGTCTCGCTGTATGCGTTGCATACTGGGACAGCACTTAAATACACAAAGCAAGATACCAATATTCTGTCTAATCCCACAGGGTTCAGACCTGCATTTCTATGCAAAATGTGGAGGAAATAAAGAAAACCCAGTCTGGGATACCTATTGCTGTAATTTGTCTGAGAGACGCCTTACAATAAAATATCATGTGGAATCCTCTCATTTCACATTAGATTAATTTATGGGACAATGTTTGAGGGCTTTCATAGTCAAAGGACTGTTAATGAAATGTAATCTGGTTAAAAGGCTAACCATTGTATACAGGTATAAATATTACCCACATTAACCTTAGGCAAACTATTGGACGAAAATAGCACATCTACAAGCTCACAATACACTGTTCTGTGAGCTAGGCTATTTTCTACAAAGATTGTGTAGACTAGGGGGAGAAAAACAAAGATGGCGACCAAGAGTATAGATCCGGGGAGGGGGAACCAGTCAAATAAGGATATAGGGTTTAAGCGGGTAAGGAAGGGGTCATGTGCTATGCTTGTTTGCATAGTACTTACCAAAATAAAATGTAAGTGAAGGGGCCATGCACTAGCTTGTTCACATACTTACCAAAACAAAATGTATTGGGGGAACTGACTTTTATAGTCATGGTATTAATTATTTGTTGGTACCAATAATTAGCTGATGTTCCCTGCAGTTAACATCAAGATTAGCTTTGACACCTGATGGGCTAATAGCAGCTCTGGTCCATAGCGTTAGGGAGTTCTCCATAACAATATGCAACAGTATATGCATTTTCCTCATTGATCAGGAGCACATAGTCTACAAATCAGTAAAAAAAAAGAAAGAACACTTTAGCTACTCAAAAAAAGAAAAAGAAAAAAAAAAAAGCTGCAGACCACATTTGTTGGTGGCTTTCAACAACAGTCTTTGTTTTTGAGTAGCAAAAGTACATCCTTTACATTGACATAAGTGTCATTCATTCACATAGCGTTAGGAGGAACTCCTAAGGCTATTGACCAAAGCTAGGGACATGGCTAGTATTTAATATTGCTGAACTGCAAAAAGGGAAAGGGGAGGATTTGAGTGAGTTTCTCTGAAGGGTACTTGGGCTAGTGAACTGTACCAACATGGGTGCTCAGCTAGTTATTGCAGGCCATGCAAAATGTGAGTTCAAGGGTTTGAATTTGACCCGTCTTGTCCTGCATCTCTCATTTCTCTGCTCTAGGTAATTTCTTTCTACACTGATCTACCTTTAATAAAGCATAAAAAAGTCAATTATATGCTCCAAACCTGCTGGCTGAACCTCACTCTACAGCTTTTAGAATGTCTGGAGTGGATGGTGCTTATGTCAATGCTGAGAATACAAACAATGAATGGCTGCTAAACCTGACCAATCTTTATAATCGGGGGATATCTTTAGAAATAGTGTCAAATCCTGGAATAAATTCCTTACCAAAAACAATCTTCACCAATGTGTTTGTAAAGGTGTCTAGTAACACATCTAACAAAGACTGAAATTCAGTTTCCCTAGGAAAATCTTTGACAGCTAGGGTAATTCTGGGTCTCATTCACTCACTATACACTATAGGGGGAAAAAAATCACTCCCAAAAAATATGCTTTAAGTGGGATGTGAGGGGTCTAACTAGGTGTTTTTAATTATTCTGAATCCATTGCAAGCATTTGTTTTGCACCAAAAACATTCCTTGGGCTAGAAATGGACCCCCATACCACTGTGAAAAGTGATGACTCATCACTAAACCATCATTTTATGCACTATTTTTAGCCCAATGAATGTTTTTTTGTGCAAAACAAATGCTTGCAATGGATTCAAATAATTAAAAACACCTAGTTAGACCCCTCACATCCCACTTAAAGCATATTATTTTTTGGGAGTGATTTTTTCCCCCCTATAGTATAGTGTATAGTGAGTGAATGAGACCCAGAATTACCCTAGCTGTCAAAGATTTTCCTAGGGAAACTGAATTTCCGTCTTTGTGAGATGTGTTACTAGACACCTTTACAAACACATAGGTGAAGAAATGTTTTGGTAAGGAATTTATTCCAGGACTTTTTAAGATATCCCCCAACTATTAATAAAAAGAGCTAGGATTCTGAATTTCTGCTAGGGAATGGTCTCAATGCACACAATGGAAACTAAATAATAAAAAGGCATAACAGTGTAAAAGAAAGCAAACACCACCAATAACTGAAGGTATGGGGTGAGAAGATGGGGGTGAACAAAATAAAAATAATTGTGGTGTTGGTGGGGAGGGGGGACTCAAGTGGGTTGGCCCCCCAAAAAAATAAAGTGATTTGGTCACAAAACTCAGCTGTCTTTCACAGTGTATTTTGTTTTAAACAAAAATTACCCCAAAGAAATGACACAGGAGGCAATAAATAGACACGACAAGTGAATAAAAGGCTAATGCACTCCAATACTATTAAAATAGTTTTAATACTGTTGCAGATCAAACATGCAACAAATGCACTTTACCCCATTTAAAATAACGGCGCATGATATATATATGTATATAATTTTTTTTTAAATCCCAGGAACAAAGCAGACTTTAAGTCATTAGAGCTCATTTCCCCTTTCCCTGGTATTTAAAGACACAATCCTTAATTCACCTACCATATTCAGATCACAGTAGACATTCCATTGTTGTTTGCTTTTTGTTTTTAACCCAATAAAAGATAACTTACCAATTACAGCTGCATATCTCCATTGTGATACCTACAGGCTATAGCAGAAATATGCATTTAACACTGTCCCGACTCATTTGTTGAACTTGAGGATTGTGGCTCTAAATTTCAGTCAATTTGTAACATTTTTTTTGTGTGAAAGTCACATTGTTGATCATGTTAGAAAAATGCCCAGCCATGCACACAAATAAATAAATAAAAGATATTAACCTCAGCCTCAATGAATAGTTTCCAGAATCTGCCAGAACTTGGGAACTGGGTGACAAGACGTTCATATGTCTTCCTTGCTTTATCTATTGGTTGGTTCTGAAGAATGAGAATGCATTTACATTTATACTAGTTAACAAAATAGATAGAGCACTCCTACATGGAAAAGGATCTCATGTTTATAACTTTTTAACAATAACCATAACCATTCCCACCCTCCACCCCTGGTCCCAACGTTATACAACCCCTAGGAATGCAACCCTGTGTCACTAAACCTGTGCTTCTCGAATCAGAATGCTCCATGCGTCAAGGTCATATGGATTTTCTTCCAACTTCTTTTCAGCCTTCTTCACCTTCTCTGGAACATACTCTGCTGCAGCAGCCTACAAGAAGACAAATTCACAGAGCAGAAATATACAGTTAATAGATGCACTTTAAATGACCATTTTCATCTCGGAACAACCATATAGTTGATGTAACAATAAGAAATCAAGCCAGACAAAGAAATCAGTTTGCACACAGACTTTGGGGCAAGGCAAGTTTATTTATATAGATGGTATAGAACATTTCACACACAAAGCAATTTATATGTGCTTTACATACGTGTGTCAAACAGGGCAATTAAAATCATACAAATGCTTAAATAAAAAATAAAGACCTTGAAAAGATTGTAGGCTGAAATGTTTTAATAAAGGCAGACTTTGAGCGTATTAACACACACACACACACACACACACACACACACACACACACACACACACACACACACACACACACACACACACACACACACACACACACACACACTTCAGTGACTTTAAGGGATAGTTCGCCCCCAAAATGACTTTTCCATAGATTACTCACACCAAGGAGACTTGAATTCATGGATATTTTTTGTTGGATATTTTTTTGTGGCATTTCTAAGGCAACAATTTGAGGAGACCGTCTACATCCAAAAATTAATCGTAAAATATTTGGTGTAATTTGGACTGGGATGGATCAATTTGCTTTGCAGGTAGGTGGTAGCCATAAATTATAACTACCAGGAGAGGGTGCTAATATGTGGAGGTTATGTCTCTCCTGGAGTTATAAACCAGAGTCATATGGCTCTCGCTGGTTGAGCCCCAAAGTCCATCCTACGCTCAAAACATGTACAAATCAATAAGTTGCTCACCGAGTCGTCGAAATAGCTTTATATCTACCGGCCGGCACACTCGTTGGCATGTGTTAGTGTTAGTCCATATGTTTCTAATAAATTAATGTTTACTAAAACTTCTCTGAGACTCGCGTCTCCTCGTCGCCTTCAGAACGCTTCAGAACTACAGAACGTTGGAATACTTCCGCATACAAAAACGTCATGTCCTAGTATGAGCGAATCGCAACGGCGATCAACGTCACGTGATATGGTCGGCCATTTTTACCCAAGCAGTTCAAAAACAAGGAAAGCGATGAGACTCGGAGAAGTTTTAGTAAACATTAATTTATTAGAAACATATGGACTAACACATGCCAACGAGTGTGCCGTCCGGTAGATATAAAGCTGTTTCGACGACTCGGTGAGCAACTTATTGATTTGTACATGTTTTGAGCGTAGGATGGACGTTGGGGCTCAACCAGCAAGAGCCATATGACTCTGGTTTATAACTCCAGGAGAGACATAACCTCCGCATATTAGCATCCTCTCCTGGTAGTTATAATTTATGGCTAGGTAGGTGGAGGCTGATCGATCTGGATCTCTAGAGTTCGCTCTAGAGATGGAAACGGTGCTTACATGTTTATGCATGTGTAATGTGTATGGCGGGCTCCAGACCGGATCAGGATACGGAGCAGTAAATGGACACCACGCTTTCCACAGGTACTGTGGAATGCCTGGTGACGCGAGGTTATGAGTTGTGTTCTGCCTTCTTAATTTTAGACCAGTGAGTCTGGTCCTCTAAAAGGAGCTGTCTCCACCTCAAGCATTTAAGACTTTAAAGGCAACAAACTGATCGATGCAAAAACAAGGCCTTGGATAACATCTAACCGATATAAACATTAGAGGAAATCGGTCACACACCATGGAAGGCGTAAAAAAAAAGTCATTTAAACAACAATGCTTATGAAGTAAACGCTTTAAGAAATAAGTATAAATTGCATTTCTTTATCAGATTAGTTTAAACAATGCAATAACGTATATGCAACCTTCTATTAATCAGTGGTGTAATGTAACCAAGTATATTTACTTATACCGGTAAGTAAAATGTTGACGGATTTGTTCTTTACTGGAGTATTTCCAACACTACGCGTTGTGAGCATGTAGATCTGCCATTTTCTGCAAAAAAAATTACTTTTGGTGCTTAACTTTTTACTCAATTTTGAATTCTGGAGTTTCACTATTTCTACATTGCTTGCAGTATTAAACAATTAGTACTTTTTCCAGCACTGGTACGCAACAAATATTAAAGTTAACCGTAGCGCGTAGCTAGTGAACGTGGGTGAAAGGTTAGTAGCCAACCAGTGAAAAAATGCATTTCGACGTGTTGCACCCTCGTCTCAAAACGTGTCAATGTGTAGGTCATGTATTTTGAAATAACGTTAACTCAACTGCAAGACATTAAATGATATCCCCGAATAGCAGACGAGTCACTTTGAACTTTAGTATTATTTCTGCGCTGCCTGCTAAACAGGCTAGTGTTAGCAGCGTGAGGCCCGCAGACTGCACTGCAGTGCTAGAAGCAATGTATGTGATAGCTCTTCAGTTAGCATGTTTGCTAAAGCGTTCCTATTTGCCTACCTGGTCGGCTGCTACTTCTGTGGACATGGCCGGGAGAATTAACTAGATGCAATTGCAACAGGACGTAAGCACAATATATATCGTTATAGCAAAACAATTTAAAACGGCTAAGAAATCGGCATATCTTCTTCTAGACGTGGTTTTAGCAGGCGGGTGCTCGATGCTCAGTCACTGGTCGTCGACGTCCTCAAAATGGCGAAAAAATGCTTTACTTCCTCCTTGTTCAGACTTCAGAGCGAGGCCAAATGAAATGTAACGTATTTCAGCCGCTAGTGGCGCCTTTGAGCCACGGGGAGTTGGAAAGTGATGGTTTTGTTGTTGGTCAAAATAAAGTATTTAATAATAATAGCCAATAATAGCTCTATCTATATTCTGATAGTCCTCATTGATATGGAGTGTTTGTTCATTTCCCCAGGTGGTTCAGAAACAGAAAAATAAATGTTCAGGTCAGATTCAGAAGGATACCAATTTTATCCAATCAGGAGAGAGAACTCTACAAGTGAAACTGGAAGTGATGATCACTGTGATCAGAGCATAGAGTTATCAGAGCTACTTGTGAGTTTTGAAACAGCGCTGGTCAGTGGTCACGTGGTTCATGTACGCTGGAAATGTCACTTTCCCCCCATATATTCCAAATTGCATTCCGTAAACTTTCGATCCTGCGCTTTGTCACTATTCGCCTAGACTGTAGAAAAATATGGACGAAATGACGCCATTGGTTTCTATGCAGCGCAAACGGCCCTTTTCCACGCCTTGAAATGGGTGTCGCCATCATAGAAATAAATAGAATTGTAATGCTACCAGAGATGCTATTGGCTGCCAACGGTCACGTGCAACGCAAGGATACTTGGGAGAATGTGTTGAGCTCTGCCGAAAATACAGCAGACGAAGAAGAAAACGTGGATCGCCCACAAGCCAACAACGCAACAACAACAACAACACACAGCCTATTTTTCTACAGTCTATGACACAGACGGACCGCAGTGACAGTAAATGTCCGAATAACTTTTTCATTTTGCCACGGAGATTTGAGCACCGAAACGTTTGGACTCTGGAGTAGCCGCTGCAGCCGCCGCTAACCAAGCCTGGGTTCCCGAGGCTACCGCTAACCTGACCGGGCCGTCTAGGACTCTGTACCCCGCATGGAAGCCTTGTTGAGGACTCCACTTTTGAAAGTGCCCGTGTAGTTCCGCTGGGTCTTATAATAATCCAGTTGTCCACTAGCCCCATATAGAACCTCACCCGTCGCTGCATACTGTTGTGTCTCGAGGTTATATGGGGCTAATTGTCCACTAGACTTTTCACAAAGCAAAGAGGCATTCGTCCAGAGAAATATGCATGTGTTTATCCATATTTATTAACAGGGATTTGTGATGTTTATAGGACTGAGATTGCAATGCAACCTCAGTCCTATAAACATCATATATAGTTCATAGTTGCATTCATAGTTCTCAGTCACACCTCTTAACAAAAGCTGACAACAATTTGACACCTATGTTAACAATGCGATTAATGTAGGAATGGATGCAATATGCATATGAATTGTCCATTGTGACTACAGTCTGTGATTGTGACATGCTAAGTAGCCTACAGTAGAAGAGAAGCTGGATTCACGAATGGATTCATGAACTAATTATTGAGCTGACATGCAGTATCGTGGGTTAATTATTCCGGGAGGCTAAAGAGGTTATTTCAATCAGCGATCGTAAATGCGCTTGATTCATGTCATTTGTTTGATTGAGGTTTTTTACAGTAGCAGGCCTACATCATTCAGCATATTCCTCCTCTTTGATTCAGTCAATTTCATTCTGGTTTATATTTTGGAAATAAAATGTGAGATCAACCTATGTCTATTTGTGTGCGTTCCTATGCAAATTTGTGTGACATTTGTATGTGTGAGTGAATGTAAGTGCTAACTTAGTTTGACGTGCTGCAGACTGTTCTATTGACAATTATACTGTAGCCTCAGTGTTATTTTCAAATGTTTTAATTAATACCATTTGGTGAGGCTAAATGTTGAGTGTTTCTTTTTAGTTTTATATTATATTATAGGCTATACCACTTTATATACGAGTGGTTACTTGGGAGAAATACATTATTACCTAATAGCCGTTCTAAACCTACAAAAAGCCAGATAATTGCCATAACATCACGTCGCTGAAGTCTGCTATGACCAACTTCAAATTCCAAAAGAGCTCCCGACCGAGATCTCCCATCCTGGCTCCAACAACAGGTATATGAGGTATGGCAATTATACAGGATAGCAGGACATGCAACTTCATATAAAAAGTGCTGTTTTCAGTTTCCAAAATGTTACATGAAATATTTGATAAATGGTCTGAAGTAGGCCTAATGTAAAGTAAGTCTGTGGTAGGCATATGATTGACAAATTATCAAGAATGCCATATGCCAATGTTAAAGAGGAGTTTATAAAATAATATAGGCTTCCCTTGGCTTAGAACATAGGCTATTTTGGCTGTAAGTGGCCACTAATATGTTGTCTGGTGTCGATATGTTTATGTAGGGCTATTAGCTTAATGGCATGACATACTTGCACAAATCAAGACGAGAAAAAACAAATAAAGACGCATTGTTTTGGTGGCATTATATATAGGCTTGTTACACAATCGGGCAGTAGGTAGCCTTCATAATAAATAAATACCAAGTCGTGTATTTGTGGCTGATATGCCTATAAGAGTAAATACATTGTAGGCGAATTAACAAAAACGATGTTTTAACATTTATATAATTATAGAGAATATATGTGTGTTTATTTATGTCCTCACTCATTTTAATAGCTCTGGATTAAGCGTCTGCTAAATGTACATTGTAACCTGGGTTTGTATAATAGATTTATTTTGTAAAAATGTTTACACGCCGTTGTACAAAATAAACCGATCTAGCTAAAAAGTAAGTAGGTAATAATAATAATAAAAGTGTAGGCTATTCTATTGTGAGGTGTACACTTTGCGCAGCCTAAAAAAAAGGGAAGAGCTGGCTTCATATAATCTGAAGCAATCCCGTGGGCTCATTCAGACGACATTAATTGTAAAGGATTCCTACCCGATGACCCGACAATATCAAGCTTTTTTGATATTATCGTGAGCGCTCCCGACGAGTCCCGATGTCATAAAAAACTAATTAACATAATCCGTTCGTGTCGGGGTACCGTTCCGTTCAGAGTGAAGACCGATTCCGGGGCCGACCGAACGATTTTCCCGGGGATCATCCCGACAATCGGCCCCGGGGGAATCGGCCCCGGGATCGGCCCAGTGTGCACGGGGCTTAACAGTGCGTCGCATTACGACGAGTTGTTAGATCTGTTCTGCTCTGGGTAACCGAATTGTGCATCAGTGCATGCAGGCTGGCCGCAGATCAGTTTCATCAGAAGTCGGCCCCGCCCCCACCCCGCAACTTTATAATTTATTTTAAAATACATTGGACCAAATTTCGACAAAACGCATATGATGGTGATTGAAAGGCTAGCGATAACTAGCGATAGGAACCATAAAGTATTCATGAAAATGTTAATTAAGGTTAGAACACGAAAGGGGAAAATGAATGGGATCCAATGGTGAACAATTCTTTTTGCTATCGGCCGAGGGGGAAAACAGCGCAACTAGCGGCCAATCATAGGAAGTTTTACTTCCGTATTGGAGTCATTTTAAATCGGCAGAACTTGCCCCTTGACTGGAAGTGATGACACAAAGAATAATATCTGTTTATTAAAGAGGTGAGTACTGGTTTCAGTATTATAGTCTACTAGTCTACTGCTTTAACCTTTTAACAAAAAGAAGGGAAAAAACGGTTGTTTTAACCAAAATATATCACTTTATTCACTTATCCACCACCCTACCTTCAACAGTCAAACAAACACTAGTATTTCATTGACCCTCAGGACTTCTGAAAAGCATTGGACCGAACGAGAGTTCGGAAATTTGCACGTCGGAAAACACAACTCACCGAACATTTCGGTCGAAGTATGGAGAGGCCTTTATAAGTAGCCTTAGTATTAAGGCCTCTCCATACTTCATGGGTTGCATAGTCCTACACCAGCCATTTTGAGGACCAACACAGGTGTTTTGATTAATGTAGAACATTGGTTCTAACTTCTATGCCAGTCAGACAAATTGAACACCTGTGTTGGTCCTCAATATGGCTGGTTTAGGACTACAAATGCAACCCATGAATAGGCTTATGAGTAGTACTGCACAGTATTATGGTGCTGTAGCTATTGCGTTGTGAGCTTACAGATATCCATATCCCTGTGTTAGCTGATCTGAGTGAACGCCTGAACGGGTGGGGTTGTAGGGGTGGGACCGTACCTATGTTCCCCAGGTTCTATGTTCCCCACTTTCTTACCACCTAAACCTAATATTATTTTGGGGTGGTCCCCAGATTATTAGCTTAAGGTGGAACTTTGTTTTCTCTCTCAACAGTAAACAGATCAACATAAAGTGTGAGTGTATAGAGGGTATATGCACATTTGTAAAGTGACAATTTAAGGACTTTTTAATACCTCTAAAATGAAAAATTAAACATTGGCCAAATTTCCAAATATTGAGGCAGAAATTGTGAAAATAGCCGATAGTTGTGAGCATGTAGATCTGCTATTTTCATAATACATCCATGTTATACAAAATGTAATTCCTCAACTAATACTGCTCGTCAGAGTGGGGGGGCCACAGTTGAAATATGATTATTTTGGGGTTTCGCGTCCTGAAAAGGTTGAGAACTTTCAACGTAAAAAAGACTGTAAAAGGTCTTATTTGAGATGTTCCTTTTAGGCAGGGTGTTTAACCGTACTTGTACTGTACTACATTTCAATTGTATTGACTATACTTGTACTGTTCCCCATTTTTGTCTTTTGTCAATCAATCAATCAAACCACTGACCTACAGTACATTCGTTATACAGCTAAATTGGGTGTGGCCATAGCGGAATGGGTAGAGAGCCCGCCGGGGAAGCAGAATGATGCAATCGCCATAGCAGTCAAAATCATCGACGGGTTCCCACCCATTTTACTGAACTCTTTGGTTCCCATGGTGCCGCGTCTATGCAGCAGGTGTCAAACATAAACACAGACATAAACAAAGAGAGCACCCCGTCACGCCTCAGCTAACTTGCCGAGCCGGTGCTTCTTACATGCGCTGGACATGATCAGCTGTGGAAGGAGGAAGGTGCTGGAGCAATCTGTTATTCTAAAACAGTTTTAATAAACATGGTTATGACATATTGTATTAGTGTTATTTCTTCATTCAGAGCATGCCAACACATTACACAGCAGTGGAAAGAGAAAGATGATGTAAGCAGTCGGTGTAAATGTATGACAGTTTAGTTGAGACACTACTTCTCAAACACAACAACCTAGGGTTTGTGACGTTGCAGACACTACATGGAAAGATAGTTTCTGACGGAATAGGATGGGTTGTGACGGCAAGCAGGTTTATCTATCGATCCATTTCCGTTTACCGGAGTGGACTGCCTTAGCCGTCCTTGCTTAAATTCCCTACTTGTCCGTGGACGGGTCCCTTGCATGGACAGGTCCATTTGGTTGCAACTGTACACTCTTCGGAGGTACAAGTCCATTCAGAGTTAAGGGTACCTCCACCTCTACACTGAAATGAACACTAAGGTTTTTGTTAGTTTTACTTACTGTCATTTCGTTTGCTTCTCTACAGGGATCTTGGTGGACAGCACAGGCCAGTATTCCAACATTTTCTACGCCTGCAGCATTTCTGGCACCCTCGCCGGAATCTTTCTGATGGGGTCCTTCTACATCCTGGACAACCAAAGAGACCAGGACGAGAAGACAAATAAGATGCTGAAGCCATCAGATGAATCCTTCATTTATCAGAAGCCTGCCATGATCCTCGCCCCCGACTGCGAGTACAGCAATGTGCCCTTACATGAAGGTCAAGCAGCAGACACTGACCATGACACTAATGTGTGATTTAAAGTTTATATATCTTAGTTAAAACATTATAGTAACATTCCATTTTCTGGTAGAGAGCTTGAGACTATAACAGTTCTACTTGGAGAGGGTTTAAGAACTTCTACAAGCTCACCATTTTTTTTAATCAAAAATATTACACAGTACTCTATTGCACAACAAAAGAAGAACAAATGAATAGCTGTGTCTCACTTGTTTTGGCACTAAAACATGGTGCCTCTCCTGACTGTATCAAAGTTACTAAGTATAGATTATTATTAGACAAGAATATGGCACCTTTCATTCACCAATTTATCAAGGTTTATTCAAAGTTTTTAAATGGTTGATGATGTAGGGTTAGAAACATTAATAGTAGGCTATTTAATTTATTCTCATGAAAGCGTATGTAGATATGCAGAAATCAAACTGTGACTTGTTGTGTAATGAAGGCTTTTGTTGTTGATGAATTCACTCCTTGTAAGTTTAAACCTGCAATCCATAAGTTGCATGTCCTGACTCCTTAGTGTGCCTGGGTTTTGAACCACCAAACTCCTACCAGTCTTTCAAGACACAATCTCTGCTTGGCCAGGGGAGATATTGCACTTGTGAACATCAGACAGTATTACTTGTCAACTAGTATGTGCCCTACCTGACTCCAGGGTCCACATTTCTCAATGGAATGCGGATGTGCTAGTCAAATTTGCATACTCTATCATACATATTTTAATGGTTAAAATATAAATTTATTCACAAAAAGGTCCGGATTGCAGCTGTAAGACACCATGATTCCAAATGTGCCAATGTAGCCTTATGTAGGTCTATTACTGATTTTATTTATTTATTGCTGGATATGTTTAATATTTTATATAGGAGGGTATTTTTGGTCAATGCCAATGGAACATTAAATAGTTTCTTTGAAAATAATGAAGAGGTCCATTTTTATTTACTTTTCCTTATTTCCACTGCCACCTTGTGGCCCAACAGGGGGAGTGTTCCAAATTCCTAATGCACTCAACTTATTTTGTGTTTTTCCCCCATGCTATTGAATTAATCATCATTGGTTAATTTAATGATTTTCTATACTGACACTGATCTGGCCCGATCGCATCACTTATAGGCCCCATCCACCCCCATCTGCACTCTCTGTAGTACATGTGTAAAAGAGAAAAAGCACAAGGTGTGTGGAGATTTGTTTTTGTTTTTTATTTTATTTTACAAATGACAGATTCTTTATTGCCTGTTCATCATGCAGCCCAGGACAAATCCACCAACAAAGGAACCGACCAGCCAAAAAAGTCCAAGTGATAAATATGAATGGCCAAATTCCCAATCAAGGGGGTTTAGTTCAAAAATGCCAAACAAGTCCTCGTAATGGATCTGCTCAACCTCCTCGTTCTCCTCAATGTCGTCTCTCTCTACATGGTAGTCTCTCTCCACGCCCGTTGTTGTTGTTATCCATGACCATATTCCTGCTTTCTCAGGTTCTCCCCACAGTACCTGGCTGCAGACAACATAGAAGACATGCACAGTAAGGGGAAGTTGTGGGTCAAAGTAATAATCTAGAGCAGGGGTCATGGATTCCCCTTAGCTGAGAGAGAGATGAAGCAGGGACCCCCACTACATATTGTACAGCATTTTGTTGCAGATTAAACTTGTTCATAGATTTCATAGATAGCTCTAGACTTGCTTGACAGCACTAATATCATCAGTGTTGGATTCATTTTAATGTGTATTTTCAGAAAGTAGCTGATCTACAAGCTCTGCAAGGTGTTGTGAGCTTGTAGATCTGCTATTTCCGGCTAATGTTCCACCATCACACAAATATTTTCCAGACCCCCTGTAGTAACTCTGAGGACCCCCTGTTGAAGACCCCTGATCTAGAGGCAAGCTGGCAAATATGTTAATATTACAGACATGTTTTCTGCAGGGGTTAGCATATACAGTAGCTTCAACATGTACAGTAGCCTACCCGACATTGTGCAGCAACAACAGGTGGATCTTGAAGGAGGGGAGGTGGCTGCCCATGGCCACCGCCAGGCGTACAGGCAGAGGACGACAGGACGTGTGACTGCATGGGAAGCCAAGGAGGGAAAGAGTGAGCATGCCTGGTCACAGGGACAGAGTGAGCCACCACGGCCAAGGGTGAGCATGCCAGGGTGAGCATGACAGGGCTTAATGATACATGAGCAGGAGCAGGAGAGCGTAGTTCAAGTGGTAAACATGGAGCTTCGTGGAAGCAGTATCATTGGGGAGCCAAGTGTCAAACAACTCTAGTCAACCTACCTGGTTTTGAGAGGGGTGGGTCCAAAAAAAGAGCAAGGGAGAAGCCAGGGATTTTATATAATAGTGTCTGTGGATATATCAGTGTGTAATAATAAGGTCAGACTAAAAAGGTCCTTTGTCCATCAGTCGACTTTAAGGCTTAATCAGGAGTTCGGCCATAGGTAGGCTTGGTGGTTGGACACTGCTCTTGTCCATATTATCCTTATGTATGTAAACCTGTCTTGTTTTTGTTTCCTGTGTTAAATGTTTGCATATGTTATGTGTCGCATACATGGCTGCTGTGTCGCAAGACAAATTTCAGTGAGAACTGACAAAGTACTATATCATATATCATATCAACCCTGCTAAAAAACAGCAGAGTTGGTGTGTTTAAAGCTGGGTTTTCAGTCAGTATTTCCTATTTCTACCAACCAGTTGGGTGATAGAACAAGGTGGGCTGTGGCTGCCTGGTCAACTAACACTCCTGCTAACCTGGAGGACAAGAGAGTATTAGTAGAGTCTCATTCTGAGGTTCTGTGACCATCCTCTGGGAAGGATGGTTTGATGATTGATTTGACCTCTATGGACCCTTTATAAAAGATTTAGCCCCCAGGTCCCTCGCAAAAATCCCGGCATTTTTTGCTAGAGGGCCAAATTCAAAATGTCGCCTGGCGCCATCTCTAAAAAATGAACTTTTGATCCAGATGACTGAGAATCATGTATGAAGACACTTTTTTATATTGGAGGTTTAAAGACATAATATGCTCAACCTCTAAGCATTTAGCAGTGATGTTTATATTAGTTAAAGTGGTTTCTGTTACAATATGACACGAGTTTAAGACTAAAGCTTTTGGATGTTAGAGGTTTAAAGCTGTATTAGAATCGGTACATGCACACTCATTTCACAAGGTCCTTCATAATCCTTATGGATGAGCCTCTGTAGCCTCCTCCAAAGTGGTTCCAGTGATTCAGGTAGTGGAAGAGCTGGTAAAGCTGATTTCTCTGCGTAAATCCCGGTGCCTTGGGAATCTTGTCATGGTAGGCGGAGTAGAAGGAGCTGTTGAAGCCGCCGAACATCCCTGCGATGGCCAGCTCGTACTCTGAATGGCCGTAGAACGAAGCCGGGTCAAAGATGACGGGGCCCTCTGAGCACTCTGCCACGTTGCCTCCCCACAGGTCTCCGTGAAGCAGGGCAGGGACCACCTCCACGTCTGCAAACATCTGAGGGATCTTGAGCTGTAAACGCAAGAGACAGGAGAGCATGTGACTAGAATTGTCAGTTTATCTGTATTACTAAAGAGATGTAGCCTGCTACTGTGTGTTACAGTACAACAGTAGTACTCTACATATCCAGATATGGATATAGCTGACCTGTTATCTGACCTGGGTCATGTATATTTTGTCATAATCAAAATCCAAAAACTAGCTATTAACTAAAGTGTTCAAATTATTGTAGTGGAGTAAAAGTAGGCTACAATATTTGCCTCTGACATGGAGTGGAGTAATGAAACTTGTAAATACTCCAGTAAAGTAAAAAAATAAATAAAACGTTTATTTTCTTACTGCTCCTCTCTACTCTTTCCATAGCATAAATTGATTAGCAATGGCTAACAAAGCCCTCTAGTCTAGTACAAACCACTACCCAGAGGCAGAGCTGACCATATCTAACATCTAAACATAATGCATTTCGGACTAATAATATAGTCTGGGATCATGCCTTGCCAATACATTATCATTAATTTTTCCACCAAATGTCATAAAGGGAATAAATACCTTGTGTAATTGACCAAGTGCGCAACATAGACGGTGCGTGCGCAAGCGTTTGGCGCCCTCTGCTGTTGACAATGGTCTCTAGTCTTATGTTGCATAGGTCATGGCTTGAAAAGGTTGAGAACCACTGCTCTGTTCCAGCAAATAATGGGTGATTCAGGACCCAAAAAAATGTTTTGACAGTGTTATATATTGTTTTTATTCACAACAAATTTTGTTCTAATACAATTTGTGCTGTCATATACAAAGTACAGGTAGAATGGATGTTTGGATCTTTACAGAAGGAAGGTAGCTTCATAGATACCTGTATTAACATAAATGTACACAACATGCAGTTCAAATAATACAGGTACGGGTTATTCTAAATAGTATATATAAAACATCTTTACGACAGTTTCCCTGTGTTAGCTGATCTAATTTAGCAGAAACTTCATCTGCAGAAGGGCTGCACGCTTCTTGCTAATGATTTTGCTCCCTACAAATTGGAGCAATTACACTATTCTGATCTTGTTTCCCAATTTGACTTATTTCAATAACAAGCTCACAATGCTCTCCTGTCATTGAATGACTCGACTGTCAACAGAGTGTTCAGAGCAGCCAAGAGAACACTATAGTTGCAAGAGGGGTTACTAGTAAACAAGATCACATTGATGTATGGATCACGATTGTGTGTGGTGCAAGGTTGGAGTAAATATATATGCAAGTTCCTGTAAGCCACTTCTTCCACATCTCTTCTGAAGGCGATTCTTCTACGGACATCTTGGACATCATGGTGGAGTATGGGCTGCCACCGGCATCTCGCTCCTGCATCAAGATGAGGAAAAAAGTTTGAGTGTTCTCAAAATGTTTCAATAGCTGTTCTAAGTATTTTATCCTATTTCCGGGCCTATAGTAACCATAAAGTGCAATACCCATTCAATGCACTAACACAGACTTGAGCGAAGGTGTCACATGACAAAAATAACTATATAAGCTAACAAGTAACAATGTATCACATACAGTAGCTCTGCATTTTACCTTGTTACAGCTTCAACATAATGTTGGACAAAATAAATGGGACCGTACCTATGTTCCCCAGGTTCTATGTTCCCCACGTACCCCCACAACAAAGGTTCTATGTTCCCCGCTCATGCAAAAATGCAGGAAACATGTATTTCTAATGATTAACAACTCTAAACACACACAACTAAAATAATGGGGAGAAATTACGAATATTAGTGGGACAGGGAGGCACTAGGGACATCTGGGCACCATATTTTTGTTATGACTGGGCATCTGGGCACTAGAGACATGTATAGGCATTTGGACGAGTGGCACCTGGACAAGTAAGCACTTAGGGGTGGAGTCGTGGAGACATCTGGGATTCTGGGCACTATACATGGTTTTTACACCAAGGCAAGGACCCCCAAATTGACAATATTTGCCTGTAGACCCCCATTTGAAAAGATATGCCAGGGACCCCCATAAGAGAAGATCTTTACAACTCTAGCAGTGATTCCCACCATTTTAATTTCAAGGACCCCCGTTTAGACATGCAATATGCTATGGACCCCCCATTTATAGCATTCCTATCTCTGTGACCCCAATGTATATAATTTATAACATAACTCAAATGGAACCAAATGGTTTGCACACTCTCTGAGTTACATACCCATTAGGGTCCATTTGGTTCCTAACTATCATTTAGCTGGGGACCCCCTGGAACCCCTGGGGGTCCCCGGACCCCACTTAGAGAACCAAAAGTCTAGCAGAAGCCACGTTGGAAATGAATATTAATTGACCTAGATGTGTCATTTAATGTCCCACATGATAATGTACTGTAGTGCTAAGATGCTAAAGAGGCTAGCTTTAATATTAAACTTTCTTTACATCAAATAAAGACTCAAAACCCTACTGATAAGCACACTTAAACGTTTTATTAGATAGATTGCTGCATATTATGATAATAAGTAGCATTACCTTACCTCTCTCTGTCTGTCTGTCTGTCTGTCTGCTCTGCTGTGAAGAAGCCAGATGTTGTTGTAGAGAACACCACACACGTTTTAAAAACTCTATGACACTAACAAAAAAAACGAACGGTGAAAAGATGAAACATACACATAAAACGTCTTTTAACAAGTGATAAAAGTAAAAAAAAAAGTGAAAAGAAAGTACTTTTATTTACCGGAGAAAATCACTGCGACTCGCTCTGGAAGTGACTGTTGTCAACAGGACTGGATGAACCGGAAGCCTAAACGCGCTAGCGCCCCCTGTTCTGCAAGTGGACCATACAAGAAGTAACGTTTTTTGTAGGAAATGTAAAAATAAATACATAAATGTATTTATTCGCGACCCCGACAAATTGTTCTGCGACAACCACGTTTCGGGAAACATATTGTTTTACTCGGTTTTACTACCTGGCCGCAGCTGGAGAAGTTTTGTTGTTTACAAACGAAATTGCGTCAGCGCGTCGCAGCATGACGTCGCCGCGCATGCGAGCAGTGGACCAATGGGAACACAGGGTGTTCTTCAAATAGCTGTTCAGGTCGCGGTTGTCGTTAGTGCGCTTCAAACTCCTGACGGAATCAGACGTGCATTATATCAGCTCTGCCAGAGACACCGATACGAAGGATTGCTGCTTGTTTACATCGTTGCTTCACTTGCTTGTCTTATATTTTGTGTTATTTCATCATAACCTTTACTTTCTAGTACTTTCTACAACTTGTAGCCTACTTTCTACTGCTGTCACAGCAGAAAACGCGTGCCGCGTTCTCGTACGTGCTTTTGGACTTTTTATTTTTGGACAGTATGGTTCTCAGAACCTCTGAGAACCTGGTTCTCAGGACCCCTGAGGTTCTCAGGACCCCTGAGAACCAACGGCTGCTCTCCCCGGAGATTCCCCCGAGGCGGCCGCCCCGCTCGCCCCGCGGCCGCGTGCCTCAAGGTCGCCTGGTCCTGGGGGAAAACGTTCGTCGCCGGTTGTTGTTCCCTAGGCGCCGCAGCGCCGCCGCCGCCGCTTAGGGTACGTCAAAACTGAACATTTTGAATTTCAGCGGCGGTTGGATTTTTGAAATTTTACGAATTTGACGCTAAAGGAATTTTTACATTTTTGAAATTTGAACATTCAACATTTAAGTGAAATCAGTTGGACACGCTTCCAGTAGGCCTACACTGTACATTTTCCTTTTTCTGTTACTTTATTTATTTTCTTTTATAAGAAAAAAAAAAAAAAAAAAGCCTAACGGCAAACAAAAAAACATCTCGTGTGTGTGTGTGTGTGTGTGTGTGTGTGTGTGTGTGTGTGTGTGTGTGCGTGCGCTCCCCTGCTCCTTGCATCCCCTTCCTCTCTTCTACTCTGTCTCCTCCTCTTCCCTTAAAAAAGCCTAACGGCAACAAAAAAAAAACTATCTATCTAGTCTGTGTGTGTGTGTGTGTGTGTGTGTGTGTGAGTGTGAGTGTGAGTGTGAGTGTGAGTGTGAGTGTGAGTGTGTGTGTGTGTGTGTGTGTGTGTGTGTGTGTGTGTGTGTGTGTGTGTGCACTAGTTTATTCGCAGATCTCCCCTGCTCCTTGCACCCCCTTCCTCTTGATGTATTGATCTATCAACTTGCTTTATTGTTTTGATGTATTACCTTACTTATTTTATGTCGCTCTGGATTAAGAGCATGGTTTGCCATATATTACTATTTCTATATTATACTGCTATATACTATATATTATTATTATTAACATTCTTATATTCTGCCACTATACTATTTAACATAAATGTTATTCATTATATACCTTCTCCCTGTTTCCACTTCCCCTTTCCCCTGCGCCACTATGATGTGACTAGCGAAAACCCAGCGGCTCAGACCGCAGTGGTGCATCGCTGCTGAGAGGCGCTTTTATCCCAAAAACCATGTCATTAGGTCATCTCAGTGACCCATTGAGCTGACAGCTCAAAGCGTAGGGGTCAGACCGAGGACAATCCCTAGTCCGCCATATTGAGGGTTGGGTATGAGGTTAACATCGTTATCCCTTAAAACAAACGTGTTACAGAAACCGTCAACCAAAAATCTAAATCAAATCTTCCCATTCAAGGAGATGCCAGCCACCACCACAACACAACCGTGTGCATGATGGCATGTCATGTGCACGGTAGTTTTCCCTCCTTGGAAACCTTGGAGCATGAACTGGAATCTCCTGGTCCCAAAAGAAACCATCAAACCGTCATTGAATGTAAGTAGTATATTATTATTTAAACTACTATTATTTAAAATGTCACGTGACCTCGACTCATTATGCCAATGCTTCCTTAGTATTGTTGATCTAAATCAGAAGATACAGTATGTCCTTATTTATTAAAATAATTCATTTCTTTATTAAAATAATAAATAAGGAGGACATACGGACAGCAGCATAAAATATTGAAAATGTTTTCATTAAAGGACAACTCCTCCCTAAATCACTTCTAGGCTCATTTTCCTACTTATATTGATCCCAAAAGACTGTCCATGGGGTTTGTTAGGCAGAAATGCCCCTGTTGTCTAATTTCCCCAGCAGAACCCAGCAGCTGTCATAGCATAGAGTAGAGCCTATCGCTTTTACACTATTTGTTGTCTTCAACAGTGATTTTCTTCTTTTTCATGAATGTGTTTCTAGTTGTCATTACGAACACATCCATGCCTTGGTTGTCCCACGCAAGCCACCACAATCTCATAAATAATGTTTTGGGGTGAGCATGTGCCAATCAAAGTGACTGTACTGGCCAATATCACAAGGCATCTTTTGCGGGACTGGGTAAAACGCATAAAAACATAAGCCATCACACTCTGAAGAGTGTGATGGCTTGTGTGGGACAACGATGACATGGATGTGTTTGTAATGACAACTAGTACTACACGCATGAAAAATAAAAATACTTTTGATCACAACAAATAGCGTTAAGCGATTGGCTTATATATAGGCTCCACTCTATGCTATGAGGGCTGCTGGGTTCTGCTGGGGAAACTGGACAACAGGAGCATTTCTGCCTAACAGACCCCATGGACAGTCTTTTGGGATCAATACAAGTTGAAAAATGAGCCTAGAAGTGATTTAGAGAGGAGTTGTCCTTTAAAGACGGAGTGCCTTGGCATTCTGCAGTTCACACCACTTCGGAGTCGAGCTGTACTTCTTGAATTGTTGTCTACTGTGATATTTACGTGAAGATGCTTTGTCTGTTTCTACAGAAGGAATCACTGCACTGAGGGAGGAAGGTCAGCAGAAGAGTCAGATGATGGAGGGGATTGAGGGAGAGACATCAACCCTTTGAAACACAGTCGTAACCATAGAGGTGGAGCTGAGACCTGAACATATCTCACAAACCTCAACAGTAAATATATTTTATTTTTTTGCAGTAGAGGTCCCATGGTAATGGATCCCATTAACTGTGGCATTGTTAGTGTCTTGCTCAACATATTGAGCAAAATCCATGCAGCTACAGTATGTAGACTAGATTAGAGGATAGTACAATAGTCAAATTACTAGGGCTGTTACGATTATGACATTTTACATGATGATACATTTTCACTCAAATAATTGCGATTAACGTCCATTGTTAACAATTACATTCCTGTTTGGCTTGTAGGCTTTGAAGTTGCACGTGGCAGATATGACACATAACCTAAATATACAAAGAAATTACTTACATATTTGACAACTTTATACTGGAAAAAGAACATTTATAGTGGAAATAGCCGATTTACACGCTCACAACGTGCCGCTTGTAGATTTGCTATTTCCATTTTTGAACATGTTTGAAAATATTAATGTTTCAACATGTAAACGATTATGACAAAATAATTGTGATTGTGTCAAATAATTGCGATTAGACGATTATTATGTAATAATTGTGACAGCCCTACAAATTACCCTTCATGTGTTGTTAATAGTTAGACAGATTGTGCTGCATTGTTTTTGCCTTTCACACAATCCCCCAATCCACACTCATGTCCTCATCTCCCCATCCATCTACCCACTTAACCATACTCTTTCCTTCCCTCTGTTTATGCTCTCTCTGTCTGTTGTGCTCCAATCTCCAGGCTCCTGAGTATTCTCGGTTCTCTCAAGGTGATGGAGAGATCCTGAGGTTTCTGTCTCCATCTGGATGAAGTGTCTCGCAGCTACACCTGCCAGACAAGAGGTCAGCATCATCATCACACACTGATTACACACTTTGTAGAGTCTAGCAGACAGTGGTCATCATCTCACACGTGTAACCCATGTGTCATGTCAGCCAGTTGTTTTTAATTTTGCTTTTATACAGAGAAAAAGTAGGCTAGTATTACCAGGTTATACAGTAATGTTGCATTGGCAATATTGTTGACAAATCTTTAATAAAATATACAAACTGCACTTGCTCAGAGTTAGTTAACAATAGACTAGCAAAACAGTCTATCACCAGTGACTTTATGAATGAACATAAATCAATATAATCATTTTATTCAAATTGCAAAATGGCTTTTCATTGTCAAGTAGGCTATTTACATAAACCTGTCTTTGTTAATTGATCTGTTTGATGCTATATTAACTTGTTTAGCTGGGAAACTTTCAAGGATCCCTGGTGCACACTTTGAGAACCACAAGTCTTTGCTTTGCGTCACACCAAATTCTGGGCCCTGGGTACAAGGATTCACTGCGGGGCCCCCCATGAATGTTAACCATTGAAAAATGGCAGATCTACAAGCTCACAGCGTGGCACCGAGTGCCGCGCTGCGAGCTTGTAGATCTGCTATTTTAGAAAAATCGTGAAAATGTTTGCAAGAAACTTATGTTTCCATGTCAGTGGTGCTCAAACTTTTTCATGTGAAGGACCCCCAAAATTATGTGAATTTGGCCACGGACCCCCATCTCAAAATATTTAGTTCCAGGAACCCCCCAGAAGCAAAATTTGAGTTACAAATGTTCACTTAAAAATACATATATTCAAAGATTTGCGCAAATTTTCACGACTTTAAAAAAATAGCAGATCTACAAGCTCGCAGTGCGGCACTCGGTGCCGCGCTGTGAGCTTGTATATCTGCTATTTTTCAATAGCTAAAGTTACTAGGGCCCCTCCACCTTGGGCCCTTGTAACTCAGTCCCACTTTCCTACCCCTTGTGACGCCCCTGTCTGCACCACCCTACAGTCCAAAAGGAAGTAGAGAAGATGACTAAACCGGAGGGGTGGTGGGACAGTGCAGGACTTTCTTTCATTGTAGACTAACATTTTTAAATAACCTTGTTTACTGTTCACACCACAGGCTGAGAAGACCATCAGGCACTGGAGAAGGAAAAAGAACATCTCACTGAGCTGACCTTCACCCAGAAGCAGCTGTAGCCTGCCCTACAGCGCTGATGACCAGGTGAGGAGTGGGCAGCCTTTTAGCACTGTTGATTTAACTGACTGGGTTGCAGAGACACAGCGTTTTGGGTTAAGTTTTAATTTAGGACACATCATCAGTAGTGTTCCTCCAGGTCTTGGGGTTTCGGCCATTACACTATACACCCTCGCCAAAGGTGGCCAGCTCAGGGTGATCAGCCCTGAACTCGCGTCAATCCTGATTAGTCATGAGAATGGCTGACTTCTCATGGGACTATGCAAGGCAGGGGCGTCCTTTTCCCTGAGTCAGGCTTGGGCAGATTTTTTATTTTGACATTTTTGACAAAGGGAGGGATGCTAATTGAATGGCCGCATTAGCATCATCGTTAAAAATACGGGTCACCATCCGGAATCAATGGGGGTAAATTTATTGTTATCACATTTTTGTCTTAGGAATGTGACAAAAACTCAAAAAATATTATTGAACTCTACTCTCCATGGCCTGAGTAATCAATAGAAAAAAAGTCATTTTGGGGGTGAACTACTCCTTTAATGCTTAGGTGTCTTGGTGATTTGGTGAACATAGTAGATTAGCTTTTAGATCTTTGTTATACTTAATGGGTTATGAGAAATATGTCATATTGCACTGTATGTATGTTCCTGCCGGGACACGAAACCCTGCTGTTCATCTGAAAGATGGTTGGTTGTATAAAGTAACACAGAATATCCATCACGTTATTCTAAAGTTTAATGTTGATCTGGGTTGTAACAACTGTATTCACACAATACATGCAACTAAAGACATGGTTTCTCAAAGCAAACCAGGCTGTGGTAGGAGTACTTCCACTCGTGGTTACGGGGTTCAACTCCCTGCATGGCCCTGCTTACTGTCACCTTTGTCTTGTTGTTGTAAATGTCAAATTATTCAGAATTAAAAAAAAAGAAGCATAAATAAGCTGTGTTCATATTACCACAAAAGATTTAAGGCAGAGAAGAAAGTCACAAACGCAGTAGTAAGAGTAGTAGTACAAGTATAACTCAAAATATCTTTATTATTTTACACCCAGGTATGCCATTACTATGCAGTTAACTGATCAATAACTATCTTGTTCTTCATAGTGCAATAATATAGCATGAATGGAGTTTCTAGGTGAAAGTGTTTTTTTGATGTGCCAAAATCTTCCATTAACCTCCATTATAATTTCCTGAACTTTTAAAGGAGTATATAAAACTATAAAACAAAGATTCATTCAGGCAAACATGCCATAAGTAATAATAATATTCTAGGTGTAAGTATCTAAGACTGTAGTAGCCTGCCAAAGTTTGAACCTTTTCCATTGATAATGCATTGGGCGCTTATAGTTAAATATTTCAAAAACAAAAGTGGATTTTAAAGCAATGTAAATAAGCGGAATTCCTTGTGGCCCACTTCTGTACAAGTTTGTTGCGGCTTGGGGCCCACTTCTGTACAAGTCTGTTGCGGCTTGGCCGAAATTGACAAGAATGCTTTTTTAGATAAAAAAAGAAAAAGAAAAAAAAAATCCTGGACCAGTTTTTTGGAGACAAAATAACAACAAAAACGGTAATAGTCATAGGAAGCCATAGGAAGCACCATAGAAGACGGGGAACACCATAGTACAGTAGGCTATGCATGGTCAAATTAAAATAATTTAATAAAAGTTATACCATGTTTTCAAATTTAAAATTAAGTTATACTATATACAATGTTGTCAAATTTAAAAAAGTAATTTCTATACTATGTTGTCAAATTAAAGATGAAAAATAAAATAAAAATAAGTCATACTATACTATGTTGTGAAATAAAATAAAATAAACATAAGTCATACTATACTGTATGTCCTATGTTAAAAATTACAAACGCTTTCTAGGTCCAGTAACTGTTTGGGCTTACATCACTGACCCTTGGCCTATAATCTATACAAGAAATACCTGATTGGCACATTTTTCAGCCAACCAGGGTTTGACGGAGTTAAAGATTACACATGCATGTTCACTAGGGCAGTTAAAGGGTGTCCAGGTTCCAGCCAGCTGTAGCTCTTGGACAGTGAAGCCCAGATAGATCAATGTCAGCACGGATCTCTGTCTCTCTGCTCAGGTCCTCCTGCAGGCCTTCTCACAGTCTCAGTTCTGTGAAGAACATCACCCTGAGCAGGACATGGAAACCCTGCAGTATATGGCTCCAGTGGTGTCGGTAAGTTTGCGTTTCAAAAGAAATGTTCTTTGGATGAATCGGTTTGTTGTCCATATGTCGGTGCATGCTGTGTTTAATCATTAATTCCCAGAGATGTGTCAATACAGCCGCTGCGTGTTGTTAGGGCAGTGGTTCTCAACCTTTTCAGGCCGCGACCCCCAAAATAATCATATTTTAACTGGGGACCCCCCACCCTGACGAGCACTAAGCGTTGAGGCATTACATTTTGTATAACACGGTTCTGTTGTGAAAATAGCAGATCTACATGCTCACAACGCCTCGCGTTGCGAGGCGTTGTGAGCATGTCGATCGGCTATTTTCACAATTTCAGCCTCTAATATTTGACAATTTGACCAGTGTTTAATTTATCATTTTAGATGTATTAAAAGTCCTTAAATTGTCAGTCTAGAAATGTGCAGATACCCTCTATACACTTAAACTTTATGTTGGTTTGTTTACTGTTGAGTGAGAAAACAATGTTGCACATTAAGTTAATCATGTGGGGACCCCACAAAATATTTTGGGGACCCACCTGGGGGTCCCGACCCACAGGTTGAGAACCACTGTGTTAGGGACATATGTCTTGTTGCTTGCTCGTACATCACACTGAAACAGTGGTTGCACTTTTCCTTTAAAATAAATGTATATTTTTGTTTGTCAATTAATGAAGATTTTACAGACCACACTCTGTCTTCATCAGGGCCGGGCTAGAGCTAGCCCTGATGAAGACAGAGTATGGTCGAAACATGTTGGTTTAATAAAGGTGTTCCCTCTTCTTAACTCTGAGTGCCTGGATCTCCCTTTTTTAGATCTTTTAGTTTGTTTTGGACATGGTTGGACTGGCCTGTTTCCATGCTGAAAAATCATAATTTCCAAATTATGAAAATATGAATGAGTGGTCCGGTCACACACTTGGAGCAAGTCATTGGTCAATCATTATGGTTCGTCTTCTTCAGTAAATTATTGCCTAGTAGTACGTATGCAACACCCCCCCCCCCCCCCAGCCCTTCTAGGAAAGAATAACCAATTTCACGAGTCTAAAATAAGTTGATGCTCCCGCTTTTGAGGGCCAATCCGGGCGTGTTTTGAAGTTGAGAGAAGTCTGCGAGAAGTCCTTGCATATTATGCTTTCCTTACTTGTTCCCTCTTCATTCATCTTTCTTCTCCCATGTGCATTTCCTTCCATTTCCTCAGGTCCCTCCATGTGGACAGTCCTCCTCACATCCCTTCACTAACGACCAGCTATGTCCACGGCACCTCGTCCGTCTCCTTGCTTCCACTGACCGTGGGCCAGAGCCTGCAGACCACAGCGGAGCGCTGGCCGGACCGGGAGGCCATGGTGTTCCTGCAGGATGGCGTTCGGAAAACCTTTGCCCAGTTTCAGCAAGATGTGTGTCTCATGGCTCCGTTGCAAATTCCCTTCTTCTACACACAGATTTTATTTTATTTTATTTCGCTAAAAAGAAAAACTAGACAAAACAGTACACAAATATAGGAGGGAAAAGTGTCAGGAAGGCAATTATGACACGCATGATTATATAGAATTATTTAATATTATATATGACCAAGCCATGCTGCAAACAATCGATTCTGTTCTACCACAGTTAACACAATTAAAGGATTGCAGAGCCCACATTCAAGACTTGTGAACCCAACTTCACCATGAATAGAATCGAGTCATTTAGGAGTAGGAAGCCTACATCACTCAACAAAAAATGTCTATGATCTTGGCAGGGGTTCCATTTGGATGTACATATTTACAATATACGGTAGTATAGTCTAGACTAGAGACCCTGCCTAGATTCTCATTCTTAGAGAAAGAGTTTAGCAGAAATTATCTGAAATACACCTATAGTACCTGATAATATTTAGCTAAATCTCTTAGCGTTTTTATTTCATCAATGATCTGATTGTTTGTGTCTGTTGCATTATTTATTCTGTACCTTATACCTTTTGTTATTATTATATATTTTAACTTGTATTACATTATTCGGCTTCGCTTGACTGTAAGGCACATTGTGCTTTACGGTTATGCGAAACAGATACTATACAATGTATGGTACTGTATCTGTATGGCATACATAATGATGTAAGCTAGTGGCCTCTGTGGACTTTTGCACCTACAGCCATGTGAGTGTCAGTTAGGTATTATATGAAAAAGATAAATTGAGGTCTCATCTATATATTATGCGGATGTGCTAGTCAAATTTGCATACTCTATCATACATAATTTAATGGTTAAAATATACATTTATTCACAAAAAGGTCCGGATTGCAGCTGTAAGACACCATGATTCCAAATGTGCCAATGTAGCCTTATGTAGGTCTATTACTGATTTTATTTATTTATTGCTGGATATGTTTAATATGTTATATAGGAGGGTATTTTTGGTCAATGCCAATGGAACATTAAATAGTTTCTTTGAAAATAATGAAGAGGTCCATTTTTATTTACTTTTCCTTATTTCCACTGCCACCTTGTGGCCCAACAGGGGGAGTGTTCCAAATTCCTAATGCACTCAACTTATTTTGTGTTTTCCCCCCATGCTATTGAATTAATCATCATTGGTTAATTTAATGATTTTCTATACTGACACTGATCTGGCCCGATCGCATCACTTATAGGCCCCATCCACCCCCATCTGCACTCTCTGTAGTACATGTGTAAAAGAGAAAAAGCACAAGGGTGTGTGGAGATTTGTTTTTGTTTTTTATTTTATTTTACAAATGACAGATTCTTTATTGCCTGTTCATCATGCAGCCCAGGACAAATCCACCAACAAAGGAACCGACCAGCCAAAAAGGTCCAAGTGAATAAATATGAATGGCCAAATTCCCAATCAAGGGGGTTTAGTTCAAAAATGCCAAACAAGTCCTCGTAATGGATCTGCTCAACCTCCTTGTTCTTCTCAATGTCGCCTCTCTCTGCATGGTCGTCTCTCTCCACGCCCGTTGTTGTTGTTATCCATGACCATATTCCTGCTTTCTCAGGTTCTCCCCACAGTACCTGGCTGCAGACAACATAGAAGACATGCACAGTAAGGGGAAGTTGTGGGTCAAAGTAATAATCTAGAGCAGGGGTCATGGATTCCCCTTAGCTGAGAGAGAGATGAAGCAGGGACCCCCACTACATATTGTACAGCATTTTGTTGCAGATTAAACTTGTTCATAGATTTCATAGATAGCTCTAGACTTGCTTGACAGCACTAATATCATCAGTGTTGGATTCATTTTAATGTGTATTTTCAGAAAGTAGCTGATCTACAAGCTCTGCAAGGCGTTGTGAGCTTGTAGAGCTGCTATTTCCGGCTAATGTTCCACCATCACACAAATATTTTCCAGACCCCCTGTAGTAACTCTGAGGACCCCCTGTTGAAGACCCCTGATCTAGAGGCAAGCTGGCAAATATGTTAATATTACAGACATGTTTGCTGCAGGGGTTAGCATATACAGTAGCTTCAACATGTACAGTAGCCTACCCGACATTGTGCAGCAACAACAGGTGGATCTTGAAGGAGGGGAGGTGGCTGCCCATGGCCACCGCCAGGCGTACAGGCAGAGGACGACAGGACGTGTGACTGCATGGGAAGCCAAGGAGGGAAAGAGTGAGCATGCCTGGTCACAGGGACAGAGTGAGCCACCACGGCCAAGGGTGAGCATGCCAGGGTGAGCATGACAGGGCTTAATGATACATGAGCAGGAGCAGGAGAGCGTAGTTCAAGTGGTAAACATGGAGCTTTGTGGAAGCAGTATCATTGGGGAGCCAAGTGTCAAACAACTCTAGTCAACCTACCTGGTTTTGAGAGGGGTGGGACAAAAAAAAGAGTAAGGGAGAAGCCAGGGATTTTATATAATAGTGTCTGTGGATAAAAAACAGCTGAGTTGGTGTGTTTAAAGCTGGGTTTTCAACAAGGTGGGCTGTGGCTGCCTGGTCAACTAACACTCCTGCTAACCTGGAGGACAAGAGAGTATTAGTAGAGTCTCATTCTGAAATGTCGCCTGGCGCCATCTCTAAAAAAATTAACTTTTGATCCAGATGACTGAGAATCATGAAGACACTTTTTGACACTTTTTTATATTGGAGGTTTAAAGACATAATATGCTCAACCTCTAAGCATTTAGCAGTGATGTTTATAAAGAAAGTGGTAGTAGTTAAGATTTTAAGACTAAAGCTTTTGGATGTTAGAGGTTTAAAGATGTATTAGAATCGGTAGGTGCACACTCATTTCACAAGGTCCTTCATAATCCTTATGGATGAGCCTCTGTAGCCTCCTCCAAAGTGGTTCCAGTGATTCAGGTAGTGGAAGAGCTGGTAAAGCTGATTTCTCTGCGTAAATCCCGGTGCCTTGGGAATCTTGTCGTGGTAGGTGGAGTAGAAGGAGCTGTTGAAGCCACCGAACATCCCTGCGATGGCCAGCTCGTACTCTGAATGGCCGTAGAACGAAGCCGGGTCAAAGATGACGGGGCCCTCTGAGCACTCTGCCACGTTGCCTCCCCACAGGTCTCTGTGAAGCAGGGCAGGGACCACCTCCACGTCTGCAAACATCTGAGGGATCTTGAGCTGTAAACAGCAGGTAAACACAAGAGACAGGAGAGCATGTGACTAGAATTGTCAGTTTATCTGTATTACTAAAGAGATGTACTGTGTGTACAGTACAACAGTAGTACTCTACATATCCAGATATGGGTATAGCTGACCAGTTATCTGACCTGGGTCATGTATATTTTGTAGTCATAATCAAAATCCAAAAATTAGCTATTAACTAAAGTGTTCAAATTATTGTAGTGGAGTAAAAGTAGGCTACAATATTTGCCTCTGACATGTAGTGGAGTGGAGTAATGAAACTTGTAAATACTCCAGTAAAGTAAAAAATAAATAAAAAGTAATCTCGTTGTTCTTCTCGCCCCCTCCACCTAGTGGCGAAAAAGAAGGATTATTGAGGGGACTCAGATTATTTTCTTACTGCTCCTCTCTACTCTTTCCATAGCATAAATTGATTAGCAATGGCTAACAAAGCCCTCTAGTCTAGTACAAACCACTACCCAGAGGCAGAGCTGACCATATCTAACATCTAAACATAATGCATTTCGGACTAATAATATAGTCTGGGATCATGCCTTGCCAATACATTATCATTAATTTTTCCACCAAATGTCATAAAGGGAATAAATACCTTGTGTAATTGACCAAGTGCGCAACATAGACGGTGCGCAAGCGTTTGGCGCCCTCTGCTGTTGACAATGGTCTCTAGTCTAGTATACAAGAAGTAACGTTTTTTGTAGGAAATGTAAAAATAAATACATAATAATAATAAATGTATTTATTCGCGACCCCGACAAATTGTTCTGCGACAACCACGTTTCGGGAAACATATTGTTTTACTCGGTTTTACTGTTTTACTACCTGCAGCTGGAGAAGTTTTGTTGTTTACAAACGAAATTGCGTCAGCGCGTCGCAGCAGCATGACGTCGCCGCGCATGCGAGCAGCGGACCAATGGGAACACAGAGCGTTCTTCAAATAGCTGTTCAGGTCGCGGTGTTCATTAGTGCGCTTCAAACTCCTGCTGGAATCAGACGTGCATTATATCAGCTCTGACAGAGACACAGATACGAAGGATTGCTGCTTGTTTACATCGTTGCTTCACTTGCTTCAAGTTGCTTTGCTTGTCTTATATTTTGTGTTATTTCATCATAACCTTTACTTTCTAGTACTTTCTACAACTTGTAGCCTACTTTCTACTGCCGTCACAGCAGAAAACGCGTGCCGCGTTCTCGTACGTGCTTTTGGACTTTTTATTTTTGGACAGTATGGTTCTCAGAACCTCTGAGAACCTGGTTCTCAGGACTCCTGAGGTTCTCAGGACCCCTGAGAACCAACGGCTGCTCTCCCCGGAGATTCCCCCGAGGCGGCCGCCCCGCTCGCCCCGCGGCCGCGTGCCTCAAGGTCGCCTGGTCCTGGGGGAAGACGTTCGTCGCCGGTTAGTGTTCCCTAGGCGCCGCAGCGCCGCCGCCGCCGCTTAGGGTACGTCAAAACGGAACATTTTGAATTTCAGCGGCGGTTGGATTTTTGAAATTTTACGAATTTGACGCTAAAGGAATTTTTACATTTTTGAAATTTGAACATTCAACATTTAAGTGAAATCAGATGGACACGCTTCCAGTAGGCCTACACTGTACATTTTCCTTTTTCTGTTACTTTATTTATTTTCTTTTATAAGAAAAAAAAAAAAAAAAAAAGCCTAACGGCAAACAAAAAAACATCTCGTGTGTGTGTGTGTGTGTGTGTGTGTGTGTGTGTGTGTGTGTGTGTGTGTGTGTGTGTGTGCACTAGTTTATTAGGCAGATCTCCCCTGCTCCTTGCACCCCCTCCCTCTTGATGTATTGATCTATCAACTTGCTTATTGTTTTGATGTATTACCTTACTTATTTTATGTAGCTCTGGATTAAGAGCATGGTTTGCCATATATTACTATTTCTATATTATACTGCTATACACTATATATTAAACATTCTTATATTCTGCCACTATATACTATTTAACATTAATGTTATACAATATTATATACCTCCTCTCCCTGTTTCCACTTCCCCTTTCCCCTGCGCCACGATGATGCGACTAGCGAAAAGCCAGCGGCCCAGACCGCAGTGGCGCATCGCTGCTGAGAGGCGCTTTTATCCCAAAAACCATGTCATTAGGTCATCCCAGTGACCCAATGAGCTGACCGCTCAAAGGGTAGGGGTCAGACTAAGGACAATCCCTAGTCCTCCATATTGAGGGTTGGGTATGAGGTTAACAACGTTATCCCTTAAAACAAACGTGTTACAGAAACCGTCAACCAAAAATCTAAATCAAATCTTCCCTTCAAGGAGATGCCAGCCACCACCACAACACAACCGTGTGCATGATGGCATCATTGGCATGTCATGTGCACGGTAGTATTCCCTCCTTGGAAACCTTGGAGCATGAAACGGAATCTCCTGGTCCCAAAAGAAACCATCAAACCATCATTGAATGTAAGTAGTATATTATTATTTAAACTACTATTATTTAAAATGTCACGTGACCTCGACTCATTATGCCAATGCTTCCTTAGTATTGTTATTTATTAAAATAATAAATGTCTTTATTAAAATAATAAATAAGGAGGACATACGGACAGCAGCATAAAATATTGAAAATGTTTTCATTAAAGGACAACTCCTCCCTAAATCACTTCTAGGCTCATTTTCCTACTTATATTGATCCCAAAAGACTGTCCATGGGGTTTGTTAGGCAGAAATGCCCCTGTTGTCCAGTTTCCCCAGCAGAACCCAGCAGCTGTCATAGCATAGAGTGGAGCCTATCGCTTTTACGCTATTTGTTGTCTTCAACAGTGATTTTCTTTTTCATGAATGTGTTTCTAGTTGTCATTACGAACACATCCATGCCTTGGTTGTCCCACGCAAGCCACCACAATCTCATAAATAATGTTTTGGGGTGAGCATGTGCCAATCAAAGTGACTGTACTGGCCAATCACAAGGCATCTTTTGCGGGACTGGGCAAAACGCATAAAAACATAAGCCATCACACTCTGAAGAGTGTGATGGCTTGTGTGGGACAACGATGACATGGATGTGTTTGTAATGACAACTAGTACTACACGCATGAAAAATAAAAACACTTTTGATCACAACAAATAACGTTAAGCGATTGGCTTATATACAGGCTCCACTCTATGCTATGAGGGCTGCTGGGTTCTGCTGGGGAAACTGGACAACAGGAGCATTTCTGCCTAACAGACCCCATGGACAGTCTTTTGGGATCAATATAAGTTGAAAAATGAGCCTAGAAGTGATTTAGAGAGGAGTTGTCCTTTAAAGACGGAGTGCCTTGGCATTCTGCAGTTCACACCACTTCGGAGTCGAGCTGTACTTCTTGAATTGTTGTCTACTGTGATATTTACGTGAAGATGCTTTGTCTGTTTCTACAGAAGGAATCACTGCACTGAGGGAGGAAGGTCAGCAGAAGAGTCGGATGATGGAGACGATTGAGGGAGAGACATCAACCCTTTGAAACACAGTCGTAACCATAGAGGTGGAGCTGAGACCTGAACTTATCTCACAAACCTCAACAGTAAATATATTTTATTTTTATTCTTTTTGCAGTAGAGGTCCCATGGTAATGGATCCCATTAACCGTGGCATTGTTAGTGTCTTGCTCAACATATTGAGCAAAATCCATGCAGCTACAGCATGTAGACTAGACTATAGGATAGTACAATAGTCAAATTACTAGGGCTGGTACGATTATGACATTTTACATGATTGATTATACATTTTCACTCAAATAATTGTGATTAACGTCCATTGTTAACAATTACATTCCTGTTTGGCTTGTAGGCTTTGAAGTTGCACGTGGCAGATATGACACATAACCTAAATATACAAAGAAATTACTTACATATTTGACAACTTTATACTGGAAAAAGAACATTTATAGTGGAAATAGCCGATTTACAAGCTCACAACGCGCCGCTTGTAGATTTGCTATTTCCATTTTTGAACATGTTTGAAAATATTAATGTTTCAACATGTAAACGATTATGACAAAATAATTGTGATTGTGTCAAATAATTGCGATTAGACGATTATTATGTAATAATTGTGACAGCCCTACAAATTACCCTTCATGTGTTGTTAATAGTTAGACAGATTGTGCTGCATTGTTTTTGCCTTTCACACAATCCCCCAATCCACACTCATGTCCTCATCTCCCCATCCATCTACCCACTTAACCATACTTTTTCCTTCCCTCTGTTTATGCTCTCTCTGTCTGTTGTGCTCCAATCTCCAGGCTCCTGAGTCTTCTCGGTTCTCTCAAG
This sequence comes from Nannobrachium achirus, assembly GCF_963921795.1. Lineage (NCBI taxonomy): Eukaryota > Metazoa > Chordata > Actinopteri > Myctophiformes > Myctophidae > Nannobrachium > Nannobrachium achirus. The sequence goes on along the minus strand of NC_137816.1, from coordinate 15,853,060 downwards.
GCGATGGAGAGATCCTGAGGTTTCTGTCTCCATCTGGATGAAGTGTCCCGCAGCTACACCTGCCAGACAAGAGATCAGCATCATCATCACACACTGATTACACACTTTGTAGAGTCTTGCTAGCAGACAGTGGTCATCATCTCACACGTGTAACCCATGTGTCATGTCAGCCACTTGTTTTTAATGTTGCTTTTATACAGAGAAAAAGTAGGCTAGTATTACCAGGTTATACAGCAATGTTGCATTGGCAATATTGTTGACAAATCTTTAATAAAATATACAAACTGCACTTGCTCAGACAATAGACTAGCAAAACAGTCTATCACCAGTGACTTTATGAATGAACATAAATCAATATAATCATTTTATTCAAATTGCAAAATAGCTTTTCATTGTCAAGTAGGCTATTTACATAAACCTGTCTTTGTTAATTGATCTGTTTGATGCTATATTAACTTGTTTAGCTGGGGAACTTTCAAGGATCCCTGGAGCACACTTTGAGAACCACAAGTCTTTGCTTGAATCGTCATGTTTAGTTTCTGCACCACCCTACAGTCCAAAAGGAAGTAGATAAGATAGCTAAACCGGAGGGGTGGTGGGACTGTGCAGGACTTTCTTTCATTGTAGACTAACATTTTTAAATGTCCTTGTTTTCTGTTCACACCACAGGCTGAGGAGACCATCAAGGCACTGGAGTGGAGAAGGAAAAAGAACATCTCACTGAGCTGACCTTCACCCAGAAGCAGCTGACCAGGTGAGGAGTGGGCAGCCTTTTAGCACTGTTGATTTAACTGACTGGGTTGCAGAGACACAGCGTTTTGGGTTAAGTTTTAATTTAGGACGCATCATCAGTAGTGTTCCTCCAGGTCTTGGGGTTTCGGCCATTACACTATACACCCTCGCCAAAGGTGGCCAGCTCAGGGTGATCAGCCCTGAACTTGCGTCAATCCCGATTAGTCATGAGAATGGCTGACTTCTAATGGGACTATGCAAGGCAGGGGCGTCCTTTTCCCCGAGTCAGGCTTGGGCAGATTTTTTATTTGGACATTTTTGACAAAGGGAGGGATGCTAATTGAATTGCCGCATTAGCATCATCATTAAAAGACGTTTAATGGCTCCATGGGGCATGAATAGATTACCTTCTGACTTCCCAAGGAAATGTTTTAATGCTTAGGTGTCTTGGTGATTTGGTGAACATAGTGGATTAGCTTTTAGATCTTTGTTATAATTAATGGGTTATGAGAAATATGTCATATTGCACTGTATGTATGTTCCTGCCGGTACACGAAACCCTGCTGTTCATCTGAAAGATGGTTGGTTGTATAAAGTAACACAGAATATCCATCACGTTATTCTAAAGTTTAATGTTGATCTGGGTTGTAACAACTGTATTCACACAATACATGCAACTAAAGACATGGTTTCTCAAAGCAAACCAGGCTGTGGTAGGAGTACTTCCACTCGTGGTTACAGGGTTCAACTCCCTGCATGGCCCTGCTTACTGTCACCTTTGTCTTGTTGTTGTAAATGTCAAATTATTCAGAATTAAAAAAAAAGAGAAGCATAAATAAGCTGTGTTCATATTACCACAAAAAATGTAAGGCAGAGAAGTAAGTCACAAACGCAGTAGTACAAGTAGTAGTACAAGTATAACTCAAAATATCTTTATTATTTTCCACCCAGGTATGCCATTACCATGCAGTTAACTGATCAATAACTATCTTGTTCTTCATAGTGCAATAATATAGCATATTCGAATAGCAATATATCTTCCGTGAGGGGGAATCAAACTCTGGTCTCCAAATCGCCAACCAAGAAAAGTGTAAAATGGTGGAATTTTTCAACCTTGCCAGGTTTGAACAAGGATGCTGCGTTCAAACCTGACGAGCGTCCGGTCGCACGTCATCTCATCTTTGCATTCACCTTGTAAGTGGTTTTATTTCTGCCCAGAAGTTCTTCTCGCCCCCCAGTGGCGAAAAAGGTCTGAACGCAGAGTAGGCCTAGATAGATGTATTTCCCGGTGTTTAGGTACATTTTGTGATTTTGATCATTTTCAGGCTTGCTTAATCACATTGAAATGATGGGTACAATTTTAGCCATTAAAACCCAAAAAGTAAGCGTACAGAAATTGATTAGATAACTGAAGCAATGTATGTACCCATGTGTAATAGGTCTAATAACCATTCCCTACTTAAGTAAAACAGCCATGATCTGTAGGAGGACTAGGATTTGAACATGGACTCTCTGAAATGAGAGTCTGCACCATCTCTCAATGCAGATAATGGCCTGTGCTTTTGAATAGTTATTTTGTATTTTAACCTTGAAAACCTCCAAGGAATACATTAATGATCTGTAAGAGAACTGGGATTTGAACATAGATCCTCTGAATCAGGAGTCCAAACACCAGCCCACTACAGCGGCTACACCATATGCCACTACAGATATCTTCTGTCAAAATACAACAGCAATGTAGGTGGACCGAGATTTAGACCACTAGAGCATCTCTCACGGTAGGTTTTTCTTATTGCTTTTGAGTAATTCTTTTGTATTTTAACCTTGAAACAGCAATGAGAACTGAGTTTTGAACATGGAATTTCTGAACTGAGAGTCTGATCTTTTTAACACTACACCATTTCACTTTCACTCTACAGTATTTTAACCTTGAAAAGGTCCAAAAAACACAGCAATGATCTGTAGGAGAACCAGGACTTGAACATGAGACCTCTGAACTGAGATTTAGACGACTAGATACTTTTGGTGCTTTTGTGTAATTGCATTTAATGAGTAATGATATTCTCTGGTGCTTTTGACTAATTATTTTGTATTTTAACCTTGAAAAGGTCCAAGAAATACATCAATGATCTGTAGGAGGCCAGGACTGGGATTTGAACATGGATCCTCTGAAACGAGAGTCCAAAATTAAGCAGTGGTGGCTGAGTGGTTAGTGTCCACACCTAGGACTCCGGAGGCCCCAGAGGTCGCAGGTACGAAAATAAAATATGGTACCCCCCTGGGGGTCCCGACCCACAAGTTGAGAACCCTTACCCTAACCTCAGTAAAACTAATGCAGGTTAAAATAACCTGTGGGGAACATAGAACCTGGGGAACATAGGGTGGACCCCGTAGGGGTTGATCAGGCTTTGGAGGTATGGAGGTGCCATACCTTTGGCTGCCTTGAAGGCCAGCATAAGTCTTTTGTATGTTGTGCGGGAGCCAATGGAGGGACCGGAGAAGGGGGGAGACATGTGAGAATTTTGGCTGGTTGAAGACCAGTCGTGCCGTGGCATTTTGTATCAGTTGGAGAGGCTTAAGTGCACATGCCGGGAGGCCAGTGAGGAGAGAGTTACAGTAGTCAAGTTTTGATATGACTGATGTCTGGAACCAAAGTCACCAATGCGTTGTCTATGGAAATAGTGAGATCTTGCATGGGGTAAGATTTAGCTGGGAAGAAGAGAAGCTCTGTCGTGTTTGGGTTCAACTCGAGGTGGTGGGCTGACATCCACTGTGAGATGTCGGCCAGACATGCTGCAATGCAGTGAGTGTCATCAGCATAGCAGTGATAGGATAGATTGTGAGCAGAGATGACAACACCAAGGGATTTTGTGTGTATCATGCAGGCATATTATATGCCCGCATATGTGCCCCCTTTTGTGACCATAGCCTATATGGAGCTTACTGGTGGTTCGTTTATGGCTATGATAGTGTTGTGGCCTTGGGTTGTTTATGCTGTCATAGTACTCTCGCGTAGCCAGAGAACTATTCCACTTCAATCTCCGAAGGCTATATAGACTCTGGAACTATACCTCCTGAAATCAGGCATATAGTGATGTGGCTGTGGTCTGTCTGGCCGGCCAGTCCTCCCTTAAGCCAATTTTAGTATAGGGTTATAGATATATGGATAGATAGATTTCATTTTTTGTGACAAATCATGAGGTTGCCCAATTTAGGCTGCAAATCTCATTTTTCTGCAAACAAACATTATTTTAGCCTATCAAAATGAATTGCTGGGGCAGGGCAATCCTCCCTCTAGTTTATTTATACCTCTATGCCCTAGAGGTATATATAGAGGGCCGACCATAGTATGGTGCAACCACCGGCACCGATAAGTGAAATGTGACATCGCTGTCCTCATATCATATTCCTCTCACTGTCCCCATGTCTCTCTCTCTCTCTCTCTCTCTCACACACACACACACACACACACACACACACACCCCCACACACACACACACACACACACACACACTTTACATTAAAGCTTGCTGATAACCTCTGGCCTGTCAATCATCAAACCTCACGTCCACACTTTGCATAAAAATACATTTTTTACAGACACGCCCCTTTACCCCTTTTCTTGCCTTGGGCACTCCTTTTTCTTGCCTTGTGTTTTTAGGACTGATAGTGTCCACTGTCCTTTGTACCACAAGGTCATGGGTACAATACCGGGCACTGCCAACTCTGTGTATGAGTACTGAGTAGTATGCTTGGGTCTGGCAAGTCCTGCGGTAAGTACTAGGAGCTGATGATAGGTGTGGCGCTGCACCTCAGCAATCCATCTCCCAGGGGTCTAGTGCATTTTAATGGGGACAAATTACCGCATGTTACCGGTTGATACCGACAATAAGCCACTCCCTACTACCGGTACTACTGAGTGTTACACACACCGTCAAAAATGAAAAAAGAAAAAAATTAGGATCTAGTCTGCCTTTAACCCACGTTTAACCCACTCCCCAAAAGAATGTCTACACATAGGGATATTTCTAATAACCCACTAATATCTGTGTGCATGCGTGCGTGCGTGCGTGCGTGCGTGTGTGAGTACTTAGACTGTGTCCATCTCACAAACTACCTCTAGAGACAGACAGGTCCTCGTGTAAGTAGGTCATCGGTCAGCAGGGGGAGACAAAACCATAGCGTGTCAACAATGGTAATCCAGAAACAGACCAGAGCAAAAGACCACCGAGTTTTTGTGTGTGTTTTGTGCATCATACAATGTTTTATCTTCAAAAAACTTTAAACACTTATGAATGCAAAGTTTCGCCCACACACACACACACACACACACACACACACACACACACACACAGGCAGGCAGGCAGGCAGACAGACAGGGTTGGGGGTGTCATATGGGATGGGGGCTTTGGAACAGCTTGCACCTGTTGCCAGCTTATCAAGCTGGCAAGCTGGTGGTTTGTTTTTTGTTGGGCTGGGGGCCGGTGTAGCTAAGACCATTTGATGGATAAGGTTACAGCTGAACCCCAGGTGGGTACTGTGTACCTCAGAAAACGGGGGGTTGAGCAGATTTCTTTGTCACCTACTATTGGGTATTGACTGTCTGAGGAGTGTCTATTCTATAGTGTGCTTTTGCTTGTGCTTAACTAACAGTGGTGTAACTATGTACATTTACTTAAGTAGAGCCTACTGTACTTTAGTACTTGGTTGGTTTTGGATGTGTGACCCAAAATGTTTCTTTCATTTGTAGGCTACGCCTAAATTATTATTATTACCATTATTGGAACCTTAACCCTAACCCTAACCTCAGTAAAACTATGCCTAAACCTAACCCTAACCTCAGTAAAACTATGCCTAACCCTAACCTCAGTAAAACTATGCCTAAACCTAACCCTAACCTCAGTAAAACTATGCCTAAACCAGTAGGCCTAAACTCGGTAACCGTGACACGGGTGATTATCTAACCTGCCAACGCTCGTGAGTATCTAACCTGCCGACGCGGGTGATTATAACCCATTTAATTATTTGGATGCACCTGATTCCAATAGCTCTAATCTGTATTAATGTGATATCTATGGAGTGCATAGGATAGCCGTGTGTAATGGTCACTGCTTGACAGGTAAGGAAACACCACTGCCATGCAAACATGGACAATTTGAGGGTAGGCGAAATGGCTCTTCAACTGCGGTGAATCGGCCAGACAGGCCTGGTGAAAAGGCTCTCCTCCACTGCGAAAGTGCCACGCGAAAAGACCAAATCCATGTTTGGCGATAGAAATCATAGGCGAATGTGCCTGACACCGCTCAAAGTTTTGGCCAAGCTTCACTGGACGCACTGTGATTGACAAGTGGGACACTTGATGAAATTAACTCATAAATAGCACCACTCACTTCACATTAGGTGTGATTTTTCTATTTATTATTTTTAATTTGTTGAATTTATTTGTATATGTATTCGGTTTTTCTACATTAAAGAACACAACAACTTTTAGTTATTATCATTACAATGAGGAGACGGATGACACATCTCTAATCTGTCTTTGCTATATCGACTGTCGACCAGTGTGGTCTGCCCTATGCCGTCAGTTCACAAACATCTCGCATGCAGCAGCAGCAGCCAGCAGCAGTAGCTGAGAGAGGAAGGGACATGTTAGAGACCTGCGTAACCACTCTGCCAAAGAAGGGTGACGGACACCCTCTCAGAGATGGGCCACTTCGCCCAAAGAGACAGGAGAAGGATCTGAAGTGAGCAGCTCCATCCGAGGCGAAGAGAGGCGCCGGTGGACATTTGAATGCGGGAGTTATTTGAAGTTTAAAATGTGGGCGACGATGATGGTGGTGTTGTTGTCGGATAGAGTGAGCGCCTCTCTCTTCCTGTCGTCTAGTAGGAGGACAAGATGGCAGCGTTGCAGGCAAACTGTGCATGGTATGGCTTCATAGACCCATAACATGTTCACAGAAGCCCTGGATTCTACCAACTGTTACTCTACGTGAAGGTGAGTTGTCAAACGAAGGCTGGTAATGGTGCTGTGTATTTGCAGATAAGAGATGGCCGACGATCGTGGTCAAACTTGGAGCTAAGTTGGTGTTGGTGGCTTTAGTTTTATGATGTATGATGTCACACCATTAACTGTCTAACGTATGGAACTGTAGTCACAGATTTAACAATAATTATATATCCTAATTAAAACAGCTTTGTCTTTATGACACGGTTGACACCGGGTCACGTTGACTGATAACATAACAGACTAGTTCATCGTATGCGTAGGCCTATGTCTTACTTCTTATGTCTTTTACTTCATACTTGGCTTGTAGATGTATGCCGCACAAGGAATTGAAGGAAAGTATAGTTCAAATTTTATGTCATGAAAGCATACAGTAACATCTGTTTGTCTATAATGTTCACATTTGTACACTCTCAGAGTTACAAATGTATTCAACACCGCATATTTGACTTGTGTAGTGTAGCAGGCTTTTGTTACTTGCCACATGTATTAACCAGATATTACCTAGCTAGGTACAACACCCAGCAGATTTAATTTGTGATATTTAGCTAGATGACATTTAACCAGCTTCATGGTTAAAGTTGAGGAAAGTAGACCTTTGGACTCGCATACACAAATATTCCAGGTTGTACTGTTGGCCGTGGCTGTCTCCATTGAAGAATTAAGATCACTAAAACTATCCATGGTGTCATACGGTAGTTACAGAGTACTTCATAATTGTTAGAAGCAGCAGGCTCCTTGCCTCCTAATGCATCTGAAAAATGTCAGTCTAGAATAGAATAGATTCTGTTTAGTTGTGAAGTTGCCATACGTCCACTCTCACATTTTCTAGCAAGTCATGGTCAGTCAACTGGCCCTCTATAAATGACATTGTTGTATGTTCATAGTTTCCCAGTCCTTTGCACATTCCTAAACGTGGCAATTTAAGGACTAAGGGTTATGTTGCCATGTTATTACAACGTATCCCTCCAGCCTGAAGTTGCAGGTTAATTGTTATGTCCTTGTAGTTTGAATTTGTGTAATCTGCTATTCTCTTCTCACACCAAGTGCCACAGACACACAATCCTAGCAGACCGTAAAATATGCAATTATCACTTACTCACTTGCCCAGTCACTTGCCAATGCCATTTGATTTGAGAACATGGAAAATAACATCAGTGACATGCTGTGTAACTAGAACAGAGTAAAATGCAGTTTTTCCTCACAATTGCTCATAACACATTAGTAGCACAATGTGCAGGCTGCAGGGTATTTTGTTGCCTTATACATTGCGTAAAAAGTTATATTGAAGGCAAATCAGATTTATTCTTGATTGTGCTTGGTGTCTCGTGCTGAATGCTGATCTAGAAGCCCACAACACTCTACAGCAGTGGTTCTCAACCTTTTCAGGACGCAACCCCCTAAAATAATCATATTTGAACTGGGAACCCTCCACCCTGAAGCACTTAATGTAGGTGTTGAGGCATTACATTTAGTTTGACTTGGTTCCGCAGTTAAACTTGTAGATCTGCTATTTTCACACATTTTGCCTATTTCGTATAATACTTGACAATTTGGCCAATGTTTGACCAGTTCTTACATTGTCACTTCACTGTCATCTGGGAACCCTCAGATGACAAATAATGTGTGGAGTCGTCTGTGGACCACAGGTTGAGAACCACTGCTCTACATCACCAGCGCACAACTAAGTATAAAATAAATCAGTTGTAACACTGCAACCAGTAAAGAGGCCAGCTAACAATCTCATCTTAATGTGTCGATTTTACGAGTAGAAGACTTCCAAACAACAAACAGAGGCGGTCATAAGTTCACAGTTGAAAAACCATGGTGATCACATGCTTTAGAAAATACTGGACCCTTTATCTCATGAGCACGGGACATCATATTCACAAGACACTCACAGGCGCTGCACATTTGCACAACTGTGTTTTTAGTGAGATGCCAGGCACGTGAGTGAATCACAGCAACCCTTGCTAAATGTACTAGCTGAAGGCTAATGGGTAAACAAAGGCCCAGGTTCAACAAATTGCACTCAGTATGCTCCACTTATTAGAGATGCTGAAGACAAACAAATTGAGTGCAGGGCAGTTCGATACGGAGTGGTAAAACCGAACCTGCGTTGAGCTGCTAATGGCAGAGGGGGGAGGTTCAAAGTTGACCCCCATACAGCATCTTGTGGACACTGGTTTGTTTGTTTATCTGCTTACTTGATAAATGAACGGATGCACAATAATTGTATTGCACCAGAGATGGCTAAGAGATAATTTACATCTTTATTAGTCCCTAGATGGGTGTCGTCAATAGACATAAATACATACTTAAACAAGGATGTGAAAGTATTACATACTCTAGGGTTTAGGGTTTTAGTAGAGCCTGACCGTATCATTTGACCGTTTATATCAGCCAAATTGGCTATCACAGACATATAGGTATCAGTAGAATCATATCAGTATTGTTATCATTTTGTTCAGTATGAAAACCCTTTTCTTTTTTTTTTAAATATAGAACATATATATTCATATATATTTGTTATTATTATTATTATTATTTATAACCTAGTTATGAAATTCCATATGTTGGGCGATTAAACTAACTTATTGTCTCAAATAAAATCTGCACAATACTGCCTTTTAGAGGTAGAGGTAGGCATCCCTGTTAATAGATATTTACATACAGTACCAGGCAGTTAATTTTGTTGTCTCCTTTGCATGGAACACCTCATCACTGTTCTCCATATGCCTGCCAAAATGTTGCACTGTGATCCATTCAAATAGCAAATAACATTAAATTATTAAAAATAATATAATAATGTAAACGGAACATGATGCTGTGATATTGTCACAACCAGCGTAGACACAGACTTTTAAAAGAGAGCTGTTCTATGAATAGACAATAGAGGAGTCATTGTTGATTGTTTTAATGTTTCACCTTTGGCATCTGGGGTAAGACCAATATTATTCCCAAATACAAGTTTTTCTTTGCCACTAAGCCCTGTGCTATGACGTAACGTACGGTAGGACCACAATGGAAACGAGTACCCAGGACTTTTTATTTATTTATTATCCTTTTAGCCTTAATGTCTGACTGTACCTCGTACTGTTTACATTTCTGTCTAATAAAGTATTCAATCAATCAACCAAACTCCCCCTGTAAAAGTTGACATGGATAATGGTCTTTTATTAAACTCTTTTACCTCAACAACAGGTCAACTACAAATAAATCTTTGTCTGCAAGCCCACAAGTCCAACTCTCTCAAACACATAGAAAACATGTGCAAGGCCTACCGCACTGCCAATTTCCGTAAATCCCTCTACTGCAATGTGTACTGTATGCGTACATACATACAGTATGTACTATGTACATGTATGTCTGTCTGTCTGCCAATCATATCAGCCGATGTATCAATATCAGAATATTTTACTCACTAATAGATATTGCATCTGCCCCAGTATCAGTATCTCGCCTAACCCGCTGTCCTCAGGCCTAGTTTTTGTAGCATTATTTGTTCAAGGAAATAGGCATTTCTTAAGAGTGTCGAAGAAATTAGTCTCTGTCAATTATTGAAAAAAATAACTGATGTTTTGGCTTTAGTTGCTGTCACTGTTTTTCTTTTTTTCCTCTAAGCATTTGCCACTTTTGCATTCTTCCACCGCAAATAAATAGGTGATGAGATGTCCCAGTAAAATTGTACTATTTCCTGCAGCTATTCCCTTCTGTAGCTTAATGACATAGTAGAAGGGCATATTGTTTTGTTTCTTATCCCCCCTCAGAGTTCCAATGATGTTTTCTACAATACCTAGTTGACCTATTTGTCTTCCCACTGTTATCAGCTGTTGGGTATTCATTCTAGCACCATATTGCGTTATCATCTTGGCCACTTATTCTTCTTCGTCTTCCCCCAGGAGCATTTGTTCATTGTGGACACAGACAGGTGTGAGAGGGGGTTATTTTTTTTCCTCCAAATTTAATTTGGAACTGCTCAGGGTCAAAGGTCAACCGTGTGCAATTACTTATCAGCCCAAGGTTGCTGAAAAAGCCCTGCAGCTTTGAGGGATGTAACATGATTCCACAGGAGGAGCCTGCTGGCAGACCTAGGGAGTATCAGACTTCAGGTGGTAATAATAGCGGGGTCCAGCAGCTGCCACTCTCTTGCCTCTGCTGACTCTTTTAGTTTCCAACTCTTGTCTAATAGATTTCTCTTCACTGTTGATGTGGTATTGATGAAGTATGGAGGGGCATGGCCTGCTCCAGTCGCTGACAGGGAAGACGGTAAACAGTGCCACCGACCAGCGCTGTAGGGTGTGATTGGGTAGAGAGCAGGCAAGGCAACGGGCTGGCCTTATCTTTCCACCCAGAATAGGGCGAGGGGTGCCTCATAGAGTCACTGTTATCAAGAAGACACTAGAGTGCTTTCCGTTTAGCAGATTTGCTGGCAGAGGCTACATTCCAGAAGGACTGCGTGACAGGCGACAGCCCAACCACACTGCTGCTGTGGCCTGATGGCTTGCTCATGTTTTCTGTATGACCGTTTTCTATTTTCTTTTAAGTGGAGTCTTTTTTCTAGCATGTGTCTGGTTAATGTACTTTTTTTATTACATTACATTTTTTTTAAATGAAGAGAATACTTCAACCCCAACCCCAGCCAAAATTCCCACTGGGGTAGGTGGTAGAATAAAATATCGATGTGATATATTGTCGCACTTGATCTTGCAACACATTATCGATGCACTGTCTACCACATGCCATGCAGCATTGCAGCCAGGGAACAACAAATAAGCACCCGTCGACACTGCCAATGTTGTGTAGACTTCCTCTTTGGCTTTTAAATTACAGAGGATACTACTCAGCCACTCTAGCGTCTCAGATTTTTCATAAAGAGATAGCTTCTGTTGTCTGTTTTATCCATGACTACAATATCAAAAATAGAATAGACTAGATAATAGAGTTAAAAAATACAACAGCTGATGGTGTCATGGCAAGTTTGGCCACACAAACATTTCACCAGTAATGTAATGTACAGTTTTTAATTCAGAGCAGCTTACAGTATTTGTTTGGGGAGGATTGTAAAAAAAATGTAGTTGACAGTTGGATAACCGTTAGATAAGCACTTAATTGTATCAGGGTTGGGCCTGTGCTGTGCTGGGGTTGTTAAAGTCAGTGTTGTGTTAATGTTCACATGCTGGTTGTACTGAACATAAGATGAGCTTGTGTTGTATTGACGTTCCACTGATTAGCCCAGTAGGCTCTGTTGCATAAGTGTTCTCTTTAGTTCAGGCGGGCCCTGTATATCTCTCTTGCCTCCATATGAAGTGAACAGGAAGTGTGCACACAATGAAGAGAGCTGTCATGGTGACAGAAGTATAAACTGGGCGTTTGTGTCCCTCAGCTGATATGGCCCTCCTTTTCAGAGCTTTGCTACTTTTTGCTATTACTTTATAGTGCACATTGATGAACACAAGACCGGTGTAATACATTCACACGAGCAAGTGCAAATATGCCGGATTTAGTGAAAGCTACTTTCACATCCGTAGTTCCCAAAAATACAATACAGAGAGACATTACAAAAATGTCTGTATTGAGGAGGGACTACTCATGAAAGTTGCCTTAGAAATATTTGATGTGATATAGGGGGAATAAAGTGTTTTCTTTTGGAAATGCTTCCAAGTTGATAGAGAGGATGTGTACTACATTTCTGCTTATAATATAAAACATATTTGGTAGTAGTGTATGCATATCGTGGCCTATATATTGTTATGTCATATTAATTAAAGATGATGTAGGTAATTGTTTTACCAGAGGGTGTATCTCTGTTCTTGATAAGATCTGTCTAAGATTTGGTTACTTTGTTTGTATTATTGACCCTTAACATTTGGGAGCGGGGGGGAACAGAACAGTAACAATAAACTATTGTGCTTTTAACAACTTTCAGTAAAATATAGCCAACTCTTTGATATGTTGCTACAGCAACGCATCACATGCATCTGATTTTGCCTGTAAGCAATTGGTTGGGGTCCAGGCTGGGTGGCAAGCAACCTGATATTGATCAATCTTTGACATGCTGCTCAACGCATTTGCTCACTAGACAGGACCGGGAGTCCGGGACACCAGCCACCAGTTACTTTGCTTGCCTTCGGTGCTGGGACTATGGTAGCAGAGCTGCATTGTGCTTGGTTTATTGCTTAGTTTATTGCTGAAAGCCCAGTGCCTGCCCTGCTGCTGAGTGCTGCTCAGTGCCTATTGCATAGTGCCTACTGCCTAATGCCTGCCAAGGAAGGAATTGTCATCGTTTTTAGGGCTGCAACTCTCGATTATTTTCTTGCAGATTATTCTACCTATTCTATCGATTGCTTTTCGATTAATCGAATACCAATACAGTCGATTAATACCGATTTACCACTTAAGATTTATTATATACTTCATCTCGCAACGGTGTGCAGCAATATAGTGAAAGTATCTTTCATATATAGTATCTATGTGTATTAGCTGTTTTCACTATTTTAGAAATTGTATTATAATGTGTTTAGCCATTAATGATATTACATTTATTTTGTTATTAATCTATTTTTGAAATAATCGATCAGTTCGATTAACTGCTGGATTCCCAATCCTTTCTGTGATCTTGTGATGGCAGTCATTTGGCATAGTGTGCACTTGGAACTTTTTCCTGAACTGCTCAGCCCCTTTCCTTGTGCTGCTACTATGGTGTGCAAGACTTCCCCCCAGATGGACGGAGCCTTAGTTCCATCTGATCTGACATGGCAGCAGGGCTGTCACAATTATTACATAATCGTCTAATCGTGATTATTTGACATTATCGCAATTATTTAGTCATAATCGCCATAATCGTGAATGTTGAAAAATGTCAGAAATAGTGGAAATAGCAGATCTACAAGCTCACAACGCGTCGCATCGCGACGCGTTGTGAGCTTGTAGATCGGCTATTTCCACTATCAATGTTATTTTTTAAGTAGTAAGTTGTCAAATATGTCAGTAATTTCTTTGTGTATTTAGGTTTTGTGTCATATCTGCCATTTGCAACTTCAACGCCTAAAAGCCAAACAGAAATGTAATTGTCAATGACAAAAACACAATTAAATCGTTAATCGCCAATTATTTGAGTGACAATTAATCGTCATGTAAAATGTCATATCGTGACAGCCCTACATGGCAGCAAATCACCATTAGGAATTGCTTGACTGAACCAGAATATTGTCGAAAAGGCATCTTCAAATATGTAGGGCAATAACAGTGAATCCAGGTATGAACATAAACCAAGCTGATGCAACCCTGATTTTGAAACTTGAAACCTGTCCCTCTTCCTCGCAAAGTATTAATTCATTGGTTACACTGTTTAGCATATAAGCCCCTTTCCATAATAATGGAATCCATAATATTGCTAGATAAAAAATAGGCAGTGAGTGGGTAGAGGTTACGTATTTGTTTTCACACTTAAAGATTGCCCTTGCTACCATGGATTTCTCTGAGGCGTACAGTTTGAACAATGAACATACTCTTCTCTAGGTTAGAGAAGAGTGCCATAGCTGTTCGTGATTACAGCTATGCCACCTTCCAGCTTTTAAAAGATGTGGGCTTGACTTGTGGGTGTTTATTCTCTCCATTGGGAACTTTTAATTATAGTGTATTGATTCTACCACCAAGTCAGAAAAGGTATAATTTATTTATTTTTCTTCCCTTGATGTGATGTTATCTCCAGCATGTGCATGTGATTCATCACCACCAGTGTTGTTTTGTGTGAGATAGGAGAGTCTTTTAGAAGCCCGGTGTGACAGTCTTGGAGATGAGGCAATGAGGCATGCTCACTTTCTAAATATGGCTCCTGAAGGCACTTTTGATCAATGTCAAAGAGCTGTCGGGGATGAGCTTCTTTGATGTCAGTGGATGTGCCCCAGAATAAAGAAAATAGGTTCAGGTTGTGGTCTACAGGAGGGCACATGGCTAGGGTCTGATAAAGCCATTGTGCCAGAGCAGACTACTGCTCTTGAAGATGGAACTAGGGCTGTCACAATTATTACATAATCGTCTAATCGTGATTATTTGACATAATCGTGATTATTTTTCATAATCGTTTCCATGTTGAAAAATGTTCATATATTTTTAAGAAAGTCAAAAATAGTGGAAATAGCAGATCTACAAGCTCACAACGAGTCGCACCACTATCAAAGTTATTTTTTAAGTAGTAAGTTGTCAAATATGTCAGTAATTTCTCTGTATATTTAGGTTGTGTGTCATATCTACCATGTACAACTTCAAAGCCTAAAAGCTAAACAGAAATGTAATTATCAACGACAAAAACACAATTAAATCGTTAATCGCCAATTATTTGAGTGACAATTAATCGTCATGTAAAATGTCATATCGTGACAGCCCTAGATGGAACTCCTCTTTGTCTGCCCAATTTAGCCAGAGACATTTTCCAGTTCCAAGATATATATTTTTTCGTAGGATATAATATTCTCTAGCATGGCATTGTTTCTTGTTTTGCTCAAAATCAGAGAGAAAGAGAGAGATGGAAAGAGGAACTTCCCCTGTAACTGGAGAGGTAGCAGCATTTGTGCTTGAAGATGCTTCATGGTTTTATTCCAAACCATCTTTCGATCTCTGTGCTCTCTCTCTGTCCGTCTGCCTGTCTGTCTTTGTGCCGCTCTCTCTCGCACACGCTCTCTTGCTCTGTATCTCGATATTGGTTTTGTTGCGTAGAGACCTGCATGGAAACGACAGGAAAAGGTCAGGCAAACCTTTGAGTAGTTACTCATCTGCTGTGTTTAGGTTGCCGTTGCAGGGGCTGCAGCACTACTAGATACTACTAGATTGGTGGCGCATTGAGTGTGTTTTCAATCAACAACCTCACTGGAGGATGTTTTCACAATGTATAGGTAACAACATGTCTAAATGGGTTAAGAATGACGTTGATGACAGTGTTTCACCTCTCTATCACAAGGTTGTAAGGTTGTTATTAGATGCAGTAGATGTTTGACAAGGAGGCCATCTGCATTATTGAAATATTTAGGGATAACTCTATTAACCACACATTATAGATGTAAAACAGAATATGGTCTACTATTACAGTACATTTTTACATAGTTACAAGCTAATGATCCACTTTTTTTTCCTTTTCTCCCTCTGTGCAGGTATGGCCTCACAAGTCTTGGTCTACCCACCACACATTTATCAAACCCAGACAAGTGCCTTTTGCAGCGTGAAGAAACTAAAAGTCGAGCCCAGCAGCAGTGTGTACCATGAGAGGGCCCATCCACGGACTTATCTGAACGGCAGAACCATTGGCATCGCTCATCCGAGCAAACAAGCTCCCTCGTTTGCGAACCGAGACTCGGTGGCGGTGGGCGTGAAAGCGCGCAGCGGACAGGAGCGCCCGGTGCAGACGGTGGTCGTGCACGGCGTACCGAGAGAACAGCCCGGCAAGAAAGGAGGCGGAGCCCACAAGCACCAGGACGCAGGGGCTGTCCTCCCCTCGCAGGGCAAGGGACAGCAGCGGACGGACACGGGAAGTGGAGGCAGCAGTGGAGCAGCAGGGGCAGGAAGAGGGGGACGGGGAGAGGGCTGTGGGGGAGGAGGTGGACAGGAGGAAGAGGAAGAGGGAAATAAAGAAGAGGAGGAGGACAGCTCCCAGCGATGCGGGCTGAAACGTAAGAGCGAGGAGCTGGAGAACCGCGGGAGCGCCATGCAGATAGTGGAGGAACTGTCCATGTTGCCCGCCATGTTGCAAGCGACGAATGTGGGGAACGCGGCCGTGCCTGCGCCCGCGGCACCAGGGGCCGCGGGAGGCCCTCCCAAACAGGGCACCGGGGCAGGCGGAGGTGTAGCAGGGGCGGGAGGCGTCGACGGTGACTACCAGCTCGTACAGCACGAAGTCCTGTGCTCCATGAAGAATACCTACGAGGTGCTGGACTTCTTGGGCCGCGGCACATTTGGCCAGGTTGTGAAGTGCTGGAAGAGGGGCACGGGCGAGGTGGTGGCCGTGAAGATCCTGAAGAACCACCCGTCTTACGCGCGGCAGGGCCAGATTGAGGTGGGCATCTTGGCGCGACTGAGTGGCGAGAACGCGGACGAACACAACCTCGTGCGGGCTTTTGAATGCTTCCAGCACCGCAGCCACACCTGCTTGGTGTTTGAGATGCTTGAGCAGAACCTGTACGATTTCCTGAAGCAGAACAAGTTCAGCCCACTGCCCCTAAAGGTGATCCGGCCTGTGCTGCAGCAGGTGGCCACAGCCCTGAGGAAGCTGAAGACCATGGGCCTGATCCACGCAGATCTAAAGCCCGAGAACATTATGCTGGTGGACCCTGTAAGGCAGCCCTACAGGGTGAAGGTGATAGACTTTGGTTCAGCCAGTCATGTGTCCAAAGCAGTGTGCTCCACATACCTCCAGTCTCGGTACTATAGGTGAGTAGTAGTGCATGCATGATAAGGCTAGTCTTTGTTGGTGTCCCGACCTTGAAAGTAAAACAAATTATAGGCCTCCTTGAGGCAAGGCGAGGAAATGTGTCCCATGCTGCATAACATCCTGCTCCATTCAGTAGCCACATACCACAGAGTCTGAAAAAATGTGACCCACAGTGTTTACTGGTAGGGGAGAGTCCGTCCATGTTCCCTGCTGCCTGGGAAAGGAAATGGTGTTCTAAAAGCAGGCTTTGGCACAAATCATCGACTGCCTGTATGAATTTGTGAGCATCTTCTATTGTTTGCTGTCAGGGAGATGTACATTTGGCCTCAAGGATTTGTTAAAGGCAAGTGTTAATGTGTAGCCTAATTTCTTCAGTGATGACATACAGTAACTTTTAATGTTTGGAAAGTCATCTCTTTGTATATGAAATTTACTCAGGCATTGCCCTAATTTTACAAAAAAAAAGTAACTTACAAAAGCTAAGACCTATAAACAAACCTCACATTCTCTTGTGTAATAAAAGTCAGATGTAACACAGCAAGCTGTAGGACACAGTGACTCATTTAGCACCAGACATGGGGCCACACCATTCCAAAGCTTACTGTGTTCTCTGATGGTAGGAGTTCTCGAATGTTTATGTTAGATGGCTGCCTGTGTTTCTGATGTTCCTGGATATGCACATGGAAAAAGTCAGCAGGACAAATTACCTTGGCTGCACCCTGCAAATGCTTGAGATTTGGTTTAGAGAAACCGGCCTCAAATAATATCAGCTGTTATGTAAGGAGTGACCCAGTTTAGTGTCTGGTCTACTCTGTACCTCTGCTTCACACTCAGACAGACTGTGAGTGGACCTCTGGCTTCTAGTTTCCCTGTGGTCTCTCATCAGATAAAGATGGTGTACAATAAGCCCTCTTTAATTTACAACTATAGTTTCAAAGATTGTTCAGCACACACACACACACACACACACACACACACACACACACACACACACACACACACACACACACACACACACACACACACACACACACACACACACACACACACACGGTGGGCATTGAGGTCTGTCTGTCTGTCTGTCTAGTGCTCCAAATCATCCTTAATCTGTTGAATTGACTGATTGGCAGTCTCTTTTGTAGGATGTAGGATGATAGGAATCACAGCAGAGAAGAGTGTTCCTATCTGTGGGCTGCCATAACAGGTTGGTAGCCAGAATGTTGTTGCCTTTGACTACCTTGATATCCAAGAACTAAGGTTTAGGTTGGACTTGTACATGTTGTGTACTGGTACAGAATACAGATCTACAGAAGAGTCAGATTTGTTACCGGTCGAAGCGTTGTCCATGTTTTTGCACAGTAAAAGTATTGGATCAGCAAGCTGTTGTTTGTTCCTTTTTCTGTTCTAACATTTGTCCTGCACCAGTGCCAAAATGGATGATCTTAGAGACAATTAACTTTCCATTGCCACAAAGAACAACATCAGTCAAGCTTGCATGAAAAATGATACAGCCAACCGCAGCTTGTGATAGTTCAAGTCTCTGTTTTGGCTCAGAGATGGCTGATTGTAAATCAGGCGGTCAGCAATACACACGCCTTACCTATTGTTGAGGATGGTCATTAACAAACAAGGCTAACCTATTAGAATATAAGACTTTATCAACTTTCAAAGGGATCTGGGGTGGGGGTATGGAGGTCGATTGGGGGGTGTAGGATTATGGCAGTATGGGGAGTGAGTTGGTGTTATGGGCGTATGAGTGGCTTTAAATGGTAGGATAATGTGGCCAAACGCTTCTTATTAGTAGATGAACATTTGGTGTTGTGATTGTGACATGTTATGAGACTATTTTGGAGAAGAGATTTGATGTAGAGAGAAGCCCAATCCCCCCAGTAAACGGAGGTTTGTACAGTACTAGAAAGTCGCGCCGCAAGCGGCGCTCCTGTCTAGTCCCCCTCGCCCCGCACGCGCGCGCGCACACACACACACACACACACACACACACACACACACACACACACACACACACACACACACACACACACACACACACACACACACACACACACACACACACACACAAGCGGCCGTTGTAGGGTGGTAGCGAATAGCATTACTTTTGTGCTTTTACTCAAGTAGGTGTACATTTTAGAGAGCAGATAGTGGGGACATGCATGCACACAGAGACAGCAGCAGCGCGTGTGCTTTTCTTACAGAAAGAAATTGCCAGTACCTTTTTGTGCTGTAGTTGGGCTTATGGTCGTCATTGTCACTGGAGAAAAGAATACGTGTTGATGCTCTTCTTGTTGTGGGACTCTGCTGTAACTTTCCGTCTGTGCTGTGGAAGTGTATCGGGATCCTAGCCAGTGGCGTCAGTTCAGAAAAAGCAAAGGTATGGCAACATGCTGTAGTTGGGCTTATGGTCGTCATTGTCACTGGAGAAAAAAATACGTGTTGATACTCTTCTTGTTGTGGGACTCATGGATATATAGCTGCATACCCTTGCCATACCCAAGTGACGCCCCTGATCCTAGCGATTAGCGAATGAGCGGACGGCAGAGTTATGGGCGGTATTTTTCCGTACGTTCTTCTCCCTACCCCGTACGTTCTTCTCCCTACCGTTGAGTTGAAGTTGAGTTGAAGTGGATGCAAAGTGGGCGTGAATGGGCTTGGAAGTGGGATGCGGCTCTTGCTCAATTGTATAATAAAGATGTAGCGTTTAAGTTAGAAATCTCTGAAAACAGATCATTTAAAAGGCAAGTAACAGATGTCTGAGTCCATGTTAAATCATCTATATTCTTTGCCACAAGTGTTGTGCACACTCAAACCTTTCCTTAAAAATGCCTGGGAAACGTCAGGCCTTTTCTTTGTCAAATATCTCTTCTTGAATACGCAATAAGCTGTTTTTCCAGTCAGGCATAACGCATAGCCTAGTTTTGCCACAGGTTGGCCAACATCATTATCTGGTTAATAAATGGTTAGTAAGGCTGAAATACAGTTATTTGACCCACATAACCAATGCAAAATGTATCAGAATGGTATTTATTTAGACTCCTTTCAAAATACACCGACACATTCACCGATAATGTTAATAGTAATATAATATGGGGGGATATGATGCTGCCCCTTGCATGAACATGGACATGGTTGTTGTTTGTTGCCTTCCTGTTTTGTCTGCTTGGACACGGGTGCTTGAATGCTCCCGCTGTGTATTTGAGCACTGTTTCACAAAATGTACAGACACCTTTGTCATCATCCTTTCTGAAATTATCCTGAACTGTGCTTGTGTGTTGGGTTACCATTGGGTAATTGTATTTAGTCAAGCAGCACTCTTACTGGCTCTATTGAGCTGTCAGCATTAAGAACTACCAAAAATGCAAAACAACCAGTTGTGAGTCTAAAACCATGACATTATCGTGTGAATAATTATGCAAATGAACCAGAACTATTTTTGTCGGGCAAACCAGACATCTAAGTAACTTACATTATTTAATCTGATCTGGCTGCATCATTGATGCAAGGATTGTAAAACGCTTTCTATTGACTTGGAAGTTGTCTGATATAATTGTATATCTTAGCTGATTAATGTACACAGTAAAACCTCAGTGTTAACTGTTTATCCATTTGTAACTGTGAGCGTGTACAAGTGCACTCTTATGGGTCCATTGGGAAAATCTTCAAGGTTAATGGGGGAAAAACACCCAGCACCCATCAGAGCTGTTGACAAACTTATTATAATTTAAACTGTTCTTGGCTATAGTGTGTGTGAACTAGACTGATTTTGATTAGATAGATAGATAGATAGATAGATAGATAGATACCTTTATTATCCCAAGGGGGAAATTCAGTTGTCCAGTTGTAGCACAGCAGTATACAGTTATTTACAAAGTTACAGAGAAGTAGGAAAAGATAGATAAGAGTAAAAAACAAGAGCAGTACAGTACCAAAAAGAGAAGGTGCATCAATAGAGGGGGCGAATTAAATATAAGTATATATACATAAAGTGTCTTACAAAAAAGAGACCAAAGCAGTCAATGCTAGTTAGTGCAACAAGTATCTCACTGTCATTGTTAAACAAGACAAATACTCAGAAACTACCAACACAACCTAATAGTGCAATCCAATCGGATTGGATTGGAATAGTGCAATGTCGAAAAACAGTGCGAAAAAAACAACAGAAACAGCTCAGAGCAGAAGAAACTAGGCAGCGTGTCACTGCAAGACGCACATGAGCACTCTCCCTGGAAGGTCCTTAGAGGTCAAAGTCAATACAGCAATAGTTCCAACCTAATAGTGCAAAGTAAAAAAAACAGTGCGAAAAAACAAAACAAAAAACAGCTCAGAGAAGAAGATTGAGCAGGCTAGTGAGGCTACCGCTACACTTGGATATTTGTGTTCTCACCTATCTTGAAAATCTGATTTCATTACCAACTCTGTCTCAGGACTCTTATTCTGCAATGTCATCAAAAGTTGAGGCTGCTCCATAAACAAACGCAGCCTACCTTGCAGACATTTGGCAACTTGGCAGTACCATAGAGTAGTTTTCCATGGAACTAAGCACATTTTTATAGTTCAGAACTGCTGCTAATGCTTTGAAATATGGCCATTTTAGAAGTCAATTAATGCTTAGATGAATTGCATGCATGTCCTGTTTTTATTGTATTTCATTGTGTTTGAGTTTGCAAATTCATTAACTATTATTTGTCAATTGATGTCTTGGCTCTCGCTGCATTTTGAGAATTGATTATGTTTATGAAAGTTTGAATTATGTGCTGAGTAGCTGTCTGTTTGGATTCTTCTGAGTCAGTTTATTTTTTAAGAACAATAAGAGATTTTGTTTGCTATCGCTATTATTTTGGTCACAATAATCGTGACTTGAAATGTTTATATCATTCTCTCCCTAGAGTTGGGTATGTTACATCCAGGGCTGATGAGACTTTAAGAACAACTGTTCTTGGTGTCAGAGCCAGAGGTGATGAGAAACGATGGACTGGGCTTTCCTGTCAGTAAGGAACATTCAGTTCAGTGATATCATTCTGTTTTGGTAGAGGCATTTACATGACATTTGAATATTTCTTTGCGGCCCACACAATGAGCCATTGAAGCAGTGTGCTGTGGACGGAACATGCAAATAGCTGGTTTTGTTTGCAGTCACTGTAGATTTGCTCTCTTACAGAGGTGAGAAGTGAACAGTTGCCATGACCTGTAATATTTCTGCAGTTCTTGGGAAAAGCAGAACAACACATACTTTTACACTAAGAACCACAATGCTGCTTGTTACAGTCCACACATTCAGCAGTTGATCAGGCTGTTGATTGCATGATGACTGTTTTTGATTTGCTATTGGATTACATTTTATTTTATTGTTTATTGCATTTGATTTGCCACAGGGCCTTTCATTTAGAGGTTTATTTGCAGAAGCAATGTCCTGTGTTAATGAACAGACTCATATTCACTCACTTCTGGTAAATGCACCAAATTTCGGGAAGTTGCTCAGAATAGCAACAGTCTTTTATTGACTTTCTGTGGGAAAAGGAAGTTAACTGCACGACTGCTGTGACTATCGTTTGTCCGCTTTGTTCGGCTCTATTTTTCTTGATGCAATTTACACAGCTTACAACGTTTCTGTCTTTGGTGGAGAGACATGGAATGATAATGAGGTTTTCCTACAAATGGATATTGTTCACTGGTGTTAATGCAAATCGTGTCCGAAAGGAGCAGGTTCAATGAGGATTTATATCCAACCTAATGTCCTTCCCAAAGGCAAGCTATATCATGAATGATGTGAACAACGTGCCATATAACTTTTGTTAATCAAATGAGGAAAGTCGCCCTTAATGAGTAGTTTGCCATTAAGGCCCACTGTTGGCAGAAATCAATTGGATGACACTATGCCTTTCAGGTGACTTTCATTTTCATCACGCCCAGGATTGTGATTGGAAAGGGGAGAGGAAAGAACTGACAATGAGATTCTTTAGTTTGTTTTATTTATTTTCTACAGATCAGATCCTACTGTAACGGCTATGTGTTTTAAATGTAACAAAAGATAGTTTGACATGTTTTCCATTAGTATCTGGTATGAATAGGGTGGTGAGTGCGTTCCACTATTCCTTGACAAATGGGCACAGATGGAGATGATAAACGAACACATTGTGGAAGTAAAAATATTTCCATGGTTGTTTGACACAAGTAGTAGCAATAAAGTAAATAAATGTTAGCATAACAGCATACTGTCAGAACCGGCACAGCTTGTCCGTATGTATGTGTAACGCCTGACACTGTGGTTCCCCTGACACATCATAGGTGACATCACAGTGATGTCAGATACTCAGAGCAGGGATAACGCCAGACACTGTGGTTCCCCTGACACATCACTGTGACATCACAGTTGACATCACAGTGATGTCAGATACTCAGAGCAGGGATATCCATATATGGGCATAAACAGGCGACATCACAGTGGTGTGGCTGGTTCAGACAGAGATCTCCATGTATGGGCATAAAAGGGATTGTATGTTGTGATGTCATGGGAACCACTCTATGCCCATGATGGAGATCCCTGATGTCATCAATATTAAGGCCATATCTAACAGGACTTCATATCCATATACTGTATGGGGAACTGGTCCGATATACAACACTGGCCAGACGGCCAAGACATGGCGTGACCTTGCCCTTTAGGGCGCTTTTCACTTGTCGCCCTGAGGCGTCTTACTAGTTATATTGCTTGTGGAAATGTCCAAATTAATCGTGGCACATATGGTTGAATCCTACTCATTCACTTTTAGAGTACACTGTATATGGTGCTTTTTAGCTCCACTAGTTGCAGGGCTCTATGGATGGCAATGTCCTTCTGACTGTTTTTCCAACACTTGGTTCCCAAACAAGATATCTAAAAAATAAATGGTTGTAAGTGTATTGCTTCGTTCACCTAGTTTTGGTGAATGAAGGTGACCTAACCATTTGAGTAACCCCCATAAACTGCCATTGTGTGTGTGTGTGTGTGTGTGTGTGTGTGTGTGTGTGTGTGTGTGTGTGTGTGTGTGTGTGTGTGTGTGTGTGTGTGTCTGTCTGTCTGTCTGTCTGTCTGTCTGTCTGTCTGTGATATTTACATATGTTTGGCGGTTGCGAACGCTACGCAATGCTTTTCTGAATTCGCCTCTTATACTTGTTGCTCTGCTAGAATACTAAATGTAAACATCACAACCTTCGACTTCGACGGATTTTGTTAATTTCCTGTGTTCTGTAGCCAGTAAGATTGCATTTAGGATAATACAAAACATTCTCCCTCTGCTAATCACGACTAATACGGAAATGAAACGTTACATGACTCTTGAGTGGAGTGGTATTAGCCTACAATTTTCACACCGATTTTAGATTTTATGTTCACTTTTGGAATTAAGTTGAATTGAACATCAGTATACTGTATGGTATTTGTAGTATGTGACTGATGTCTACATTGTTGATAATCCAAACACGTGCACGCACTTGATTAGGATCTTGACATTATATGTTCAATAACCGTCTCACTGAGAGGAGCTCCCACAACATACGGGTGTGGTGTTGCAGGGCAAAGGGGAGGAAAGGTGCTTAAAATAGCCATAGCAGCCAGTGTGGTTTGACTTCTATAGATGGTGAAGTGCATGGGCAGCCAGAATGAAAGAGGGGCAGAGTGAAATGCTTGAGAGGTCTCACTTGCGTGTTCAAGGTCAACCAAATCTATCGTCAGCTGTTTTGTATTTTGTGTGTGTATGTATATGAGTTGGTGAGAGAGTGGATGGTGTACGTGTGCACAGACAGAGACCAAAATATATCTTGTGTAGTGAGTTAATGTATTAATTCTGATAGCCTCATCCTCTCAGCTACAGTAGATGTTTTGACGTAAAATGTACTGTAGTCTTTTACTGTGCACTCAGATCAGTGTTGATTTTGTCAACTAAAACTATGACAAAAAACTGTCGACTGCGTTTTTTTCACTGACGAAAACTAAATAAAAACTAAACTGTGATGACTAAAACTAAGACTAAATATATTGACAATTTCGTCAACAAAATAAAAACTAGACTAAAATGTTGGGGAGGGACTGGTGGAGAAGAGAGTCATTTTATGTTTGGTTGCTCTCCAGCGTTGCGTGCTGAAAATAGCCGTTCTACAAGCTCACAACGCGTCGCAGCAGCACACAACCAAGTGTAAAATCAGTCATTACGCTGCCGTCAAGGCCTGCCAAAATACATTTTAGTTGACTAAATCAACTGTAGATACAGTCGCCTAAAATCTTATGATATTTAGTCGACTAAAACTAGACTGAAACAAAAACTTTTCAGGTGACTAAAATTATGACTAAAACTAAATTACATTTTATTCAAAAGATTCACTAAAACGAAATCAAAATTTGCTGTCAAAAAACACGTTGTGTGAGCTTATAGATGTGCTATTTATTGCCAAAGGTTCGCCTCAGAACGGGGGTGCTAGGGTTCATGTGGTTAATTAGTTTACCATTTTGATTGTCTGGTAAGCCATCCTAGTTGTGCAAATTCACATTATCATGTGTTTTTTTGCAGACCGGTCTGGCCTCAAAACCAAAAAGTGGAAGAGTCAATCAGCTTCTGTGAATCACAGGGCCCTCAGCACAGACACTGATTGGCCAGGCTACCATTTCCCCTCATTGACACTGTTATTGGTGAAGCACTGACCCCGTTAGCCTTCTGTACTCCAAGATATGTTTGTTGAGCCAGATTGTAGCTGTAATCCAGTGGGACTTGGAAGATTTGGTTAATTATGCCCTGGCGCGCGGACTGTCAGCCATTCTGTTTCTGTTGTTTTTACAGGTTGATTCTTTTATTCACAGACCAGTGAAAATGGACCTTGTTTTGAAATATGGAGCTTTATCGCCACCTAATAATTGGTTCATGAAATAAACGTACGAGAGGACCTTTACTTTTACTTGTACCTCTCCTGTGTTTCAATCCTAGTGCTGTTGCTGCTATGACACCTTATGTTGTCTTATCTTATGTCACAGTTGTGGTACATTCAGCAACAAAAACAAACCTATATCTATGGATGCCCTGCCGGAATGCTGCAGGGGCATGTTGCTCTTTCATCTGTCTGTGGCCTTGTGTTTTCACCTTGTTCCAATAGCTGACGCACTAACATGACGTCAGTGCAGATGTACTGTGTAATATTTGATTATTTGAGGAATTGCCCACTTAGCGTCACATGTCCTGATTGAACAGAGATGACACACTGTAAACGTTCTGTCCCCCGCCATGGCGGTTTCCAAGGGAACCTTAATAACTCCCAAACGTGTATCCTGCGGACTATTAGCAGATCGTCTACCTGGCCTTCATCTCTGTCCCATTTGGAGTCCTGATAAACGTATGCTAGCTCTCATTCTTATGCTTGTGTTTTGATTGTGTGTCACTGTTTATTTTCTTTGTTTTGTCAGTTGCTTGTTGCTAGGTGTTAAAAGTCAAACAGACACAATCTCCGTTGTGCATTTGTGCCTGTGCATATTTATACAGGAGCACCGATGGTTTCAGTGGCGTCAGTTCAGCAAAAGCTAGGGTATGGCAAAGATGGGAGTCCTCATGTAAAATAGGCATTACATTTTGGATAACACGGTTCTATTGTGAAAATAGCAGATCTACGCGAGGCGTTGTGAGCATGTAGATCGGCTATTTTCACAACAAGACTTTTGTCAGTTTTTTGCACAGGTTTCTACTAGGGGTGTCTTCTAAAAATCGACGAATCGACGCGTCGTTTTAAGCCCCGGGAATCGACGCCAATTGTTTGAGTCGAAGCAAAAATATATATTTTTTTATATCACCAGTTATAGCCTACTACTGCCAGTACTGCGGTGCACTGCTGGACTGGTGTGGTGTCATGTACTTCCAATGAGAAGTAGCAATTGGCGAACAGTTATTTATTGTCTCGCACCAGCGTCGGGTTGAAAGTGAGACGGAACGGCCAGAACGGTTCAGAACCGCCGCTTCGTTAAAACATTCAGAGCCGGGACAGTGTTCCGTTAAGAGGAGGAAGCACGCTGTCAAAATCCCATATTAAATAACCTGCCACAGCACAAACGCGTCCACGAAGTAGTAAACAATCTTCTAAAGTCAAATTAACATACACAAGTGTAGGCTACAAGTTACATTTTCTAATTAAAGTGCTTCTGAATTGTAAAGTGTTGTAATCCATGATGAATGATTGTGTTTCGCTGTGTTTGCGTCCATGACATGTCCACACTGCTGGCTCAAGCGGGAGCTGTGCCTCCCCCTTTTTATGATCAGTTTCTGAAATGATTCCGTTCTCGACACTGACTCATTACTCTGTCAGTGCTCTGTGTCCCGTGACTGCGGACTGGATCCCATCGTTCATTTAAAAGAGCCGTTCAAGAGAGCGGAATCGTTCGCGAATGTCTCATCTCTACTGCACGCTGCAGACAGTGCAGAGAGACGGGGCAGAGTTGAAACAGCGGAGATGTTTTATTTGTTTTAACGGTGTGTTATAACTCTATGGTTGTACACTGCTATGCAGATAACATTTGATATCACCGAAAACACTGTGTATTCAATTCATCTCTTAATGTATTATTCTATTATGTTGACGTGGTTTAAAGCAACACTTTTTTTTCCTTTTTTTTTTTTACACAAAGTAGACGATTCGTCGACGCGTCGGATTAAAGCCATACTGTGTAAGTTGCCCAACTAGTGGTCATTAGCCCTATAGCAAACCGCGTCCGCGTCTTTCGTCCGTTTTTCGTACCTTCAGACCCCCGCGTCTGCCTCCACCTCGCTGAGATCTATCTTTTAAGGGGTCCCTTGTTCCTGTGCGTTCAGTAATTCCAGAGATACGGACTCCTTCACCCTGCCTGGTAGGCGAAATTACCTAGAGAAGGGATGGTACAAACGGGCGACAACAAATATGGCTGCCATAGCGACCCCACTTCAAGATGCGCTGTGATTGGCCGGCAGTTGTATAACCCTCGCTGTGATTGGCCGGTAGTGTGATGACGCAATTTTGGCGCGAGATCCGGTCCACGGCAAGGATCTCAGTTTACATATAGAGAAGGCTTTACAGGCTGAAATTCACGGCGCGGATCTTCTAAAACTTTTGTGATTTAATAGTTAGGAGAATTTTAAGATTTGTTTTATAAAAAAAGTTACATAGTACAACTTTAACCCCCGCGACTCGAATCGACTTCATAAATCCTGTGTCGAAGACAGCCCTAGTTTCTACAGTTTCTTGGGCTGGATGCCTGGAACGGTTGTTCAAGTGCAGCTAAACTTGGCATGCTAGTAAACGTGCCACAATTAACAATAATGCATTGCACCTGTGCAGCTGACCTGTGGAACCTGGGAATATACCATTTTGTCAAGATGGGGAGAAAACAAGTGTGGAGAATATAATTATAATACCTTGTTAAAGTGACCATTTTGTTGAATTTTGCATATGTAGTTGTAATTGCAAGCGCAGATAGACAAAGAGACATTCATGGATTTATATTTAAAAGTAACTTTTATTTTACCCCCTGGACCCAGGGTATGGCAGCTGCATACCCCTGCCATACCCAATTGACGCCCCTGGATGGTTTATTGGGTGTCCTGTGTCCGTGGGCGTTGGTATGGTCAACCTATCTCCTCTCAGGTACATAGCTTCTGTCTGCCATCTTTCACTTTGCTAAGCATGCTCAATGCTCATCAATCATTCATCAAGGCTGTCTCTCAGCCTACTGATGTTAGCAACAGACAGAGTAAACAACACAGCCAATAACATTGTGTTCTACAAGAGGAACAAGGAAAAACTATCCCCTGCCTTAATTTATAGATGTAAAAAAGTACCCTTCTCTATTGGTGGAGACATTATAGTTCCTTGTCATTGATTTGTTTTAACAAGTCAGTACGCTGAAAATTGTTGGTTTACAGTACTTTGATCTTATTGCACCACATCAGTATTAGGCCCATTTAGATTTTTTTCCAGACTGTCGGTCTGTGGAATGTAAATATATTGAAGGCTCTAAAGTACCATACATAGTAGTACATAAGGACCGCAGGAAGACACAAGAAACGGAGAGTGAGAGAGATTTGGTCTGTTTGATCTGTTTCATGTACGGTCTTTCTCCCAGTACGTAATACTCTGTATGATTTAGGTCTGTACACGGACCCTCACGTACAGCTCCCAACTGAACGTACAAGATCTGTCCGTAGCAAGAAGTACCCATGGCCACCGTTGTCAACCGTAGGCGCAGACGCGCGCAGTAGTGAGGAAAATTACTTTTCCTCTGCTCAATGACAGCGGTTCTCAAACTATGTGTCCCAATAAGAAATATATTTGATCAAGAAACGGGGAAAAAGGAACGTCGTTGCAACCACGTGAAGATGGCGCCTCGACTCCTCACGCGCCCGCAAACACTCACACCGCCTCTCCTCCAACAACGAGACGGGTGCACTCAGTGACAGTCAGTGCAGCAACAACACAAGACAGACAGACAGCGAGGCACACAAGAGCTGATTTAGCTCAGCGGCTCATTTATTACTTGCAGAATTGGAGCGGAGAGCGAGTCGGCACGTAAATAACGTAGAGGAACTATGCATGTCGACGGATTTACTGTACGTACTCTCTCACCCAAAACGTACACAAAATCAAGCATACGTAACTATAAATGGCCCTTACGTCCCGTGGGTAGTGGGTACCTTTTTAAAAAGTCAGTACAAAAATAGCATCTATCATCTATTATGCAAAATATATTGTATGTGAAGTATCTTCAAATACATATAATATCTGTCTGTCTGTCTGTCTGTCGATAGTATACAGTTACTGCTTGTCTGACAATGTTTGTTACATGTATTGCGCTGGTATGAAACCATCAATGACTTAGTTTTCTGGCCAATAGTGTATAGATAGAAAGATGTCTGTCATATTGGTGAAATATAATACTGCCGTTACAAAGACCTTACAAGTCACTGTAGGCTTAGTTGTGTTTTTATTGGCAAGTTGTAATGGCTCTCTTCCCAGTGCATTTTCAAGATGAGTAACCTTTGAGAGACAGGAAACCGAGGACAGTTGAAAAGGGAGACATGCAAGACATGACGGGAGTCGGGATTTGAACTCACAAGGAGCATGTGGTCCGGCATGGACTCCATGCACTGACGGACTGAGCCAGCAGCCTTCCTAGTGCATTTTGATTCTCTGCCACCTTGACTGGGGAGATGTATTTCTCTGAGTGAGAGCTAGGGTATTCACCAAATATTCGAATATCAAAGTCACTATTCGAAGTTGTTCACCATAGTCGAATATTCGCTTATTTTAGTTTTTTTTATTGTTTTCTCTTAAAATATATAGTTTATAAAGCTTGGCTAGATAGGAAGTCATAAGAATGAGTTGTAGGTATTACATTTAATGTGACTCGGTTCTGCAGATAAATATTGTGAAAATAGCAGATCTACATGCTCACAACGCCTCGCGCTGAGAGCGCGAGGCGTTGTGAGCATGTAGATCTGCTATTTTCATAATGTTCGCTTCTTGCTTACTTAATATTTGACAGTTTGACCAGTTTGGCAAGTCCTATAGAATATTCGACTATTCGAATACTTTGAGGTTGAATAATTCGAATACTAAAAATCACTATTCGTGAATGCCCTAGTGAGAGCTGGTTTATTTTATTATTACCACATTTGGTTATGACAAGGAGGCTTTTTTTAATTGACATCTGGGCACAGTCATACTGCCCACACACTGTTCAGAGATAAAAAAACTGTTCTGTAGAAAAAGGGAAGTCTGCACACTGGTCTGTAGCTCCCAGTAAATAAAACAATTCTCTGCCTTGAACCCATCAGCCAACATGACCCGTGTGCCAACAGTTTTCCTGTGTGTATGCCCATTTTCAGCAGGAAAAGGGGCATCCACATTGCACACAGTCTCAAATACAGGGCCCTGCATGTATTATTCATGTGCTAATTAGCCTATATTAATGCTTTAGGCTGTAAACTGTTGGGTGTATGTTGTGGCAGATATATTGGTAACGGTTGCTATTTGAGAAATAATGACAGAAGTGTAATGTAAGTGTTGAATATTGGAAAAGCCCTGTGGCAGGGTTAATGTTTTTCTGCTCGGTGAGGCCTCGCCTTGAAAACACCATCCTTGATGTTTGGAGGCCATGCTATGAAGGCAACGACATTGGCATGGCTGGGTTGTTTTCAAGGCTGCAGGTTTCTGATATCTTAGTCTGTTTATGTATGCCATAAGTAGGCCTAATGGAGAGGTCGTGTTTGTTCGCTAAGCTGAGAGCTGTTTAAAGGACAACTTTAGTTTTTTACAACAAGGGTTCATATTTTAGATTGTAATTAAAGAATATGAAAGATGAGCGTTACATTTTTTTTCATTTACTTCTTTCTATTGTTTTAGAGATTCTTATTTCAGTGGTTGGGGGATTCTTATTTCAGTGGTTGGGGGCATGCGTACAAGTGGCTAAATATGTCATTTTACACAGAATAAGCCCATTCCCAAGATACAACGCAACCTTTCATGGTTGGATGTGACTTATGGGGGCGAGAAGTGTTACTGTAAATAGCAATAAAGAAACTGCTGGCTTATTGTGTCTAAAAATACATATTTAGCCACTTGTACGCATGCCCCACATTTTAGCATTTTCCTTTGGTGGTTTCAACTCCTGTGTCTTGGTTGTTGTCGTCTAGTGAGTCACATTGGAAATGTATTGCGCATACAAAGAAATTAGTACATCAGGGAAGAGGTGATGTGGGAAGATGTGTGGGTGCAGTGGCGGACAAGAGGCTTTTCTGAGGACATAACTTAGCATCAGCATACAAAAGCTATATGTACACACCAACTCCTTAGCACTGTTCATTTCTGTCTATATGTGCATTACTTGGATTGAGTTCCTTTCTTTTTGCTCTTTTCTTTCTTGTTGATTAGTTTCATTTGTTACATTGTACTGTTAGCTGTGATGTCAGAGTTTAAATGAATACAGTTGGATGGACACGATTTGGGGAACTTGACTTGGTCAAACCTGGCCTTTCCTTAAATCCTGAATGACTAGATTCAGCTTTTGTTAAATGGGCCCCAGTTCGTTCATTGCTTGGCTGGAGTTCCACCTGCGGTGAATGTTTATTTGACCGATGAATGGCCCAAACTACACAGTTTACTGAGAAGATCCCTCCTCCCCATCTGAAGACCATGTCAGCGGTCTGATAAAACAGTTAAATTATTAGATAGCAGAGTAGTTTATATTATAAGATGCATATCTCAGCAGTTTAATAAATTAATTAATTCAGCAGTTTGTCATTAGTGTGTGTGTGTGTGTGTGTGTGTGTGTGTGTGTGTGTGTGTGTGTGTGTGTGTGTGTGTGTGTGTGTGTGTGTGTGTGTGTGTGTGTGTGTGTGTGTGTGTGTGTGTGTGTGTGTGTGTGTGTGTGTGTGTGTGTGTGTGTGTGTGTGTGAGTGAGAGAGACTGTGCGCGCGCGTGTGTGTGCTTGTTCTGGCCGCTTGCAGCCGGTTGCTGAATGAAAAAGCTCTGGGTGAGATCAGATTACTTTCACTCAAGTCAGCACATGCGCAGGTAGGCGCCCTAGTGACCAAAATCTGGGGCAAAGTATATAGTATATGGATAATATAGTAATACACATTTCCCATAAACACACACACAAACACTGGCACCAATTATAGTTGTTAGATTAAACAGAATTAGTTTTTCCTCCACTGTAGAGGTTTTAAGATCTATATCTTTTCCCTCCCTGTTTAGTATTTAGCAGTTTTTAAGACATTAGTTTGTGCAATGTGTAGGGGCTTCCAGTAGCCTTCCTCAAACTTGAGCAGGATATAGGAGGAAAGAGCAATGCTTTCTGCTGCGAGCCTGCGCACCTTATTAAAGGAGTAATTCACCCCCAAAATGCCTTTTTTCTATTGATTACTCATGCCATGGACACTTGAGTTATCTAATATTTTTTGGTTTTGAGTAATCAATAGAAAAAAGTCATTTTGGGGGTAAACTACTCCTTTAATCTCTATGAGCAGTTAGGTTTTATTTTTTATTTTAATTTTTTACTTTCTCTCCGGTTTTAGTCATTGGCAATTATATAACACTCCACTACCAACCCTTACTTGTTGGCAGGGCGTAACACATGAAGAGGAACAAGCTATACCCTGACTAGGGATGGGACGATAAGCGATATAAAAAAAAACACTCAAGATAATCGTTTCGTGGAGATTGAATTTATCGTGATCGTTCTCCATCATGCTCTGGGATCAATTTACCTTTTATTTGCCGAGCTGCATATCCTATACCACTTAAACCCTCTATAGTTGGTAAAAGGTAATATACGTACTTTATACAGTCTTTTTTTCACTCTCTATCAAATGTCTTTACCAAAAAATAAGCTGATTTTTGGCAAATGTTCCGCCCCAGGATAATGGATTTTGATTATCGCGATTATATCGTAAATCACGATTTATTTAGTCACAATAATCGTGATATGAAATGTTCATATGGTCCCATCCCTAGCCCTGACCAACCTGTAGGAGTCGCCAGTACAGAAATGGCCCTCCCCTACCTGCTTTCCACCTGCGAACATGGCCAATTGTGTTCTTTGCAGTGCCCAGCCAAGCCAGAGACACTTTACTTTATCTCTGCGCCACTCGGACAGACACACAAACCGCGATGACTTTCTGTCAATCGTGGCACGGGAGTGGCGTTTGAAACAGAACTCTTTTCTAGCAGGACTGGCTAAACGCTTCATTATTCAAACATCAAAGCACTAGCACAGAAAGAATTGGCCACAATTCACCTGAATTGAACCAGAGTTCTAAAGGGCTGCTCCCTCCCATGTCAGGCCACTGGGTTGTTTACATCCGTGAAAACGTGACTAAGGCCTTGTTTTCTCAAACCAGGGTGTAGGTGCTGTAGGTATGAGTACAGCGACTACGTCAGCCCTATTTGGGACCGTCTCTGTGTTCCAATGAATAATGCAGAATGCGGCGAGGGTGTGTGGAATTACAGTTCGCGGAAGAGACCTGCAGTGAAGCTCCATTATTCCCTCATAGAGCCAGTCATTTTGTCAGTCAGCCCATGTGTCATACTTGATACTTTGTCAACAGCCATAGCCTATATCTGTTGCATTGTTAGTTTATTGAAAGGGGTCAGTTGAAAGGCAAATAAATATGAGAGCATCCACCCGTATGCCCAATGTGTAGCTTGTCTTGTTTGTTGTCTCTAAGCCAGGATACAGTATGTCATTTTGTACGCCATTCCTTCCTCTCAGGACCTAGCCAGTTTGGATTAGAGGACTATATCCAGAGTTCACAGTAAAATCCTCTGTCTTGATTTAACTCTGAGAGGGTACAAATATAACCACATGTTGCAGTGAGTTCCATTTGTTTACAATTGCACTCTGTTACAAATTGATGAATTAACTGGAGATTTTATGTGTGTTTCAATTCAATCTTTTTTCAGACCCAGGGAGCTCCATATCACAGTTGCAATACAATAAAACATTAGCACCCATGAATATAAAATAAATTATTTGCCCCATAATAACAACAGTTTGTTTGCCCTGTGCTCTCAATACAGATTTGGGCCTAGAATGTTTGAAACATGAAACAACATTTAAAGGGGGTGTAATTGATATTCTTTTGCTAAAATGATAGCCCTATACTCTGACAGTAACTGGTCTCTCCAGTTCTTTTATTAAAAGAAGTCTGTATATAAATTGTATCCAAATCAAGAGAGAGAACTTATACAGGGTACGTGATAAACAAGTGAAACTGGGAAGTGATGAAAAACTGGAACACACTAAAAACAAGTGATAAACAAGTGAAACTGGGAAGTGATGAAAAACTGGAACACACTAAAGTATTTAAGCTGATAAATTAACTTTGTGATGTTCTCTTGAGTGAAACCTGAAGATTTACAACATTTTCTGTCTACTAAAGAGTGAGAGAGACCGGGTGACCCTGTTACTGGACAAAACACACCATTTGGAATATAAAGCTTTACAATAAACGTTTTTTTAAACAAAAACATCCCTTACACCATCTTTAATACTAGGCATTGTATTTGTTTTATGTCTTCATTGCAGATCGGGTATATTCTTTTATTGACTATGCCTACTGCATTTGCTTGTCTCAGCAGAGGAAGAGGCTGTGACTGAAGCTAGATTTATGACATCTAACACCATGTTATTTAAGCTTTTGGTGTTCCCCTGGGCGGCCTTAACTCTTCTCATGCTGACTTGCACTAATATAATTCAGAATTGATCCTGCAAAGTGATGTCAGTTACTGGAAACCAGTCCTGAATACCAAGTGGACTTGTCTCTATCAGACAGTGTTTTGATAAGTTGGACGAGGCTGTTGGACCCAGGCAGGCTTTCAAATTGTCTATCCCATTTGACTTATATGTTGCCAAATCTATTTTGTTTGGTGATAATTTACAGTTGGATGCAAATTTAAAGCATCATAATATTGACATAAGTCTACAACTTTACTAGTGGAGCTTGTCTAACCAACATCATACATTTTAGACTTCATACAGTATGTTGTGAAGCAAGAGGGAATCATGAGTTATGATGATAAGCAATCCTTTTTTAATAACACGTTTTCATAAAATGTGTGTAATTTGTCCTTAAAGTCATACTGTCTGTGTAACATTCATTTTAGTTGTCTCTGTTTTAGCAATCCCACTTGTAGCTCTGTTGTGATTATAGTGTTTTTCTATCCACAACTTTCCAACATCCCATCGTGCATTGCACAGAAAGTGAGCGGCATTTCTGGCGTCGCAGCCGAGTGTGATCTACAAGCTCACAACAGTTGCATCTGCGACGTGACGTGAGCTTGTATGTCTGCTGTTAACCGGATGTGTCCTGCAGATAATGCTACAGTAAAGTCTTGCGGAAACGGGTGGATATGGAAGGAACGCTGAAAAAGGACTGCTGCATGGTCCTAGCGCCCAAGGATCTTTTGTAAAGCAACAAACGTTGGATAGATAAGATATTTATTAACTGTAAAATATACATCAATAAATACATTTCCAGTGCTTACATCATTTTTCATTTGTGAGTGTCAGCCCCTGACACTCACAAATGAAAATAATGTTTAATTGTGTTTAGAGAAGTTGAGGGAAAAACACATTCATGTGTAATGGTTATTGTAAAAAATCTAGCAGAGAAAGATTATGATTAAAATAAATTCTGTTTCTTGATTTGAGGTCAAATAAGTCGATATCTTAAAGGAGTAGTTCACCCCCAAAATGACTTTTTATCTATTGATTGCTCACGCCATGGAGACTTGAGTTCAATTATATCTTTTTGTATTTGTCGCATTCCTAAGACAAAAAAATTGATTACAGTACAGTACATTTACCCCCGTTGATTCTGGATGGGGACCCAAATGCATCCGGAATCAACGGGGGTACATTTATTGGCTTGGGACAAAAAACAAGTCTCCGTGGCGTGAGTAACCAATAAAAAAAAGTCATTTTGGGGGTGAACTACTCCTTTAAACTAATTTCAGACTTTGTGAAACATAATTTCTAAGCTTACAAGTTCCACTTTCATAATCTTAAAAAAACATGCACTACTTGTTATATCAGACCCTGTGTCACATTTGTATTTCAGATGTCTTGTTTGTGTCCCCACTTCCCAGCATGGCCTTGCAAATATCAAGCTGCAGAACAGAGGTTTTGTAGTAGTCCTTCCCAAGCCCCAGGCCAGACCAGTGATGAGGAGCAAATTTCCCCTGCTTGCTTTGGGATCTAGACTTGTGTTTTGTTTGTTTGTTCTGTGGACACGGCATTGGGGACAAGAGAGGGAGAGGGATTGAGGAAAGGGAGGCAGCTGTTTGAGGTGAAGGAACATGCTCTTGAACTCGGTGACCGCTGACCACAATGATGGGCTGATTTCATTGGTCAAAGGCAATCCACAAGGGACGAGCAAAAATGTAGTGGAACTGAATCTTGAGGCTATGTGGTGGAAAACAATGATATTTTTATGTCTTCTATGAAGAAGAAATCCCAAACGGATCTACATTCTTGCTCTAAGAGCTTTCTCTTTGCCATACCTGCAGTGTGGACAACTTCTGCTCGGTGCAATGGCGTGCCAGTGCTGTGCTAAGCATTGGCATTGGTGTTTGCTGCCATTGGCTTACAGTGGACCAAAAGCTGTGGTCAATGCAGAGTTTCTTAATATTTATAGCTAGACTTCACTTGATGCTATTGTATTTGGCTACCGTATGCCATATTGCATACATATAAAAAGGTAAGTGGATAAAATGAACTGTTTGCTCACCTTCTCTGTTACTGGAGTGAAATATAAATGCCAAGAAAATGCTATTGGTATTTAGCAGGCGCTGAGGGAAAGGGTGAAACCCTAGCAGTGAGCTTTGCACTGGGGAATGTTTGAAAGGAAGGACTGACAACACTGCTAGCAGCCATAGAAAGCTCTTTGAAGATGTCTCTTGCTTTTTGTCCCTTCTGCACAGTTCCTGAAGGTGGTTTTCCCTGTAGCATACAAGGTTCTGTGGAAACCTTTGAACACAGTGACATTTCAGACAGTGGAGCCATATTGAACTTCCCCACACATAAGAGTTGGCCTACCTCTCAGGTCTCACTCACGCTCATTTTCCAACCTATGCATAAACCCAGGAGGCATAAAAGTATGAAACGGCAGACCTGTTATTCACACGCTAGTCTCGTGACTGAAATAACAAACTTTCAGTTTGTGTTGTGTTGAAAAGGCAGGCCATGTTCTCTGCCCTTCTGTTTAAGCATGAGAAGCACATGTGAGGGAAGTACTGGCCGATAAAGGTTTTTTTTCCCGGCGGTCATGGGTTTGTACCGTGTATTTGGGCCGTCAGGTCTAGGAATTTCCCCAAACATATGGTTATTTGTCTAGAAAGCTGATCTTTCTACAATCTTTATGTAATACCCTCATGTTTTGAATTCAAGCGACACTGCACTTTTCAATCAGGTTGATCTTCTTCCAGTGTTTTCTTTGGGGAGGTTGCCATGAAATACCCGGCGCACTGTAATAATATTGAGAAGCACATTTTTCTTCCATCTGTCAGATCTAATTTCTCATAGGCTTTCATTAATCCCAAGTAGTTCAAATTGTATCGATATTATACTCCAGAGGTCATTTATCATCACCTCACTGGCTTTCATAGGGTGAGCATGTTTTAAGAAAATAATCTCTCAGTTGCCGTTAACCTCTGGAGGAGTTCAGTGGTCTGCGATGCCCTGTCGTTAGGGCTGTCACAATTATTACATAATCGTCTAATCGTGATTATTTGACATTATCGCAATTATTTTGTCATAATCGTCATAATCGTGAATGTTGAAAAATGTCAGAGATAGTGGAAATAGCAGATCTACAAGCTCACAACGCGTCGCATCGCGACGCGTTGTGAGCTTGTAGATCGGCTATTTCCACTATCAATGTTATTTTTTACGTAGTAAGTTGTCAAATATGTCAGTAATGTATTTGTGTGTTTAGGTTATGTATCATATCTGCCATATGCAACTTCAAAGCCTAAAAGCCAAACAGAAATGTAATTATCAACGACAAAAACACAATTAAATCGTTAATCGCCAATTATTTGAATGACAATTCATCGTCATGTAAAATGTCATATCGTGACAGCCCTACCTGTAGTTCAGTTGTAGGTGTTGACACTCCCTCCTCCCATCCCCCCCGCTGAAGCTACAGGGCTTCACACTGATGAGAGTTCTATAATTGGTCTGATTTTGGGGCCTAATGAAAGCCTGAAGGGCCCTGTGATGGCTTGTACCGCTACAGAAGGTTAGAGTGAGCACAAGTGGTCATTTCGACGTGAGCTTTGATGGTCTTTTAGGTGCCAATCGGGCCCTTAACAGCATTAGGGATCCATTAGCCTGGTCTGGGATGGGAACAGGAAGGAGAGATGGAGGCAGCGTAGATGCTGATTGCCTCTGTCTGGAAGTAGAATGGTTCCTTAAAGCGGTTTTGCTCATGCCTCGAGTTTCTGCATTTGCTTTGTGTGTGCCTCTGGTGTATAGTCTCCTGGTGCGAACCTACCAGCAATATGAAATGTGAAAACCATCAGTTTCATCCAAATTCTTACCCCATAGCTCAGATATATATACTGTATAGGCTGGCTCTGCCCATGTTTTACCTTTTTTGAACACTGATGTTTTCTACATTGCAGACTTTCACTTAACTCATACCTCGCGATCCCCGTAGAGACCGTAGATTTCCCGCTGTACCGCGCTGCCATGCCCGTAGAGCCCGCAAAGTTTAATTAGCTTTAATCATTATGAAAGGATTAAAAGTATTAGCGCAGATTTTCGCTGATTCTGGCTCTTTAGGCCCGCCCCCCTAACTGTATCCGGTCATTTCCGGTCTGGACCGGATCCAGCTTTCCGTATCCAGTCTGAGCCTGGGCCATAGTCCCGCCTCCATTGGTTTACTGTGTAACAGAAGTGGAAGCTACTGGGCGATGGAACGCTCGTTTTTCAATCAGATTTTTGCGTTTGGAAACTTTGATCCAGTCTCTACACGCCTGGATTATGATCCCCGCACATATCGTGCGTTTTGTGCGCGAACGTGTCCACGTGTTACCATAGCGCACAGTTGGCTTTTTTCAATGCTTTTTCATGTAAACTGGCTGATAAGCAGAGATACAGCGTGGCAACGGATATGTCTTTTTCAATGGGGTTTTTTGTATTCGAAAGCTTGTCACCGAGTCTACACGTCTACTAGATGAGTCGCGCACAGATTGTGCACGATGCGTGCGCGTGCCCACGTTAAAAGGTAAGGACAATTTGGCAGCTGCTTACTACAGCTATGTTTAAAATGGCAGAGAAAAAGTTAAGGAGACCAAATGAGTTCAACGTGTAAAATTTGGGGGCACAGTGGCACAGTCAGTAGTGCTGTCACCTCACAGCTAGAAGGTCCTGCGTTTGATTCCCGTGTCATCATTGCCCCCTAGGGTATAGGTACCGTTTAAAAAAACATGCAGTAATCCTGGTCTCCATAATGCCTCCCCCTGGCCAGCCGGGGCGCCTGATGAAGGGGAAAGGAACTGGTTGGAATAACGTGTTCCTTCCACACGCTACGTCCAACCGGGGAAACTCCCCCCTGTCAGGTGAAAAGAAGCAACTTGGACTCCTAATGCATAGAAGGAAGCATGACGTCAGTCCGTTGTCTCCCCAGGTTGGCAGAGGGCGTTTACATTAGATAATTGGTTGCTATGGCACCAGCAGCTAATGGGGATCCTTAATACAAATAAATCAATCACCTAATTTATATTAGGTTAGGTAGAAGGAATCCATCACTTACATACAGTATAGAGGAGTAACCTTTAATGTATGGTGCAGCGGCTTTAGGCTGCCCTGTACATTAAAAATGACACACAATATCCTGGATATTGGGCTGGATTCCTTCTACCTGTAGGTTTTTTCAGTACTCATTAGTTTTTCTCTGTAGAAGGCATTTTGCCTCATTTCAGTAGGGTTTTTCTTTTCTTTAGCTGTTAAAGTGTATTATTATTAATATTAAGACATGAATACATTTACACATGGCGTGTGTACGACGTGCATGTGTTTACATGTACTGTACATTGTGTTTGTCTCTACAGAAAATAGGCCATCTCACTTGGGCCACGAGATTGAATTGTCACGAGGCCTACTGCTTGCCTAGCATTCAGCAGACCCTCGACTTACACGTCATATCCTCAGGATAGAAAATAGATTTGGTTTCACGGGAGGCCGGTAAGGGTTGAGTTGCGTTTGACTGGATGGAGCCATGTAACTATGGCAACGTCCACTCATCCCCTTAGTGGAGCGAGGCCTGCTCCTTTCCTTTTGACACAGGCAACGAGAAAATCAACAGATTGGCTTGACATTTATTATCTAACCTTCTTATTTTGATTTTATGATAATACATGAGTAATAAATAATACATGAATGAAGAAGAATTCTGTCCGCAAGTTCTGACTTGTTCTCCCGATCGTGTCCGTGCATTCCTTCTTTTTATGAGCATTGCGAGGCGTTGTGTGCTTGTATATCAGCTATTTTCACTAGTTTAAATCATTTTTAAAATGATAAATACAAAACGAATGGTCTTGGACATGCAAGGTTTCCACCCGACAACAACAATAATGCATATCTTCTGGTAAGCTTCTAGCATGCTGATCTGTTCAATTCCTGATGCCTCTGTGGCAACTAAGCCATCTGCTACACGCAGCATCATTATGTAGTCTGGCCCTGTTCTTTGAATTGAACTTCCCAAGGTGTGTCGAGACGGCACAAGGTGTTCTTTAGGGTGTGCTTGGTGCTGCGAGAGATGCAGTTCTACACCGTGTGACCATTTCTGCCCTCGGCCCATCCCAGATGTTAACAGTCATACCCTTAAGAAGAGCATCTCTGCTAAGGCCGAAATATTTACATAGTGTATGGTATGTCACAACTGAGGGTGTCCATACCATATACACCCCTCCCCCCAGTCCCCCAGGAGATACTTGCTGCTTATAAATAAGGCACGATCCCTGAGGCTCAAATGGTTAGCATAACTGCTTGGTCGTGTTTTGCTGCTATGTCGCTGTCTTCAGCAGCTGTTGCGTGCACTCATTCTGACAATGTGATTAAATAGCCTAAAACTTATTTTAGTAAGTCCTAGGTTAGCTGTCGCCAGACATATGCAGCCTCTGTCAATCAGTGCCATATGGCTCCAGAGATCTCTGAGACTAGTCGCCCACCTCGCTGCTAGAGCCGGTTAGGTAAGCTCAATATAAAAAGCACAGGATTGCCCTGGTCTGCATTTCTAGCTGTGCGAGACAGTAATCCTGTGAAGTGATGGGAGGATTGCCCTACAATCTCATGCTCTTTGTGTAGATTGTGTTAATCCAATGGATGGGGTAGTACTGTTTTCAAATTGCTGGCTGTAAGGAACTCCCTGGTTAAAAAGAATCTATCCACTCCACACCCCAAGTAATTCTATAATATCTTTTAACATCATACCTCTTGTCTAAGCAGTGAGCCTGGACACGGTAAATGACTAGGATATAAGACGTTTGCAGCACACACACGCATTCCAAGACTATATATATATTCACATCTTTGCATTCCAAGCCTCTTCAGTTGTAAACTCTCCATTACGCCACATCACATGCTCATCTTTTGAGAGACTCCTGTTCAGTTTTTCAGCTGCTTAGTCTTCTCTTTACTAAATAGAGTTTAAATGAGATTGTTTACAAAGTACCAATTTCTTTTTAATCTTCAAGAAGAGTCCTTTCTATTAAGAGAGAAGTGGTGAGGTTTATTTATGTCGCTGGTTACAGTACCACTGTGTGATATCCACTGTGTCCAGGTGGCACACATGACTTCGCTTTTCTGACGTAGCTCATTTCGACAGACAGGACTGCGTCACCAGCACCTAAGAATGTTTACTTGGTGGCTACAGTCATTGAGCGAGCATGATGTCACTACAGAATTTCCTATGTGACCATGCCACTAACCTCTCAGCGACCCAGCGTGGACGCCACAGGAGCCTGCCAAAGCTCTGACCCTATAGCCTGACCCTAACCTGCTGGCTAAATCTGAAGGAGTCATGTCTGGCTGGCCTGGACTATGGCCTGGCACTGCTTATACATGTAGTATATACAGTATATACACCACATCTCCTGTTACAAATACCATGACATTTCTATTTTGTGGTGTTTCTTGGTGATACGGATTAGCTTGCTTTTGGTTACATATTGTAGTTCTATTGCAATAGACTAGAGGGTATGCGCGTGACAACAACATCATACCCGGAAGTTATGCGGGACCGCCTACTCAGTGGCAAAAAATACTTTCGGGCCTTGACAGCCCATACATCCTGTCTGATTGCATTAACCGGCGTTAAACAACGTTAAACCCACTTGGCCACTCACTTTGCCACTCGATTTGCCATTCTCTTTAGTTTTAGTTTAGAATTTCTTTTTTCTTTTTTTACTGAGAATTATGTGGCTACTGGATTTATTTAGTGCTTATTGGTATTGGAGATCTGTATATTAGGAAAACATGACTCATGCCAGGCTGTCTCTAGAAAGACATCTCTTTGATGCTCTTCAGCATCCACATATCCTCTTTTTGATTAATCCATCTAGAACGGGTACACATTTTGTGTATCATTATTTTATGCTTTAACTATTGAGAAATAGCAGATATACAAGCTCACAGCGCGGCACCGAGTGCCGCGCTGCGAGCTTGTAGATCTGCTATTTTTGAAAAATCGTGAAAATTAGAATTTTGACCCGATTCTATAAGTGTCTTTTGAATCCTTCTAAGGTTTTTTGAAAACCCTATGTTTTTATGTCCGCAATCTGGCGAGCCATCATCAAAGAAAGGGTCCTTTTCACTCAACTGGAGCTCTGTTCTTGAGAGACTACTATGTCAGTGGTTCTCAAACCTTTTCATGTGAAGGACCCCCAAAATGATATTTATTTGGCCACGGACCCCCATATCAAAATATTTAGTTCCAGGGACCCCCCAGAAGCAAAATTTGATTTAATAAACGTCCGCTTTGAAAATACATATATTCAAAGATTTGCACACATTTTCACGACTTTTTCAAAAATAGCAGATCTACGAGCTCGCAGCGCGGCACTCGGTGCCGCGCTGTGAGCTTGTATATCTGCTATTTTTCACCGGTTGAAGCATTCAATAATGCTAGGCCTAAATGGGTTAAGGTTTGTAATCGTCTGATTGCGTATGAATGAACCCGTGTGTCTGTGCTCTCCCCTGCAGGGCTCCAGAGATCATCCTGGGACTGCCGTTTTGTGAAGCCATAGACATGTGGTCCCTGGGCTGTGTGATCGCGGAGCTCTTC
Organism: Nannobrachium achirus; assembly: GCF_963921795.1. NCBI lineage: Eukaryota > Metazoa > Chordata > Actinopteri > Myctophiformes > Myctophidae > Nannobrachium > Nannobrachium achirus. Next base: position 15,809,052 of record NC_137816.1, on the reverse strand, counting down.
CTGGGCTGGCCCCTTTACCCTGGAGCCCTGGAGTACGACCAGGTAACAACCCAGCATCTTCTTGTCCTCCTGTCTCTTGTGTTCCACTGCTTTTCCTTTATTATGTGTTATTACCAGGGGGAGAGTTCCGCCGATTTAAAATGAGCCCAGTACGGAAGTTGCGCTAGTTGCGCTGTTTTCCTAGCCTCGCAAGCCATCCCGAGTTACGTCATCACCAATGTGCTTCCTTTCTCGGTCTGGTACTCCTCCCATAGAGTCTCTTTATGAGAAATAGGTTTCTCAATTTCCAATCAAAAGGCTGCATTTCGAGCGAACCCGCCTCACACCGCTCCTGATTGGTCGAGCGGCTGCTACAGCTCTCGCATTTTCACAACAAACATGGCGGATCCCATGTCCGATGCGAGTTCACAAATCGCAAATAAAAGCTGCATTAAGCGAAGTTTTATCTGAAATCAACGGCATCTCATAACTTAAAAACGAACAACAGTTTGCACCTTTGGAATTTCTGTCTGGAAAAGACGTATTTGATGTCCCGACGATGTTTTGATGCGCTGATGACTACTGACTGGACCTGTCAGTCAAAGTGAGTAACTACGTCATTGCGTAATGCATTGTCTACGGAGGACTCCCAGACTCTCCCCTGGGAGAGTCTGGCTGTTGCGAGTCTACTGTTTTCCCCCCCGGCCGATCGCAAAAAGAATTGTTCTCCATTGGACCCCATTCATTTTCCCCTTTCGTTTTCTAACCTTAATTAACACTTTCATACATACTTTATGGTTCCTATCGCAAGTTAAAAATTGCCTTTCAATCACGATGATATGCGTTTTGTGAAAATAAGGTCCCATTTATGTTAAAATTGATGATAAAGTTGCGGGGGGGGGGGGGGGGGGGGGCGTGGCCAACTAAACTGATACCAGCCGGCTGTGTTCTTCTTTGTGTGCTGTATTTCGGGAGGCTTCGACCACATTCTCCCATGTATCCCTGCGGTTGCACGTGACCGTTGGCAGCCAATAGCCTCCTCTGATCACATTTCAATCTATGATGGCGACACCCATGCCAAGGACCCATATTGTTTCATTTGCGCTGCATAGAAACCAATGGCGTCGCTTTGTCCATATCTTTTATACAGTCTATGGTTATTACATGTAAGCTCAATAACACAACATATCTCAGTGGTCTGGTTTCTACTTCTCCTCCTCTCTTCCCTCTCTTTCCTCTGGCATCTGTTGTATTCCGACAGATGAACTTAATTCAGCCACGCCCCCCTTGCGACCTCGCGCTTCCCTCAAACCTCGTTTCCAGCCATTCTTAAGGGGCCCTCACCGCTATACAGACAGCACTAGTAAATCCCCTTGCATCCACCCACATCTCACAGCTCTTTTCACAGGCTCTAGTTCCACAGGCTGGAGTTAACTCGCTTCATTCTCATGTCTCGTTCTTTGTTCTCTTGTGGATGTAGGGCTGAGATTGTGCCATGAACACTAATTTCATAAGAATGAGTCGTGACAATGGAGACATGCAAGACTGGCAAGTCTTTGAGCGAGTTCATGTGCAGCCCTTTCCTACTTTGTCCCTCTCAGGGCCGCTAGGAAAGGGGCTGGGTACACAGTTAACCATGTAGACACTGTCCATTTAGGGCTGATTAACCTCAAATTAAAGACGTCTCATATGAATATATGATAAATTATTAAAATATTGTATAATTGTATCTAATGCAAGGCTTTAGGAGTGTTCTGGTTTTAAAAATGACCATAGGCAGTTCTCAGTTAGGATCTAACACATTCATTAGTTCTTTATTCTAATATGGGAAGCAAGCTGCTTTTTCTACTACAGAAAGGTGCTGATATATGCCACTAGTAGTGACAGTTGAACCTCCCCACGTGGTACAAATCTGCATCATATTAATGTAAAGTTTATGTTGTTGAATTTATCAAAGGTATGTATCAAATATTCAATGTTGACGACGGACAGAACATCTATAATAACACCAAAACATGTCAGACTTTAAGGGAACATATAAACCCAGCCACGTTTTACTTTCATTTTTACTGGTTTGGCTTTTAAAATAAATGAAACTGTTGCTCATAAAGAGACAACTAAGAAACCACAAGGTAGTAGAAAACATTTCCAGAAAGACAGATGACTTTATTTGGACGCTTTTCACCTTGTAGGCTCTGTCTGTTATTAGATGGTTGGCTTCATTTGCTGCATTTCAAGTTCTGATGTCGGTTGTATGAAAAAATAAAATCTAGACTAATTTATGTAAGACTGTCTCATGAAACCTTTTCTTTATGCGAAAGGGTTAGACTGAGGGTTCTATGTATGTACGCGGAGACAGGAAGAGAAAGGGGGTGTTGGATTTTTCTAGGGGAGAGATGGAGGAGGCAAGTGACAGGCCCAGATTAGTGCAGTATTTCCTGTCTACTCACGGGGGAGGCTTCCCTGTGCTGCTGGGGGCTGTGGGAGACAGAAGAATGGCATCTTCCTCTGAATGACAGCATAGCGGGGGGTGGTGAATGGTGATACTGTAGATGCCTCCCTGATAGATGCCATCCCAGGAATAGGCTGATCTCTGGGCGAATATAGAGTGGCTTTCCCCGCTCTGGAGGCCATTCTGCTTCAAGGCTGGAAGCAGTCGGGGCGTGGCCCTCTCCCCATACTTTACCGTTACCCTGCATTACTGTAATGCAGGGTAACGTCACTGTATCACTGTCATCACTGTAATTTACAGTGATGAGCCCCACTGCTGCAGACTGTGTCCCGGCGAAAGTATTTTTATGGCCTGGCATCATTTTTCACACTGCCCAGGCCCAAGGCAGGAGGGATAACTGAATACCTCCGAAAGAGATTTGATTTTGAGTATGGCTGCACAGGGCTAAATATAATGAATCTTCCCAAGCAGATTGAAAGCTGTTTCAGAGAAAAGATGACAGAGGGAAGGGGGAGACCGGAACTAAGGGGTGATAATTGAAGACATACAAGGAGCAAAAATAATGAGTGAAATGTTGACTAGATTGCTATAGCAATGATAATGAGCTGGATTGAGAACTGAAGGCAGAAGATTAAAGATAGAACTGTAACTGGGGCCCAGAGTGGACAATAGACGATGGTACTTTCTAGCGGAGTGGACGGGTACAAGTAAAGTTTTGATCTCATTTATTGGGGCGTTAAGCTCTCGAGATTTCATCATGATGTCACTGGCACTTATAAAAGTGGTCTTTTATTGCCGTCTATTGATTAAAAAAAAGGGTCCACTCCATCACAGGTTTAAGTGTGGTCGTTAATGTGGGTTTAAGTGTGGTCGTTACAGTACGTGGGACGACTACATTCACCTCTCTCGCCTATAGCTCACATCTACGCCCAGCAGGCAGTCACTCACTGGGCGTTAACTGAGTACCAAAGCCCTGCACCGCTGACCTGTGGAAAGCTCCCTCCGTCCATTTGCCAACATTGCCTGCTGGCATGACGTGTCGTCCTGGGGCCACAGGGTGAGCTGGCTGGAGCCAAAGGGGGGCTGGTGCCATCAACCCCGCCCCCCACCTTCTCCCTTTTTTCTTCCTCCATCATTCTGCATGGGATCTGGTTCCATCCCACGCTGCAGAATGTATTTATAACTGCAAACTCCTCCTTCTCCCCCCGTCCTATTCTCCTTGCCTCTACTTACCTCATCCCACCATAACACAGCACCGTCGTCAAGTCTCCTTGAAGAGAGCAGAGGCTGACAGCGGTTGTCCACTTCTTACCTCACACCTTCTCAGCACTTTGGAGTTCAGTTGCATATACAGTATGAACTGTGTATGTACTAGATATAAATATATATATATATATATATATATATATATATATAGAGAGAGAGAGAGTCAAAGCAGCTAGCTTTATTTATATTTCTTTGTGTAGCAGACATAGTCTCCAAAACACAAGAGTCATATGCCCCACTTCTAGTGTTCATTTGACTATGCAAGTTACAAAGAAATCACCTACTGGTCCATTGTTTTACTTGCAGAGTTAAATTAAGATTATGTCATGTGTGTCAGGCTTTAGTCTTTTACAAGACAGTCTTTTTTACAAGACAGTCTTTTCAAAGTCTTGTAGTGTACGGTAGGCATAACCATCTCTCTCTCTGCATGTGTCTTCTTCTGTCATTGTGGTGGTGCAGGGGGCTGATGCAGAAAGCAAAGCATCTCTCATGGGAGCTTAAGATACTTCTGGTAAAGTCCACTGTTGTTGAGAAGAAAGGTGTGTGCAGACTGTGCACTCACTGCACTGATCACAAATAATAATAAAGAGATTATTATTGCATGCAAGACCAGCCAAAGCTGGCAACCTGGAAGAGAAGGAAGAATAATAGGATGGATTGGAAACAGGGTCAGTGGATACTGAACGCATTATGTGGGCTGTTGCGGCAAAGCTCTGGGTGGATGCTGCTATGAAGTACCCCAGTTTGTTGCAATGCTTAATGTGTAAGATATTGAGGTCATAGCTGTTAATTGTGATTAGCCTCAATGATTTGGGGAAAAATATATATACATAGAAATATCAGCTGAAATAATGAATTGTGTGGGGATGAGTTTGCATGAGATATGTCTTTTTAGCATTCAGATGTCTGTCATTGGTGCTCTTCAGTGGGCTCCCAGTGTATTTATTGTACTGCAGGCCCAGGGTAGCTGCTTTCTAAAGCACTATGTTTGCATCAATGAACGCAGTGGCTTGCTTCAGCGAGCTGCAGCAACACGCCTTCCAGGAAATATGAGGGGTTTTTCCCGTCACAGGAATTTTCCTACTACATGCTCACGCGCACGCACGCATGCACGCACGCACGCACGCACGCACGCACGCATGCACGCACGCACGCACACACACACACACACACACACACACACACACACACACACACACACACACACACACACACACACACAGTTTTTCTTTCTGTTGCTGTTTACATCATGTTACTATATGGAATGAAGTCAGCTCAGTTCAATTTATCACCAAGGGATATATTGCTGGGAAAACATTTTTCAAACTTGTTCATGCTGTGAGTTAGATTTTCATAGTAATTAGAATCAAAACAAATATTAGAAGCCAGTGTGTGTGATTGAAGGATTGCAGTGGAGATTTTGGACAATGCATTTATTTGGACAAACAGATTTATTATGGGTGGAAAATGCACCTTTTCTTTTTACAGGAGAGAAAGTTAGGCAGCACATACAGTAGTCTTCAAGTGAAAGCCTATTAGAATTGATAGTGGCAGACTATTTTTTGTTGGTAAACACCATCATCTTGCATAATGAGAGGGAGAGAGGCTGAAGGGGGGAGATAAATTGTTGGTGATGTCGTGACTCTGAAGACAGGTTGAGAATGTGAACGAGTCGAGATGAGGTCCATAATTCAGGCAATCAGTCATAGTGGGTGCATTGGCTCATCACAAAACCTCCTACATAGCTTAGCACTCACTCACTCTCACATACACACACACACACACACACACACACACACACACACACACACAGACACACACTCACGCACGTCCGTGTGTGCACTCAGACCAATGACGGGTGCATCAAGACCTCAGAAGTAGCGTAGAAAATATTTCTGCTCAGAATATCTTTGCATTCCTCATTGCCGCTTATCTGAGACATTTCTCTCCTTTTTTCTCATTCCCCTCTGGAAATTGATACAGCCTACAGTATTTCTCCCTTTTTCAGACATGAAAAATAAGCCCTTTTTGTTTTGGCTTTGTAGGAGCACAAAAGCCTTGGGCTACGCAGACAGCGGTGTGAGACATAAAGGGACATCTGATCGGGTCGCTGTCTGTTGACTGGTCTCGTCTGGGGGTCGAGAAGGACACTTTGTTTGTCTTTCAGCCTTCAGCTGATTTCAGAGTGAAAATATGCACTATTTGCATTAGAGTGAGGTCATGGATGTGTGTTTGTTTCTAATAGGATGTGAGCTAGCCGGATGTGCAGGAAGGCCTTGATACCCCCCCGGCTTTGTTATTTTAGCGGTGCGAGCGGGCAGGACAGGTGCTCTGTAAGAACTGTGCTAATGTGCCACATTTGCCCATGTCCTGCTTCTCACTCTTCTCCCCCCCGCGCCGCGCTGTTCCCTTCTCTGTTTGCCCCTCCCCGAGTGTCACTCCCCCTCTAATGGATGTTCTCTCTCACACCTCTCTGTGATTGACGTCAGCCAGACCTCTTGCCAGGCTCCTCTCTCATAAACCGGCCAGTGATACTCTCATCACTGTAGCAGTTGTCTGACGGCCACAGTGGCGTCAGTTCAGAAAATGCTATGGTACTGTATGGCAACATGACTGGTGTCTTGCAACAGGCTTGATACATTTATTTTAAGAAGTACATTCAATTTTCCCCCCTGTTTCTACGGTTTCTTGGGCTGGATATGGCAGCCTGGAACGGTTGTTCGAGTGCAGCTAAACTTGGCATGTTAGTAAACGTGCCACAATTAACAATAATGAATTCCACCTGTGCAGCTGACCTGGGAATATACCATTTTGTCAAGATGGGGAGAATACAAGTGTGAAGAATATAATTAGATAGATAGATAGATAGATAGATAGATAGATAGATACCTTTATTATCCCAAGGGGGAAAATTAGTTGCCCAGAGGCAGCACAGCAGTATAAGGTTATTTACAAAGTTACAGAGAAGTAAATAATTATAATACCTTGTTAACACATTGACCGCCATTTTAACATACCTCCGTACTCCCACCTGCCATTCGTCTCCATAGACTTCCATGTAATTGGGTGTGCACGGATCATGCACACCCATGCCTAGATAATGCACCACGTGTGTCCACATTGCTCACAGCTTTCAAACAAAAAAATCCGAATGGAAATCCGTTCAGGCATTCATGAGATAACAGCCACTATGTTTAACAAAGATGGCTGCCAAAATGGCTGCCATGCTTGAAAGATGGGGTTGCTATGGGGGTTAAACATGCAATTTCGCGATTGCTATCATGCCTACTCCATTTTTTGGGGTCCAAAATTTTTTTTGAAAAAAAATTTTTTTTGAATTTTTTTTTTTTTTTTTTTTTTTTTTTTTAAATTCTCGGGACTATCGGGCCTGGCGGGGAAAGACATTGGAATAATCTCGGGACTATCGGGCCTGGCAGGGAATGAGTTAAAGTGACCATTTTGTAAAACTTTGCATTTGTAGTTATTTTACTGTAATTTAACAACATAATAACCAGAACAGATAGACAAAGAGACATTCGTGGATTTATATTTAAAAGTAACTTTTATTTTCCCCCCTGGACCAAGGGTATGGCATCTGCATACCCCTGCCATACCCAATTGACGCCCCTGGACGGCCATCTCTAACATGGCAACGTTTTAGCACTTGGACCATAGAGCATCCCCCCCCCACTGCATCAAAGCTCACACCCAGAGACCTTGAACCCGTTCCTCAATGTTGTGCATGTCGTGGGATCATCGGTGCAGGGAAATAGAGGGATGGGTCTGATTTACCACACGTCTGGAATTTGACATGTCCAAGGTTACTGTCTGCGCCCAGCCCCTACACACATGCTCACGCTCACATGTACTTACTGTATACAGTATACTTACCAGTGGTGGGAAAAGTAATCCATTTTTTGAAGCGGTGAAAGCCGCTTCCAAGGAGTGGCTTTGTCTGTCCTGTACATGTTTTTTGAGGATTCCCATAGATTCTCAAGGAGTGGCTTTGTCTGTCCCGTACATGTCCCGTGCATCCCGTGCAGGATTGGTCAAGCTTAACATGACAATTTGGCCCTCCAGACAAAATCATTCATTCATTCAGAATTCATAAAAAAAATATAGAACTAAAGCACATAGAAAGTATAGATCTAGAACACAGAATGTATAGATCTAGTACACATATTTCATAGCTCTAGAACAAATAGAATAGAAATTCACCGCTTCACTTTGAACCGAGGTTTGATTTTTTCCAAGCAATGTAGAAATACTCTTTTACAAGTAGAAGTCCGGAATTCAAAATGTACTTGTACTTGAAGTACCAAAAGTAAAAGTACTCAGTACGCATAATGTCCCATTTCAGGTTTTCAAATGTACATTTTGAAAATAGCAATCTATAAGCTCACAATGCATCGCGACGCGAGGCATTGTGAGCTTTTAGATCAGCTATTTTCAAATGGACGAAATATATATAAGGCTGAAGTGCTCAATGTATGTTTTGTAATATTAATCAAAATCTACAAAGTAACTAAAGTGTTCAAATAAATGTAGACAGTGGAGTAAAAAGTGCAATATTTGGATCAGAGATGTAGTAGAGTAAAAGTATTGGAAATCGGAAATACAAATACTTAAAGTTGTACTTCAGTGTAATATGATGGATGATGTGACTTGGAAAGGCCTTGGCTTGTAATGCTATCTTTGACGCCTTTTTATGATGCTTGCTGCTGTCATAAATGTCTTGTTGGGACTGATTAAAGCTGGGGGCAAGGGTCACCGTTGGAGATATGATAGTTGTGATGTAGTGAGTTGGATAAGAAGTATGGCTGGGCTAAAAGTCTAGACTGAATAATATACAATTATAATGTGCTGTGAAACTGATCTTGAATGGTTCCATATTCAGCGTAATCACTTAAACCCTATGTACTTTGTTCACCAAGGTCCCCCAGGGGTTTATACTGGGTCCCCTCCTTTGTTCCCTCTACATGAAACCTCTGCTGAAAATAGCCCATATGCAAGGCCTCAAAGTCTCAAACCATCACATTGTGGTGCTTTGTGAGTTTGTAGATCTGCTATTTCTGCTGAAGGTTTTGCCCGTTCCGTTTTCGCTAAATGTTCTCCTATTATGACATGCTCAGAATAGAGATGCTAGGGTTCATGCAGTTAAGCCTACAGAAATGAATACAGTCTGTTGTTAAGCCCTCTATGTTTTTCCTTTTTTTTTTTTTGTGGTGACAGCCGCTTCCAAGGAGTGGCTTTGTGTGTCCCGTACATGTCCATATATGGTCATTCCAGTCCAGAATGAACAGGCTTTGTCTGTCCCGTACATGTCCCGTGCATGCAGAATTAAGGATTGGTCAAGCTTCACATGACAATTTGGCCCTCCAGATAAAATCATTCATTCATTCAGAATTCATAACTAGACCAGGTCAACCTGGTTGTGCCAGACCCCGGTTCTGCCAACCCCCTGTCTGTCATCATCATTTATGACATCATGCCTTTTGTAGGCATGTCATCATCATGTCATCATCATATATACCCTTTATATAGAAAAGGGACAGACCGACATTTGCTTATGTAGGCCTACCCATTTCATGGGTCTGGCAAAAATATAGAACTAAAGCACATAGAAAGTATAGATCTAGAACACAGAATGTATAGATCTAGAACACAGATTTCATAGCTCTAGAACACATAGAATAAAAATTCACCGCTTCACTTCGAACCGAGGTTTGATTTTTAATTAACCTTGCGTTTCATGTTCTCTCCCCCCCCTGTTTGCTGTACAGATTCGCTACATTTCTCAGACGCAGGGTTCACCAGGGGAACATTTGTTGAATGTGGGGACGAAGACGGCACGGTTCTTCTGCAGAGAGTCTGACTCCCCCTATGCTGCATGGAGGCTGAAGGTGAGGACAAAACCCTGGCAGATGACAGAGTACTTTGAACTACAGGAAACGTTCTGTGTGCTCAGCTCACACCCACATGCTCACACTCACAACTTCAGGTTAGCTCTCTCAATAAAGCAAAACGCATCACCTGGATTTCCTCTTCAGCAAATTGTTAACAACATGCATAGAAACACAAGCCCTAGCAAAAGACACACACTGCAAAATAAAATCAACAACATGTGTGTAACATTAAAACATTTAATTGCAAAAAAATATTTGGATAGATGTTTGAAAATGGCCATGCCAAAACAACAACCTGCAAACCCGAACTGTGTTGCTTAGTAACTGCCGATAGCTCTTTATTGTTCCCTTACTGTACTGTATGTGACGACGTGTTTTGGCTGTCGTCCAGTCTGTTAATGTCCATGTTTATGTATTACATTGTGTGCTTTGTTTCCTAGTCTTAACCCCGGAGGAAGCTCCTAACACGATACAGCTGTCATGATACGGGTTCTGTTTTCATTTAGATTTTAATTGTTTTCATGAAATGAAATGTAGTGTACACAACCCAAGCTGTTTGTTACTTTGTTTTCTTTTCTCTCACTTTTCCACCATAAAGGATCCCTGGCTAATACGACAAATATGCCTTAATACCGGTACATTATAATTGTCATCTATAATGTAAAATGAAAAACACCTTAAATATTTAATTTCTTCTAGAAATAGCTAATCTTTCACTCAATAGGGGAAATGCCTGTCGCAAGTTGATGATGTCATAAAACCATGTGTGGTCTATCCCTATGGAATTTATGGCATGCATGTGCAAAAGAAAACACACACACACACACACACACACACACACACACACACACACACACACACACACACACACACACCCATTTGAAAAATTGATTTGATGCTCATATTAACCATAGGATTGTTTTTATTTGCACATGCATGCCATAAATTCCATAGGGATAGATCACAAATGGTTTTATGACATCATCAACCTGCGACAGGCATTTCCCCTATTGAGTGAAAGATTTGCTATTTCTAGAAGAAATACAATATTTTAGGTGTTTTTACTTTTACATTGTAGTTATAGAGGACAATAAAAATTTAGGGCATATTTGGCGTATTAGCCAGGGATCCCTTTAAAATAGCTGATCTAAAAGCTCACAGTGTGTCACAGTCCAATGTTTTGTGAGCTTTTAGCTTGGCTATTTGCAGCACAAGACACTGTTGTTATGACAAAGTATAAATCACACTATAAGTGTCTTTGAATCCTCGCTAATCTTTAATTTATGCTCTGTCATATGACGGAGGTGTGCGCCGAAAATAGTTGATTGACAAACTTACAACACGTCACGAGCTAGATCAGCTATATTCAGTAAAGTATAAACCAGGCAAGTGTTTATTTCTACCATGTTCTTATGCGTGGCTCTGCAGGAGGTGTGTGCGCTTATGTCTGGAGCTAATCGGAGCAATTCTTTTCCCCTTCTCTTGTAGTCGACAGACGAGCACGAGACAGAGACGGGGATGAAATCAAAGGAAGCACGGAAGTACATCTTCAGCAGTTTGGATGACATAGCGCACGTATGTTCATAATGCATGAAAGAACACAAGCTTTAAGCTATAGCACACGTACAGTCTGTTCACAACGCATGAAGGCACACAAGCCTTCAAGCTGCTCTGAAACATGAGAGCACACAAGTGCGTGAAGGTTCCGAGACAGGAAGCTCAACATCAGGTGGTTGGGAGTATGTGCTGTAGTGCATTAGACCTTCGTCAGAGGAAGTGCACTTTCAACAATATCAATACAAATGAGTACACCGTGTATTAAGAGGTGTGGGGGGGGGGGGGGAACAAACCTTATCTAATTTCCCTTCCGTTACACACTAGACTCACCCCTGAAAGAGTCGAGGTTAATTTCTACTCTCCATTCTTTGATAGAAGCCACAGCTGGAAATTCCCAGGTGGTCTATGCTCGTAAATCTCCGTACTCCCTCCTGTTTTTTGCGTCATTGAAAGAAAGGGGAAATTCTTGTGAAGTCACGTACAGTAAATGACTAGGGGTTCATTCATCAGAATCATATTCTGATGAATGAACAAAGTCCCCTCTGCCAAATCCTCTGATTCTCAGTTTACACTTTCTGTTTGTTACCTTGCCTGTTTTTATCTTTTTTTATGATTATGATAAACGCAATGTCATTCTCTCTCCGCCAGGTGAACTTGGTGATGAATCTGGAAGGTAGTGACTTGTTGGCAGAGAAGGCAGACCGTCGGGAGTTTGTGGGGCTGCTGAAGAAGATGTTATGGATAGACGCCGAGAAGAGGATCCCCCCCGCCGAGGCTCTCGGCCACCCGTTTGTGACAATGCAGCATCTGCTCGACTTCCCCCATAGCAACCAGTGAGTCCAGCTATCCTCAAGGCATGTCACTAACGATGGCTTTGACCAAACGGATCTTGAGCTTTATCCTCTCTCTTTATGATCCCTACAGTGTCAAGTCATGTTTCCACATCATGGAGGCATGCCGGGCTCGTCCTGGTGCGTACGAGGCGGCCAACCGGAACAAGGGTCCATTCATTAGACCCGTGACCACCACCACGGCTGCCTCAGTTAATCATCCCTTCAGCAAGATGGCCGGGATCCACGCTCCAGTAAGCCGCTTCACACCGTCTTATCACACATCGACGTCGGAGTCCATATTTCAACTTTTTATGTGTGGCAATGTCATTCATAAGTAGTCAAATAATCCATCTACAAGCTCACAATGTGCCAAGTGCTGTGAGCTTGTAGTTTGACTATCTTCACTATTTCACTAGGCAAAAATAGGCAAAAATTGGGGACACCAGGTTGACAGTGGCCTGTTGGGGAGTTCTATAGATATTTAACACATTAAAAGTATTAACAAGCTGTACCTAAATAATAAGGAAATTGGATCCATTGGACCACAGGTTCCTATTTGGGCATACAAGGTTTCCACTTGACAGCGACGACATGCTTTATCTTTAGTATGGTGGGTGAGTGATGGGGATTTGCACACAGTGTTTGCTCACATTGCAAATATACTTTTCATTTCACATTTTTGCTCATGTAGTAGACTCTAGATTTTAGAGCTGCTGAAAGAAATCCCAAATGGTATGAGGCACATTGTGCTGTTGAGTTCATCTGCTCCTCACATGGCGACGTAGACAATTACCTTGCATGAATTATTCGTACGCTGTCTCGCCCGTCACATTGTTGTAAGCTCTGTTGTTATGGCAACCTGGCTGCGTCATGTTGACGAGGTCACAGCACCGGTGCAAAATAAATCGGTCTTGTTGCTGGGTGGGAGCAGGGACCCAACCCTTATTTGCAGTGGAGTGGATCTAATGCAAAACACCTTGAAATATTCACAGTTCATCGGTTTCAACCACCTGTGATATAGTATGCCATAGAAGGAAACCAGTTTGATGCGTTTGAAACATGTAATAATAAAAGTATACATCATCTCTTTCCCAAACTCTAAGCACTCATATACAGTACGTAGACCACATTCACTACCGTTACTTATTTAAGCTTTCATGCACATTAGGCCAACATCATCATTCGTGTTAACATTCTAGAGAAGGAATGTCCGGTCACATGCCTTCCACGTGTAAAGCTGGCCAGCTCTCACTTGTGTTTAAACAGAGCAGTGTAGGTAAACTTTAAACCTTTCCCCTCCAGACTTAATTGGAGAATGTTCTGACTTTTTTTTAGTATTAGCCTGTGAAAGAGTGCTTTGTTTATCGTCATGTGCAAGTGTGTGTAAGTGTGCAGGCACGGCAGGACAGGTTGCATAACGTGGGTCTAGAGAGCACCAGGCTGGAGCTATGTAGTGGTTCTAGTTCAGCCATTACCAACCTGTGGGCTCTGTGAGGATATTGCCCTCAAAGTGGGCCCCCAAATAATCTGCAAAATTATATAAAATATAAATATAAAAATATGAATGTTAACACATATGGTGCCAACCCTGAATTTCTCGAGTTTGTGTATAGCTGTGCCAAGCCCGAGTTTCCAGAGTTTGCTGTTAAAAAAAAGGAAAAAAAATAAAATGGGGGCTGTTAAGTATGACATCATTTTGTAGGCAGAGGAGAATTTCTGCCCCCAGTTTCCGTGAATCTTTTTACTATTTTTACTATTTACACATTTTTCTTCTCTTTGTTGTTGAAAGGAAAGTGTTAGAATTATACTTTAGTCGTTATTTTCGTCTCGGATCTGTTGAAATAGCGAGGGACAGAAAATGCTCTGGGGGCAGAATTCTCCTCTGCCTACAAAATGATGTCACGGCTTAAAAGCCCCAGCAGCTCCCATGGCATCCATGTTTGTTTACATTTGAAGAAAACACTATAGCCTATATCTTTTGAATGCCTGAACGGATTTTCCAAGCGGATTCTTTGTTTGAAAGCTGTGAATGGCGTGCACATGTGTGGTGCATTATCCGTGCATGACCCGTGCACATCGTGCACATTAAAAGGTAAGAATCTAAAGATTCTGGAAATGGAAGACATTGAAAATGTTAATGCTTGGCAGCAAGCAGGTTACATCTTGGTGTTTTTCCTTTAAAACTTTAAGAAATTAGTTTTCAGTGTGATCGTGATAAACAGGAACTTATAGTATAGTATGTTAGTTCCGCTTATACAAGCCGCCCGCAACTTAACCGATTGATTAATCAGTGAAATAAACCAGTGGTTCTCAACCTGTGGGTTGGGTCCCCACATTATTTTGGGGGGTCCCCAGATGAATAGCTTAATGTGGCACATTGTTTTCTCACTCAACAGTAAACTAACCAACATAAAGTTTAAGTGTATGAGGTTATCTGCATATTTCTAAAGTGACAATTTAAGGACTGTTTAATACCTCTAAAATGACAAATTGTCAAATATTAGAGGCTGAAATTGTGAAAATAGACGATCTACATGCTCACAACGCTCTGTTGTGAGCAAGGCATTGTGAGCATGTAGATCTGCTATTTTCACAATAGAACCTTGTTATACAAAATGTAATGCCTCAACTCTTAGTGCTCGTCAAATGTTAAAATGTGCTCTTAACATGTGGCCAGATGGGTGGGCTGTGAGTGCTTTCGAGATTTTCAACTGGGGCCCTGATCCAGAAAAGGTTGGAACTTGGGAAGCACTGCTCTAGTTGTCATTATTCACTCATAGTGATTATAAACAGTCAGGCAGGAGAGTTGTAAGAGTCAGAGGCACATCCTTATGCCCAATTTATATTTAGTAGCGTGCACCTAAAATAGCAAGCTCTCAACGCGACCTTTTAGATCCGCTATATTCAACGTGTGACACCCGTGCACACCTAAATATAAATCAGGCTTTACAGTTCTTTATTTATCTCTTTGGGACTTTGTTTGATTGAGAGAAGCACAGCCTGCTGCCACTGACAGAGGCACTGCCATCTACTGGCTCTGAATTGCTACTGTTGATAGTTCCATACTTCGTTTTTAACCCATTCAGAACGGGTTAAATCATTATTTTATGCTTTAACTATTGAAAAATAGCAGATCTACAAGCTCACAGCGCGGCACCGAGTGCCGCGCTGCGAGCTTGTAGATCTGCTATTTTTGAAAAATCGTGAAAATTAGAATTTTGACCCGATTCTATAAGTGTCTTTTGAATCCTTCTAAGGTCTTTTGAAAAACCTATGTTTCTATGTCAGCAATCTGGCCAGCCATCGTCAAAGAAAAGGTCCTTTTCGCTTAACTGGAGCTCAGTCAGTCTGTTCTTGAGAGACTACTATGTCAGTGGTTCTCAAACCTTTTTCAGGTGAAAGACCCCCAAAATGATATTTATTTGGCCACGGACGGGCATCTCAAAATATTTAGTTCCAGGGACCCCCCCTGAAGCAAAATTTGAGTTACAAACGTTCGCTTTGAAAATACATATATTCAAAGGTTTGCACACATTTTCACAACTCTTTCAAAAATAGCAGATCTACAAGCTCGCAGCGCGGCACTCGGTGCCGCGCTGTGAGCTTGTATATCTGCTATTTTTCACTGGTTAAAGCATTCAATAATTCTAGGCCTAAATGGGTAATCAGCTGCTGTTCTTCTCCTTCAGGGCTTGGCCCCACCAGCCCCCTCAGTGATGCACCCTGGGATTCCACTGCAGACGGGAAGTGGACAGTTCGGGTGCAACGATTCATTTCAGCAGGCTCTCATCCTGTGTCCCCCCAGCATCCAAGGTAGGACACGTCAAACCAGTCCTCTACTCCAGGGGTTTTCAAAGTGGGTGACGGGGCACCCAGGGGTGCCGCGAGATCATTTGATAATATTTGGAATTTATTTGGACACTTGAAAACATATTTAGTATCATTTTAAACTTGAAGTACAAAGTTATTTTCAGTCAGTTCTAACCAAAATTGCTATTATCTCAACGTTTTCCTCACACCATAATCACTAAAATATCGTCACTGTCGGGCAGAAACCTCGTATCTCCAAGTTTCAAATGTGTACGTCTTTTGGTAAAGCAAAGCCCTGCTTCATTCATCATACAAGACTGTCGCACAAAACTAGTGAAAACAGCCGATCTACAAGCACACAACGCCTCGCATCGCGAGGCGTTGTGTGCTTGTAGATCGGCTGTTTTCACTAGTTTAGTACATTTTATAGATGATAAAACATACAAGGTTTCCACCCGACAACGACGACATGCTATAAATATAAGGTGCTAGGAGTGAGAATTATAATGTAGGGGTGCCTCGGATTAAAAACATATTTATGGGGTGCCCTGAGACAAAAAGGTTTGGGAACCCCTGCTCTACTCGACCTCCATCTGTCCTGTTCATGTGTTGTTCATTATGGCAGTGGTTCTCCATGGTTCCCCAGGTTGCCATGTCAAGGATTTGGCTGCGGATCCCCATCTAAAAATATTTTGTGCCAGGGACCCCTCACTAGCATTGAGAGCTTGTAACTCCCCACTTTGAGAGCCACCCCATTATGGCTTCACAAGTAATTTTCAGGGTAACTTTTAGTTAGCCTGTTCTTATTGACAGGGTTCCCACGGTCATGAAATTCCTGGAAATATTTTGAAATTAGAAAAAATATTTTTCCAGTACTGGAAAAGTTTTGGAATTGATCAAGGGTCCTGGAAGGTCCTGGAAAAAAATAGCTATGCATTGTCAGTGGTTATTGATTTTGTTAATACCTCTGAAATGACTAATTAAACATGGGCCAAATTGTCAAATATTAGAGGCAGAAATTGTGAAAATAGCAGGTCTACATGCTCACAACGCGCGTTGTGAGCATAGAACCGTGTTATACAAAATTAGAACCGTGTTATACAAAATTCCTCAACTTAGTGCTCGTCAGGGTGCCGGGGTCACCAGTTAAAATATGATTATTTCTGAACGGCCTGAAAAGGTTGAGAACCACTGGCATACACTACCTGTCTTTAGGCATTGCGTATAGGAGTAAGCGACTTGTTATTGAGCTGAATTTTTGTTATAATATAGTCTTGGAAATTGAGTTAAATATTCTGGGAAAAGTTTTGGAAATTCATTGGTAAAAATGTGTGGGAACCCTGTATTGATGATAATCTCTTGAGAGTAATAACCTGTCTTCTTGTCCCTTGGGGCATCCACGCCAACACAGCTAAACCAACGGGCTACTCGGTTCGAATGGAGACCGCTGTGCCTCTGGTCACCCAAGCACCCATCCAACCTCTACAGATTAGACCAGGAGTCATCACGCAGGTAAGCTGCGCAAGATTTGATTTCATTTATTCAATGTTATGTTTAAAATGAAAACACACAATAAAGTCAGCGACTTATTTCAATAGAGGGTATGCACGTGACATCATCACCGTACCAGGAAGTTATACGGGAACGCCTATTGAGTGGCAAAAAACTACTTTTTGGCCTTGAAAGCCTATACATCCAAAAAGTAAGGACCTATCTGATTGCTTTAAACGATGTTAAACAACGTTAATCTCACTTTGCCACTCGATTTGCCACTCGATTTGCCATTCACTGTATGCATGCGCATACCCTCTATTGTTGTCCTTGGTCTTGGACACACAAAACATTTCAACAGAGAACAGGCAGTGTAACTGTAGGAATGAAGGAGGCAGATACATGGCATCTACATAGGATGGCATATGCTTGATTAAAAAGTCATCATTTTCACTTGTATACTGGATCTGCATCCATAATGAACACAAAAACAAACAAACAAACATGGTTCTGGTTATTATGTGCTTAATTCTTAGCCTCGCGTAGCCAGGCTTTACTCATCTGCGAAGAGAAAAGCCAGGTGACAATATAAGGCAGAAAGCGTTCAACTTCCGCTGTGTGAGCTTCCTCGGAAGTGAGCTTCCCCGGTTTTCCCCTAACGTAACTTCCGTTAAACACAGCACTTCCGCTAGAAATCTTGGAACCAACCGGAAGGCATATTGTCTACAGGGTGCTTAATTCTGCAACCCTTGCTGGTAACATAATGTCCTTTATTGGCTCTTTTTGACTACATGAACTAAGTAAACTGCCATGCAGGTTCTGCTTTCATGCGCTACTGGTCGGTTGCAGATAATATTCTCAGAACCTCATTTGGACCCTATTCAGGAAGTTTTACTAACCCCAGAATAAAAATGAAAATTGCAGCTCTACAAGATCACACCACTTTGTGCTGCGATGCATTGTAATATTGTAGATCAGCTTTTTTTTTTTGTGTGCTTTTTATGTGTTTCTTTTAATGACGTACCGTAAAACATCACAGAACTTCAAGGGTTCTGGAAAGTGGCGGGTTGTGTGCGTTTCTGGGTTACCCTTTGTAGTTGAAAAGAGCCATATCCAAAGCGAGAACATGACTGGGAGGCTCATACTGTATGTGGGGCTGAGGGGCTGACAGAAGGTGGGGAGCTTGAGGCTAATCAGTGGTTAACTGCTTTGCTCCTCCCCCATACAGCAGCAGGCCTGGTCCAACCGTGCCCAGCAGATACTGGTGCCCACCTGGCAGCAGGTGACATCGGTGCCTCCCCCTCCAACCACGATAGCATCTGACACTGTGGCGGGCCCACAGAGACTGGGAGACTGGGGGTAAGAGCTACGCATTAATGCATCTTTACCTTAATCCACATTATTTTGGGGGGAACCCAGATGATTAACTTAATGTGCAACATTGTTCACTCAACAGTAAACAAACCACAGATGCACAGATTACATTACTCCAAAGTCAAAATGAATAAAATGTATCCAAATATTTCTGATATCTGTGACAGATGCAACACATCCAAGGGCACGCTGGGACACACATTCTGGTCGTGCCCAAGGATTGTTCCATTCTGGCAAAGCATTTTTGCTTGGTACAGTAGTGTATATCGTATTCGCATTGAGCCCGATGCACTAACTGTCCTGTTTGGTTGCTCCGAAGCTTCTCTTTCTCTGCCGTACTCTGTCCAACAGACACTCATGCTTGGTACACTAGTAGCCAAAAGAATTATTTTAACTGAATGGAAATCCTCTACTATACCTTGTTTCAACAGATGGCTTACAGAATTTGTGTCAATTATTCATTTGGAGAGGCTTCGATGCTTTAAGCAGGACAGTCATACTACATTCGAGTTCATCTGGGGTCCTATTATGGCGCATCTGGACGTTTAGTCCATAATAGCTACATTAGTAAATGTCCATGTTTTCCAAGAGGTTGCTAACTTTTTTACTATTTATATGATTGATGAATTACTCGTGTTTTGTACTTTTGTATTTTTTATATGATAGGTGAATTACACGTGTTTGACTTGTGTATGATAGTCTGGTGTGTTTGTCTTGTTATGTCTTGTTGATGTCTGTGATGTCCTGTCTTTCAAAAAATCATAATAAAAATTAATATATAAAAAAACAAAACAGTAAACAAACCAACATGAAGTTTAAGTGTATAGAGGGTATCTGCACATTTCTAGAGTGGCAATTTAAGGACTTTTTAATACCTCTACATTTTAGAGGCAGAAATTGTGAAAATAGCCGATCTACATGCTCACAACGCCTCGCGTTGCGAGGCGTTGTGATCATGTAGATCTGCTATTTACACAATAGAACCAGGGTTATACAAAATGTAATGCCTCAACTCTTGGTGCTCATCAGGATAGGTGGGTCCTTTGTTAAAACAGGATTATTTTGGGGCTCGTGGCCTGAAAAGGTTGAGAACCACTGGCTTAATCCATGACTGTGTCCGTTACCACGGTGTCACGACATATTTAACATTAAAGGAGTACTTCACCCTCCGAAAATGACTTCAGTTACTCACGGCCATGAAATCTTAAATTCATGGAGACCCTTGAACAACCCTTGTTTTTGTCGCATTCCTGAAGGAAGAATCCAAAAATGAAGAGAATATTATTTTGATGACTTGGAAGACACTAGGGGTTCAAGCTTAGCATCAAAACTAAAAATATAAAGATAATCCGTTTATAATTGCCAACACTTGGATTACACTGTGAGAGGAGAGTTGTTTCTGAGTTTATACAATATTTTGTATGGATTATTCATTCAGGAATGTGAGGAAAAAATATATCTCTGGTGAGACTTAGTTGTTGTCCTTCGCCAGAATGTCGTAAGTTGTGTTGCTGTTTGTGGTTGCTATGCGCACACTGTGGAAACGGTTATCTGACATAGCGTGCGTGCTCCACTGCATGTTAATGACGGGATGAGTCACAGTCACACTCAGTAAGGGAGTGAGTGAGATCACACTATAACTGTATGTCACTAATGGTGGTCTTTTGGCTCCGCAATAATCACTTTCCTCTGATTGCAGGAAAGTGCGTCCCCATGGCAACCATTACAGCTCCATGATTGGCCACCCTCCGCCCCTGTTAACGAACCAAATGACCATGTCCGCCCACCAGCCAATCAGCATAGGCATTGCACATGTGGTTTGGCCACAGCCCACGGCTAACAAGAGAACCAAGCCCTGTCTCAACAGGTACGACGCAGAGCGTGTTGGTGCACACTGTCACACATGCATTTTCAATTATTTATTCATGTCTACACAACCGCAAGCTAGGAAAGGACACCACACAAAGTGGTCACAAAACACCATGACATCAGGGATCCCTGTATCTGTTGATTGGTCGTATGGTAGTGGGTACCACACTGGGTACAACGGGTACAGCATGAACAGGTGGGGCATGCATTCCCAACTTTCATCGTTCCCAACTAGGCCGGTGCCCGTTTATAAATCACCCATTGATTGTAATATCTAACATTGTTAGTACTGTGGTAACGGTTACTGCAGTGGGTACTCTGACAACAGTACAATGAGTACTCTTGACAACATGTACACTGGTATTGCTTAACCAGGTGGGGCATCGTTCTGGCATCGTTCCTGACTTAGCAATGTTCCTGACTTAATAATGTTCCCAACTTGTGTGGTGTGGTCCGAAGGGTTCATCATTAAAACAGTGAAAACATAATGAGTAGTATTTTGCACTGTCATACAATAAAGTATAAAATAGGCCCAAGGGAATTAAAGTCCCACTGTGTAACATTTATTGGTCATTTTGGCGACACTTCTGCCCGCTCCATTGTCTATTGGAACTGTGATGTGTGAATCCCAGAAAAAAGAAAAAAAAAAAACACAGATTTACCACGAAATTAAGGCTGCACGATCCTAGCACTGAGGTTATTTTGGAACGCAACAACAACAACAACGTTGTCAGAAGTGGTCAGAATGAACTTTAAAATACATAATATATATAAATACATTTCAGGAAAAAATGTGCAATCTTCTTTTGTAGGGGCAGCAACATCTCCCACAACACCAACATCCAAATTTCAGCTTGCCAGTCCCCAAAGATGGCTGATATGGCAAAGAATGTAGAGGAGGCCAGATGCCCCGAGGAAGGACACAGTGCTGGTGGGGAGCCCGGAGCAGGGCGGGGAGCGGAGGAGGGCTGCTGTAAGGTGGGGCCAGATTCTGTGAGCGAGGTGTCAGCGTCGCAGGAGCAGCGGCAGGTGATGATGTCTGACCTGGCCAGCCCGGCCGTCAGCATCATCAGCATCAGCAGCGACGAGGAGGAGAGCACGCAGAGACACACTCTGGGGGAGTGAGTACTACCCACCCACCCAGATAACCCTGTGACAAGTCCCCTTAGGGCAGCGTTCCCCAATAGGCGGCCCACGGGCCATTTGCGGCCCGCGGGGGGCTACTGTCTAGCCCACACCAACCCCAGTAATAATGGTGGTATAAGAGCAGCAACAACACCAGTATATTGTCGCTGTCGGGTGGAAATCTCGTATCTCCAAATTTGTACGTTCTTTCGCAAATCATACAAGGCCGTCGCACAAAAGTAGTGAAAACAGCAGATCTACAAGCACACAACGCCTCGCACCGCGAGGCGTTGTGTGCTTGTAGATCGTCTGTTTTCACTAGTTTAAATCATTTTTAAAATGATAAATTCAAAACGAACGGTTTTGGACATACAAGATTTTCACCCGACAACGACGAAAACTGTCACTGGAGTAGCGGGAACGCCACCGTCGCCCCCTGCAATGTTGTGGCCCTCGGCTTGGTACCCTAGACATAATTCGGCCCTTGAGGAAAACTAATTGGGGAACCCTGCCTTCACAAGTTGATTTTGTCATTCTGTAACGCTGTGAGCGTACACATGAAAATCTTTGCTGTCTTTGGGACCCCGATCTCCACTATAAAAGTCTCACTGTTCATTTGGAGGTGGAGATCCGCAAGTCTGCACCGAAGTGAAGAGACACTTGTTCACTCTTTTGCAAATATTTTGTTTATTTTTGTGATTGTAAAGCGGACCCCCATCTCAAGATAATGTTGTTCCAGGGACCCCCCAGAAGCAAATATTTTGAGTTAAAGAATTTCCGCTTTTAGAAATATATTCAAAGATTTGCAAAAACTGTCACTATTTTTCAAAATAACAGCAGATCTACAAGCTCGCAGCGAGCTCGCTGTGAGCTTGTATATCTGCTATTTTTCAATAGCTAAAGTATAAAATAATTCCAGGTCTTAATGGGTTAAGCCCTTAACCGTTAAGGGTTGAAGACGGATTGAGCGTGCAAATATGACCAAATTGACTTGATTACATGTGTACACTCTCACTCTTACACATGGATGAATTGGCAAACCAGGATTTTGAGTTCCCCTGTTTATGAAATGCGCTGCATAAAAATGAACTTTGACTTGACGATGCTCTGTCTTTCCTTGTGCAGGTGTAAGGGTAGTGGAGACTGTGAGGCATGTCAGAGCACTGTGAGTATGGAGAGGGTGTGTTCCCTCAGCAGTCCTGACAGCACACTGAGCAGCAGCTCTTCCACCTCGGCCCAGTCCAGCACCTCACCTTGCAAACGCCCTAACAGGTATGGCTATTATAGGGGCTATTGTAGGGCCGAGTAAGGCTGTGTGTCCTTCAAAGAGTTTTTCTTTGCAGCTGAAATGCTAAATGCTCTTCTAAAATGCCCATCTGGTTGTCAGGCAAACCAAATCAACCTTCTCATAGCCAGTGTCGATTTCGTCGACTAAAAACTATGACGAAAAATGTTTGTCGACTGTGTTTTTTTCATTGACGAAAAATAAATAAAAACGAAAGAAAAACTAAGCTGTGATGACTAAAACTAAGACAAAATAAAAACTAGATGAAAATGTTAGGGAGGGACTAGTGGAGAAGAGAGTCATTTTATGTTTGGTTGCTCTCAGGTGTTGCGTGCTGAAAGTTTTTTCAGCACGCAACCAAGTCTAAAATCTGTCATTACGATGCCATCAAGGCCTGCCAAAATACTTTCTTTTAGTTCTCTAGTCGCCTAAAAACGTAGACTAAAATTAGACTAAAACTTAAACTTTTCAGGTGACTAAATTATGACTAAAACTAAATCAAGATTTGCTGTCAAAAACAATATTGCTCATAGCAGAGGTAGATATGTCGGTACAAGCTAGAGCAGTGGTTCCCAATTTCTTTCAGCCGAGACCCAGAAGGTACATTTGGTATCTCCTCAGGTCAGGAGCTAAACTTACCAAAATGGATAAACAATGATGGTGATCTGTGCCGCTGGCGCAGCGTCCGGGCACTTAGGCTCAGTGTAGCATGACAAGGTGACGCGGGTTCGAGTCCCGATCCCGACGGCCTTTGCGGCATCTTCACTCTCCATCTTTCTCCTCCATTTCCTGTAAGCTATATCAATAAAGACATAAAAGCAAAAAATATCTTAAAAAAACAATTGATCTAATCGGATAAAAGTGACATATTGGCAACATCAAAACATTTCAATTCACTTGGCTCTAAATGAGAATTGTGAAACCTGCTGAATATTCAAACAACCCAACAACTTGTAATTGTGGTTTAGAACCTCAATCACATTATACAGAAAAATAACCCTGTAATTTCAGGCGTGATCACACTGTTTTTGCGACCGTAAGGTCGCAGTTTAGTATGAAAACCTCCACCGGCCGTCCGTCGGTCACACGTGCGGACGTGTGATGAGGTCACGATGAGTCATCTATGCCCAAATATAGATTTCTAGTATAATGAAATGTGTGTTTGTATCGCTCTGGCTCTGTTGCAGCATGTCGGATGATGAGCAGGAGAGCGGCTGCGACACAGTGGATGGCTCGCCTGCTTCCGACTCCTCTGGCCACAGCGGTGGCCCCTTCGCAGAGCGCCGCTACATCGCAGACAGCAACCAGAACTGCGAGCCACGCGTGGCTTGCGTTGCCCCGGAAACTGAGCCCAGTAAGCCAATGGTGCGCACCATGGTGGTGCCCCCGATGAGGGTGCAAAACAGCAACAACAACCACCCAATGGCCAGCGAAATGCTAGGTACCACAGGTAAGCACCGGGCTATCCCACACACTGGGCCATACGTCTGACATATATTAAATAAACTGATTGTCTGTTATCAGCAAAGGTTACTGTAGCTCGTTGAGGTTAAATAAATACAAAGCTTTATATCAGCGTTGTTCTGGTTTCAGGGGGGAACATTTTAAGTCAACTGGATAGAAAAGAAACTGGTATTTGTCCCATTTTTTGTCATCTTAACCCTAGTGTTCTTTGATTATTTATTCATTACAAATGTC
Source organism: Nannobrachium achirus (assembly GCF_963921795.1). Classification (NCBI taxonomy): domain Eukaryota; kingdom Metazoa; phylum Chordata; class Actinopteri; order Myctophiformes; family Myctophidae; genus Nannobrachium; species Nannobrachium achirus. Next base: position 15,784,407 of record NC_137816.1, on the reverse strand, counting down.
TTTAACCCATTTAGAACGGGTACACATTTTGTGTATCACTATTTTATGCTTTAACTATTGAAAAATAGCAGATATACAAGCTCACAGCGCGGCACCGAGTGCCGCGCTGCGAGCTCGTAGATCTGCTATTTTTGAAAAGTCGTGAACATTACAATTTTGACCTGATTCTATAAGTGTCTTTTGAATCCTTCTAATTCTAGGCCTAAATGGGTTAATAATTATTATCTTATATGCCTGAGTTACTTGCATTTCTGACATTGGTTGATATTGATGGGCTCTTTAAAGTGCCCTCTGCCTCTTGTTGGCCTCAGGCAGAGGGGGCATAATTAGTAGGTCACACCAGCTCTGAGATCCAGTCACCACTGCATGCTGTCTGCCCCCCACAGGTCACATGGCCTTGGATTACACTGCCTTAGTAGGCCACAGAGGTTCTCACAGGTGATTATGGGTGACCTGCCCTGACCTATCTGCTCTGAGCTGTGCAGTGGACATTGGTTTTTGCTGTCATCTCTCCTTGGCTTTGATTCCAGCTGGCTATCCGAGAGCCCTTTTAGGCTCTCCAAGGCTCTGTATTTGTGTGGATGTGCCGTTTTGTAAAGCTACATAAGTGGCATGCGTAACATCGCCATAACGCTTCCCATGTCCTGACTTAAGACATTCAAAACATGCATGGCAACAGGAGAATGCTGTCATGAATGTGACACGGATGTTTTTTCCAGGAGTTACGGCGGGGTTGTGCATGCTACGCGTAGGCTTTACTGCAGCTGTGGCCGGTTGGACTTGTCCGTCTCCTGTTGAGCGTGCTCTTTTAAAGAGCCCCCTTTAACAGGTCATTGAAAGTTGAGCGGTCAGTGTTAATTCCCAGACAAAATTACGCAGGTTTCGTGTCAAAAGGCATTCCCCTGACCGCTCACCAACCTTCCAACTGTCGCCTCTAAAGCTTCACATAAAAGGCCACAGCTTGCTATTCTAGTGCTGCCGGGGGTATTTATAGCCAATGGTGTGTGACCCCCACTACAAGAACTATAAATATTATGAACGAGCTTAGTTACACCCACCCGCCAAATCCTACCCCTCCTCCTCCTCCTCATATCTCCCAAACATGTGTTTTTATAAACATGTAGATTATGTTCAGAAGACAGATGCCAGAGTGTTTTGGAGAATCTTATCTGATCAAACACAGTTGAAAATGGCGATAATCACTCAAAGCCTCCCGGCACAAACATTCTCATCTCTGTCATTCCGATGAAGCCGCATGGATCCGGTTTCATCCCTGTTTTAATTTATTATTATTAATTTGTTCTACCCCTTCGCCTTTGATGTCGCGGACACCAGATTTTTAACGTGTCGTGTAATGGCGCACTCTTCCCTCTCTCCGTCTCTCTTCGTTTCACCCTCTCCCGTTCTTAAGAGTTGGCATGCCAGTCCAAAGGGCGAGGCTTCCCCGGGCGGCAGCTTCACCACCCCACTGCCCTCCTCAACCGGCCTCAGAAGATCACCCCTGCATTCCAGCATCAACAGCAGCAGCCCATGAGCTTTGGGCAGGTCCGTATGCAGCCGTTTCGAACACTGATGCCATTAAATACCTGTTATTTGTGCGTAGCAACACACAAAATGATCAAATGTACTGGTATAATAATTCTCCAACATCAATATTGAACGTGAAGCTTTATGCCCCTTTAGGGGCGCCCGCTGGCCTAGTGGTCAAGGCGCATACCACATACTAGGCTATGATGCCTGCTGGCGTCGCCGGTTCGATTGCCGATCCGGACGACCTTTGCCACATGTCATTCCCTGTCTCTCTCCCCGTTTCCTGTCAGTCTACTGTCCTATCAAATAAAGGCATAAAAAGCCCAAAAACAAATCTTAAAAAAAAAAAAAAAAAGCTTTATGCCCCTTTATCCATTAAAACACAGAACTATATTGGTTATGCCAAGTGCTAAAGACGAACTTCCAACTTAAAGGGTAACATTTTGCTAGTCTCAGCTGAACTGGTCAGTGGCATATTTCTTGTGCACACTTCCAGTATGTCACAGAAGCACCGCAACTATAGACAGTTGCTGTAGTAGAGCTACTGTAGGCATATGTTTTCAGCTGAATAATTAAACATGTTCAAGTCAATGTTGGTGGATGATGCTAAATTGTTGAAAGCATTATTTCACAATAAAAGCGCTTTGGAGAAACTGTCAACTGGCATTTGCTTAAATAGGGAACTTTCAAGCTGCAGGTAGTCAAAAGTTGAGAAAGGCTACTGCAGCTTAACACAATTTGGCAACCAGGGTTAGTGTATGTAGTACCTCAGAGTCCCCATTATTATGCATTGTCAATTATTTAGACGGCCGCTTTGTATAACTGTGGAAGAAGAGATGTCATTAGAAGCTATTGATGATTGAAGTGAATGTTACCAGACACTCAATATCAGATAACCCTAGACAGAAAGAAAAAAGAAAAAAGAAAACGTTATTTTTATTATATTGTATTTCAATGCAGGTATGTTTGCACATACAAGGAATTTGTATCGGTGGGTATTGGTGCATTGCACTGAAGTAGCATTCAAATGATTTACAGAAAGCAGCAATATAATTGTACTGACTTTGTTGTTGTAGCTTTTTACTACTTTTTTCCCCCAATTTAGTTGCCAATTCATTCCTCCAACACACATTGCTGTTGTATCCTACTGACTCACCTGCCAGTGAGGAACCCTCAGCAGGATAACATAGAGCTTTCGGTCCTACTCCTAGAGCTGGGTGCAATAACTGCAATACCGCGCTGTCGAGTTCATTACAGCGATAATTTTAATTATATATATACACAGGCCAATTGTGTTCGTATAGATGCTCTATACCAGGGATACTCAAACTTCTGAACCGGTGGGCCACATTACAAAAATGACAAGTACATCTCTTCATTTGCATTAGGCCTACAATAACATTTTGGGTATGCTAATAAGTTGGGCAGAGGCAGAGCCACTGGTAAAAAAAAAGAGAGAAAAAAAACCCCCCGGCGAAAATCGGCAATTTCTATGGCCGTTTTCAAGATGTTTTGGCCATTATCTCTGGAACGGAAGGTCCAATCTGCTCAGTTTAAAGCTTGTTGGATGCGCAACTTTGAGCTGGAGGGCCAGTCAAAATTGTGCCGCGGGCCCGAGGGCCGGAGTTTGAGTATCACTGCTCTATACCACTACGTCTCCAAGCGACAAGCGGTGTTTTGACAGTTCGCGTGATATTCACCCTCTCCTCCTCAGGTGCAGCATTACGGCTCCTGCCACCAGGAGTGGAACGGAAATTACCCCCACCGGCGACCACAGGCCTACATCCCCCCCACCATGCATGGGCACACTTTCACACTGTCCCACCACGGCAGCCCAAACCACACTACGGCACCCCACCCACACCTCGGGGGCCACCCGCACTCCCAGCCCACCTTGCTGTCCTATCCCCCGTCTGGTCCCCTTGTCACGGCTGCACCGGTTGCCCACATCCTGGCCTCTCCTGGGTCCTCGCGCCCTGTCCTCCAGCCCTCCTACAGCATCTCCCACCCGGGGGGCATCGTGCACCAGGTCACCGTGGGCATCAACCACCGACTGCTGCCCTCCCCCACCCTGCACCCCCACCAGGGCCAGTTCAAGCCCCTTTTCCCCCCGCACTCATACATTGCCTCGCCCGCCTACACAAGTTTCCCTCTCAGCCCCACCAAAATCAACCAGTACCCCTACATCTGAGCGTCGGCGGGCATTTCACCCACGGCAGGACCCCCAGATACACCTTGCACCATCTGAGGGCTGAGCACGCAGGGCGAAACCTCTGCGAAAACACAAACAACATGGTTTTCATTTCCAAAGCCATGGCACAACCACAGAGAAAGCAAGCTATTTTTTTGAATCATGTAGACTTGGGTGTAATTGAACTTTAAGCTTTAAAAGAAAAAAAAAGGAGAAAGTTCCGGTGGTGGAGAGGGAAGCAGGGTGGGGAAAGAAGGAAGAAATTGTATGAATGACTGAATGAATGTGTAGATAAGAAACTCACACTCAATGTGTTTTGCACATTTGATATACCTTTGCATTGGATCTTCTATGAATACTCCTCAAAACAGGTAAATAATTGGGGCGGTGTTGAATAGTTAAAACTTTGCACCCCTGTTCCCAGCTATTTTTCTATATTGCCTTCTTACGTGTGCAAGACACATCCATATTTGTAAAGCCATCCCAGTCTCTAGGTTGACAGATGCACATGTTGTCCACAGTGTGTGTTGTACTGCGTTTGACGTATTTGTACTTTTTTCGGTGTCCTTTGGTGTTTGCAATGTCGAGTCACTTAACCGATTTAAATAGGGTTGTTCCTGCATGTGTTCTTGCATGAGCAGAAAAATGTAAACGGAGAGATGCGTAGACGTTGCTCTTATTGTTCATGTCACGAGACTCGCTGCATCGTATAATTGTCCCCAGCCATAGTGCCTTATATATTTGAGGTTGTTAATGTTACTTCTTATATATGACTATATACATGAATATTAATGTACCGGACTGCAGCACTTGAAATTCCAATCAGTCGATGCATCCTATGTGTGAGTATATATGCACATGTGTATATGTCCATGCATAGCCTGCATGGACGTGATGTATCGTGGATAACGGTGCTCATTTTTTGGATTAAGTGTATTTCAGTGTGTAGTAAGTTACCTTTCTGTTCTTCAAAGGACGGCATGCTTTTGCTGTTGCGAATGCTTGCTGTTTTCGTTTTTAAATGTTTAGTTTTTGTTTTGTGTTCTCCCTTTCCCGAATGACTAGTGTACAAAACGCAAGTATTGAGTATAGCTTAATATTTGATAATCAATTTCTATTTAGTGAAACCCTTACTACTAACAGTATTTGTACTGTTTAATGAAACTGCAATACAATCTAAATAGTCGTTGGTTTGTTTTTAGTTTTTTTGTCTTTGTGTTTTCATTTTGAGTGTTTTCACTTTGTTTTATAGGTGTTTTTAGAAGTGTGGTGGGCATGGCTTTGATTAGGTGAGGACAAAAATGCAAACTCATTCACGGTATGGGATCTTCTAAGCCTGAGCAGACCATGCAGTATTTGATATACACACATATATATGGACATATATTATAGAGCTAGTCTATTTAGTGCAGACGCTTGATAAGGTGTGAGTTAACCGTGTGCAATTCTCTCATTTATGCATGTGTGACAAAGTTAACTTTTCCCTTTACATTATACCATTTGTTTAAGGCTTATCGGTGTCGACTGCTTATTTTATACATTCCGTCAGGGAGAATATATACAGTATATGCTGTGTGCATTTTTTGTCGTTTGTTTTTGCTAGTTATTATGTGCGTACATTTTTGTCTTTACTTTCAAAATGAAGTTGCTTGTGCAGCACCAAAGACTGTAATTCATTTCCTTAGAAGGTAGCTATTCTGTTTGCATAGACCTCAAGTAAACTGTAGTTGTAGAAAAGGGGTTAAGTTAAAAATGGTATTTAAAAAATGAGGCTGAGGCTTTGTCTAGCTTTTCGGGCGATTAATAAGTTGTGTATCCTTTTATTTTTATTTTTTTTTCTTGAATGTATCATAGATAAGCTGCTATATGATGATTGCCACTTCAATAGCTGTGAAATTAGGTGATTTCTCTGAGTTTTAAACCTAGCGTTCCTATTTTTGTATAGGGCCCTAATTATCTGAAATAGAAGTGGTTTTGATTTTAGTGTTTTGCTTTCATGTTTGGAGTGTAATTGTAACTACTGTATTGCTGATGATGGACATTAGTTGCATTTGTTGTTTTTTGGGGTGTGTGTTTTTGCATCAGTATTTTATCCTTATTAACCTTTTTGGGCTCATCACTGCATATAAATGATGTATCGATGTAACTTAATTTTTGTATGTTTTCATATTGCCGTTTTGTAGGCTGAAGCTGTAGCTTGCAGGATTGATTTAACTTTTTTGTTGTGGTAGTTACAGTATGTATGTATACCGTATACTAGCAGTACTCTTGTTTGTATTGCAGGAGCACTGTGAGATGGCAGAATATATATTCAGTGTGTTCAGTGAAATGCTTCTGTAACAAGTTTTCCTTAAGTCACACACACACCACTAAGCACTTGTTAGTAGGCCTGTAAGGGGTTTGGATGATGTGTCCGAAATGATTTTCGCCCAAGGTATTTATTCCAAAATAATGTTTTATAACTTTTCTTCCCCTTCACTGTTTTGAAATGGATTCGAGCCGGTATTTGTTGCAGCCCCTTTATCTGTTCAATGTCATATTGGGCTTCAGTATTCTTTCCACAATTTCTGAATTATGAACTGCCTTTTGGGCTGGCTCGCGCTCCCCTTTATGAGTGTCACTCATATCAAGATGGTGTTTTGTCAATGCAAATCTTTGGCCATCGTTTCTATGTTCCTTTACTGATACTGAGACAGTGTGAGCAGCACTGTGTTTGTGCCTTGAGATTTCAGAAAGTGGTAGAATTAGAGATGGGTGGGGGGATTGGGTGGTGGCGGCGGCACCAGCGCTATGTGGTTTCTTCCACCACCCTGTCCGCTTCACCGAGGACAAAGATTGGCCAAGATTGATAACGGCCACTTGAGTTAATAATCACAGACGTGAGACACATTTAAATACAACTTCGTCATTGTGTCATTCCAGGGACATGTTAGACTCCTCTGCTGTGCTTCTTTTCTTTGAAACAACAGGAGAGGAGTGGCTTGGTTTCACTTGTGTTAGACGGCTGCCACCAAACCCCTCTGTGAGACACACACACAAACTCTTTAATGATACAACTTTTAATACTAATCTTTTAGATGGGAACAGCAAAATGCAATACTTTACATTGTGCGGTCATTGCACCACTAAGTGTTCTTAGATATCTCCATGCTTAAACTCCATATTACGTTGCAGCACACCTGAGTCACTTGTCTGCCTAGAAGTGGTTCACTCACCTTTACCATCATACAAGTAAAGCATGATTTATACTTTGTCATGTGACGTCATGCTCACACGCTTACAAGATGCAACACTTTTTTACATCTGTTATTTTCACAGTAAGCGACTAGTTTATTAAGCATGAGACTCAAATATGATTCATAATTGACAACAGCCGGATTATACTTGGGTGTAATCGCCTCATAGATTTCCTTATGTACAACTTTAGCAACCTTTGTATCAAAAGAGCCTTGGCTCATGCCCATGATGAGTACAGTCTGACGATTGGATGTTTTGACACGTTTCAGAATGTTTGTATGATATTTTGTCCCGGAGATTACCATTGGCATTGCTTCTCTGCAAAGTGAGTCAATTCTTGAATCTGATATTCCACATTTCACAACAGATGTTCATGTGGACAGGTGTTTCTGATAGCTTTTTCCCCCTCCATGCTTTACTGGTCACACTGATACTTTGGTTTGGGAAAGAAAGCTTATAACAACACAGGCATGAACTTGGCAGATTAGTGCTTGAAATAGTTATCGAGTTCTCCAATAATAAGCATGTAAAATGTAAGCTGTATTTTGATTCCTGTAAAGGTATTCACCAGCAATGCGCCTGCACAAGCTCTCCCACACCTAAAAAAAAAAAAAAAAGATGGATGCAAGAGGAGAGCATTTTGATTTTATTTTGTTCTAAAAATGTCAATGATTGACAACTAGACTTTTTCTTTATTTCTTCATTTTGTGAAACATTTAACGGATAAAAATAAAAACTGCAGTTTAGGAAATTACTACAATAAAGGTTATGGTTTTGTTATAAGAGGAAAAAATATCCACTGCTGTGGTATAAGATAAATTACTTCAGGGTCTATAGATAAGTCCTATGTGCTACTGTGTTACTCTTCAATCCTTGTTATTTGGTTTGGTCTTTTAGCTGTTCTGGTCATCTGTTATCCATTTCAAAGTTAATTCACTGCAAGTTATGGAATCATCTATTAAGATTACTCCTCAAATAGACTTGATAATGAAATCTGAACTGTTACTGTTTTAGTAGATTTTTTTTTTGTGGCTTTGTTTTTCCATTTTGTTTAATTTTCTTTTGTATTTTGTGCTACACTAGTTTGCCATGTAGCAATTGCACTGTGCAATATTTACAGTATATGAGGACTGGGAAAACTAACTCTGGATGTGATATCTCTACAGTTTGCGATAGTGTTTCCTCTCTAGTTCTCAGTGATTTAGGTGTGACCAAGCCTTCTCTACTTTGTCACATTAAGCGGGTTTTCCAGGTGACTCTTTTGGTGAGTGTCAAAATAAGACTTTATGGTGTATTATTGTTAAGATTCACTTTGAATTAAAAAAAAAATATTGCTGCAATCCATCTCTTTTTGTTTGGTCTTTTCATCATAAATTCTTGTTTGAATGTTAGGCTGAGCACTGTTTCTGAAAGAATCTTAGGCGTGTTTAGTGTTTTAAAGGAGTAGTTCACCCCCAAAATGACTTTTTTTCTATTGATTACTCATGCCATGGAGAGTAGAGTTCAATTATATGTTTTGGTTTTTGTCACATTCCTAAGACAAAAATTTTATTCGAGTAAATTTACCCCATTGATTCCGGAGGCTGGAACAAATGGGGGTACATTTATTGTTATCACATTTTTGTCTTAGGAATGCGACAAAAAACTAAAAGTATTATTGAACTCTAGTCTCCATGGCGTGACTAATCAATAGAAAAAAAGTCATTTTGGGGGTGAACTACTCCTTTAAATATATTGTTGTTAGTTACTATAAACACAGCAAGCAACTTACATGCACAGATTTAAAACCGTGAACGAGGTTGGAGTCTGTTCCGATCCTTGGATGACACCCTGTGGAAGTAGATGAGTACTACAACTACTACAGTATCTGCTAAATGCAGAAACCTGACTGACCACCAAAATGTTTGCATGTTCATTAATGTAGCATTTAATTTGAAGGAAATTAGTTTATAGCTTGTGGAGGGATACTGGTCCAGTGGGCACCAGGTATTTCTGGTATTTTCTTAAATTTGCTGTTTGAAATAATGTAAAGAATATGATCATGCATGGCACATCAATGATGTAGATCATTATCAGACCAAAATGTATCCTTGAATTTCTTGTTTATCCCCAAAATCAGGGCTGTATTAACCATTGGGCCGGTGGGGCCGTTGCCAGGGGCCCTTGGCTCTCAGGGGCCCTTGGAGGAACTGGACCGCATGGTCATTGACAATTTACTCAAATTAAATGTATACATTAATTAAAAATCAAATGTGCGGGCCCCCTCCTCTGTTGTCCACAGATGATCATCATGGCTTAATATCCGAGCTGGGTAGTGCGCGTCGGGAGGGAGGGGGGTTATGGTGGAGGGTGGGGGGGCCCCTAAAAAATTATAGGCCAGGGGCCCTCGCGGGGGTTAATCCGTCCCTGCCCAAAATGACTGGATATCATAGGTCTTGCAGCAATTTATTGCGCCTTAAATATAATAATATATAGGTGTGTGTGTGTGTGTGTGTGTGTGTGTGTGTGTGTGTGTGTGTGTGTGTGTGTGTGTGTGTGTGTGTGTGTGTGTGTGTGTGTGTGTGTGTGTGTGTGTGTGTGTGTCTTCTTTCATCGTCCTTGATGATTGGTTGACAACATTGTATTTCACAAGGTTTCTTGTGTGTGTGTGTGTGTGTGTGTGTGTGTGTGAGAGAGAGAGAGAAATAAGCCATATGCCAGTATAGAAATAAACAAGCAATAGGCCCACAATGGTATTTTTCAGATAACCAAATAAAAGTATACACACAGCAGAATTGTGAGGGTTTATTTGTACTCTCAGTGTAAATATCGACATTTTGTTGTGGACATGCTTTAATGATTAGAAGAGGCTAAGACTATCAGATGATTTAGTAGTGTATTGATTAGAATCTAATCAATAGACTTTACTAATTCATCAGATAGTCCTTGCTGGGGAGCACTTGAGGGTGGCGTTCCACTTACAGCCACCAGAGGTCGTCGTCCTGCATGACCATAGACTGTGGGTACGACTACCCCAACAATTAGGGACAGCGACTCCTAATTATCCTATTTGTTGGGCAGACAACATTGAGTTGCTTGCTGGCCTGGGCCAATCGACTCTCCAATCGTTGGTGTTGCTCCATAGCGTACATGGTTGTTTTTAAGTGAGGACGATTTAGTGCAGTGGTTCTGGTTCCCAAACTTTTTAGCTCAAGATCCAAAAAGAGAAATTGGGACCCAATCACCCAAACTAGTGAAAACAGCAGATCTAGCCTACAATCTCTACATAGTCTACAACAAGATCTACAAGCTAGCAACGATCGGCTATTTTCACTACTTGTCAAACATAATGTTTTCTAATTGATGGGATTTCTTCGATTTTTCATTTTTTTTAAACTAAATAACTTGCATTATTTTATTATTATTCATGAAAATCTAGCTTTTTTGGAAATGTTTTTTGAAAATGTTTTGAAATAAAAAAATAAACTTGTAGGAAAGCAAACATTAAGGGACCCAGAAAAATGGGTCCACGACCCACAAATGGGTCCCGACCCAGTGTTTGGGAAACAGTGTACTAGAGTGTACTGTAGCAGCGGCTAAATGTCAAACCTTTGGCAAACTCCTCCGCGGCGCGGTGCCCTGTGTTTGCCGCCCTGCGCCACATGCTGATGGGTGGACCGAGGACAACACGGCGATAGCGGGGCTGCATTTCTTAATTTGCACCGATGCCACTTGCCCCTCGCCGTGGACAGGCGAGATCACAGCACCGCTCTGTCCCCTGTCCGCACAACAACAAGGATTGATCAGATGCATTATTCACGACCCAAACTTCAACAACTCATCCACTGGAAACGCAAATGGCTCCCGGTTTGAGGAGGAGTGCGTGGACAGATCTTTGCAAACTGGGAATCAGCGGAGTGGACTCGGCTGCCGATGGATGCTTGCCGCAAAGGATAGATGGTGGAGGAGAGGGCTGGCGTCTGAGGAGCAGGTGGAGAGCTGGAGGAGCAGGCAGGGGGATGTTTGCAAACTGTGTGCTTTCTATGGGAATGCTTTTACTTCTTTTGCACTGCGCTTTCGCAACGGAGGGTAAGCACACACCATCATCAAGCAAGCACTGTGTATTTTATTTATCGTTTTTACTTTTAATGCAAAACTAGGCTAAATCTGTGCAATATCCCACTCAGGTCACCGTCATATGTGTGCAACATCAATGTCGTCTATGACATACGATAAGATGTCTAGCAGGCAGCATGAGCCTATATGTGAGGCAGAGTGTATAGCCCACCAAATGTCTCTGCATACAAAACAATAATATGTTTATAATGTGCAGTGTTCATTAGCCTATTTATATATCGTTGTAAGATGAATGTCTCAATGGGAATGGAATCGTGTTCACCTGAATAGCTTGTTTTTCTTCCCCAGAAAAAGTTAACTGTGCCCCATTGGCGCTATACCTTGTCACACCATCTGGCCCAGTGGCCCTGTGCGTTATTCGCATACATCCCAGTTATTATTTATCCCCATCATGTTATGTATCATCAGATATACAGTAGCCTACATTGGCTGTATGGGGGGATCTACTGGTAGCCTGATGTCTACGCCAGAGCAAGGCTGTCAGATTTACTGTCCTCACTGACCGCATCGCCAAGTGTGTCTGAGAGAGACGGACGGACGGACGGACGGACGGACGGACGGACGGATGTGTGGGAGAGTTGACTGCGCAGGACTCCTTTGTCCGTGTACTTGCTTGCATCATGTGATGTAACTAACTCACCTCCGACTCTACGTTATTCTGAGCCTATAGTCCCTATTGTCTCAGAGCTCATTTTGCTGCACACCAATGATGACCTTCATTTCATCATCGTCCTCCTCCTACCATGATAATTGTTTCTTTTGTTATTAGCCTCAACTTAGTTTATATATTTTTCCAAGATAAATTACCCCAAACAGTGGGTCGGGAACCATTTGTGGGTCGCAGAAAGATTTTTTATGGGTCCCTTTGTTTTTTGTTTCCTACATTTTGTTTTGAATTATTATTTTTTCAAAACAAAAACTAAGAAGCAAAAAATGTCATAGTAAAAAAAAAAAGAAATTATTTTTCTAAGTAATTTCATGAATAAATAAAAAAGAAAAATCTAATTCCATAAATTAGTGAAAATAGCCTATCTACAAGATCTGCAGTTTTCAGTAGTTTGAGTCCTAGGCAAACTAATTTCTCTTTTGGGTCTTGAGCTAAAAAGTTTGGGAACCACATTAGACTATACTGTACCTATGCTGTGCAGAGAGGGATTACAGAGTCACCACACCATATACATGTAGCCTATTCTTATTGTCAAATAGCAGATATACAAGCTCACAGCGCGGCACCGAGTGCCGCGCTGCGAGCTTGTATATCTGCTATTTTGGAAAAATCGTGAAAATGTGTGCCAAGAAACCTATGTCAAGGACCCCCAAGATGATATGTATTTGGCCACGGACCCCGATCTCAAAATATTTAGCTCCAGGGACCCCCAGAAGCAAAATTTGAGTTAGAAATGTTCGCTTAAAAAGTACATATATTCAAAGATTTTCACACATTTTCACAACTTTTCAAAAATAGCAGATCTACAAGCTTGCAGCGCGGCACTCGGTGCCGCGCTGTGAGCTTGTATATCTGCTATTTTTCAATAGCTAAAGTTACTAGGGCCCCTCCACCTTGGGCCCCAGTAACTCAGTCCCACTTTCCTACCCCTTGTGACACCCCTGCAGGCAGCCACACACACAGGACAGTCAGTGCATGTTTCAGAGCATCTAGGTCAGCAGTAATGACACAGATACCGTGGACCACTGTAGGTCTGCCTGTCTCTGGCGGCAGACAGAGCAGTTTGGCTGAAATTGGCTGAGATAATTACCCTTTTAACTAAGATGCCTTTTCGTTTCAAGGAGAGGGCTTTACAAGACACAGCCAATTAGGCTTAGATGCATTTCGAATTGACTGCATTGTTTAATTATAATGATAATAATATAAAGTGACCTGGCATATTCCTCTCACAATATTTGGATTTGGCCATGCATCGGAAAACTTCCCACTTTTAATTATTTATTTAAAATAGTGGTGTGCCTAATAGATGAAGGTAACATCACATTCTGTTGTGTCAGTTGCGTGGTGTATTGTCACCCCGGCTGCTGAGGTAACATTAGGTTCATATGGGGTATATGAGGTATCATCCCCTCTCGCTCCCCCTCCACCCTCAGTTGGCAGAGCATGGTCCATTCTTAAAACAGTCTGTCTGAGCCATTCACATTCAAGGTAAAGGGCCATACCACACAACTTAAAGGGCCAGTTCACCTCTGGGGCAACCAGATCTTATTTTGTTGTTGTTTGGGACACAATCCTGAGTTATTTTTTTGTGTTCAATCTGTGTTTTGAGATATTTTAGTATTTCAGCATGAATGATGTTGCATTTTGAAATACTAAAATATCTCAAAACACAGATAGAACACAAAAAATAACTCAGGATTTTGTTGATCTTGTCCCAAACAACAATAAAATAAGATCTGGTTGTTCCAGAGGTGAACTGGCCCTTTAAGATTTCAGTCAGGGACGTGCAGAGAATGTTACAGTGGCAGGGGCTGACATTTCTAAAAGGGCCTTTTGGTAAAAAAAAAAAAGAAAATATATAGAAAATAGCAGACCTCCAAGCTCACAATGCGTCCCGCTGCGACGAGTTGTGAGCTTGGAGGTCGGCTATTTTCGTTACTTGATGCCACACTAAACTCTACACGGAGAGGGCATAAGATGCTGCATTCAAGTTCAGGAGAGTTTGGACAAGGCAATTCTCTTGGATGCTACCTTCAAGTATGGCATGGAAAGGGGGCATTTGCGTTTAATTCACCATAGTGAAAAGCTGAAAACTGCATTCATGGTCTGGAGAGGGCACTTTTTACAGACGGGTAAAAGGGCAGGGGCTCAAGCCCCCTTTAATGTCTCTGTGTGCACATGCGTGATTTCAGTTATAGTCTATCTATGATGATCTGATGTCGTGGTCCTGAACAGAATGTGCGGAAAACAGTTGTGCTTCTTGGACCTGGTAGAGTTAATGGCAATGAATACTGGACTGTGGTTGATGGAATGTTGTCTTTATGTTACAGTAGTTCTAAGAGGACCAAGTCAGAAAATGTGTTGTTATCACAGGCACACACACTGTCTCCTTCTCCATCCAAATGGCAATTCATCCTTTGAATCGTAGCTGTGTCGTATAAAAGTGCAGCATCACAGGACACTAACAGAAAATTAGTGATAATTCAAATAAATAACTCACAGATTGTCATTGAATTCCCATGCTTATGCTTCAACAGGTTGTTAAGGCAGTAGTTGAGCATCCTCACATACAGCATGTGTATGTGTATTTATATTTAGTTTGTATCTGTGCTATGTCCAGTGGCATAGCCAGGATTTACCAACTTGCTAGGCCTGGCACAATGTGGGGCACAGATGCAAGCTTGTACATCAGCTATTTTGAAATAGCGAACATTTAAATATTTACAGGGACACAATACATACATACACACATACAGTTGTCATGGAAGTGGACTTCCAAGCAATATGGAGACATTTTAATTTCAGAAATCGCTTCGTAATTGACTGAGCTATGATCAAATCTACTGTGGTGTCTTTCTTTTCTTCCTAGATCGCTGCTTTTTGTTATTTTTGGGTGAGCACAAAAACGAAATGGGTGGGCCAAGGCCTATCCAGGCCCACCCTTGGCTACGCCCCTGGCTATGTCTGACTTATTATACCCCTCAGTACACTGAGCCAACGCAACATGATGTTACTATGGGAACCATGTTTTTGTCCAACAGTAACCATCTCCCACGCTGGCCTTCAATGGATAATAAAGTAGTGGAGAGTTGGAGATGACGACTCTAAAGAAAATGTGTGTGTGTGTGCGTAAATGCGAGGTTACCACACACAAGCAACACAGTCATGAATTTTCGATCGATCCTTACATCCAACTATTGTCTGGTTTGCTACAAATGAGTGCCGCATAAGCTATAAATTGTCGCACCTACAGCATACGGTAGAGCTAAATAAGCAGTCTACCTCAATTACACATGTGCCCCCTCCAGAATGGAGCGACTTTCTCTCTGTGTCAGCTTTATTTGGTCCTGTAGCACAACCATGAGCACAACATGCACTTTGCTGATGAATGCTGACATGTTGGTTTTGACGGGTTAACCTCACAGACCTCTAGCATATGAGCTTTGCCTGAACTGTTCTCAGACATCACTTTCTGGTTGTGAACTCTCATTCAAAAGAGAAATGACAGGACAAATAGGCTACTGTCAATGACAATGATTCAAACCCAATGAGTTGTGTGCAATGTGTGATGTACATTCATGGGTTCTATTTGTAGTCCTACAGCGGCCATGTTGAGGACCAACACAGGTGTTTCACTTGTCTGATTGGCATAGAATTAATGTTCTACATCAATCAGAACACCTGTGTTGGTCCTCAACATGGCAGCTGTAGGACTACAAATTGAACCCATGAATACTGGTAAAGTGGCCATTACAGTTTTCACAGAAAATGTATTTATTATGAAGTAACAGGATCAATTTGGCATCTGTGGGATATATATATAGTGATTTTACATCATGCCTTAGTTTGAGTCTGTTCACTTCAGCCCATTCATGTAGTGCACTGTCATTTGTGGAGATACATGACATGTATATCCCTTTCAATATCTTCAAAGTATTGCAAATGGATGGCTTTATAAAAGCATGATTCACCCAAGACCTGCCTCTACCTGTAAGCTCAGGCTTCTGTTTTGGCATGATAAAATACAGTATATTCACTTTACTTGACAAATGGTGACATCATTTGTTATGTGCGTTCGTGCATACATGTACATGTTTAAGTTTATAGTGTGTATGTGTAAGAAGGAAGGGTCTGACGGTCCGTCATTGTTCCGAAGTAGCATTGGTCCAACGGCATGCATTATATAAGCCTAACCTTAACCCTACCTCACAAAACCTATGCCCTAAAGTTTAAACCTTAACACTAATCTAACATTTGCCAGACTATTGAGACATTGGGCTAATATAGGCAGCCCCATGTCTTTCGTTGTAGAGTCTCTTAGCTGGAGCTTAGGCTATCCCTGCTGTGTTCATCTATTATTTTGTTCTGCTTTATTGCTCTTGTTCCTCACTGGGGGCATAATGGTGATTTTCCTTATGCTTTCATTTGCAATGGAATGAATCCATTAGATGTATTGTCAGTTAAGATGTAAGCATCACCATCTGCATATTCTTCTCTTTGAAAACAAATATTAATTTCTCTCAGCAATTCAGAAATAAACAGTGTTCATGGCCTTTGTTGGGATTCCAAATCATGTTTGTGACTATATTATCTTCAGCATGTTAACGTTGTTTTGACAAGCAGCATGTTGTGTTCTAGCACAAACTAAAGAGGCTCTCCCCGTGGTCATCTAGCTTGGGTTGTGTAAGCAAGCAGGGGTGTCACAAGGGGGGGAAAAGTGGGACTGAGTTACTAGGGCCCAAGGTGGAGGGGCCTTAATTATTTTATATACTTTAGCTATTGAAAAATAGCAGATATACAAGTTCACAGCCGCTGCGAGCTTGTAGATCTGCTATTTTTGAAAGGTTGTGAAAATGTGTGCAAATCTTTGAATATATGTATTTTTTAAGCGAACATCTGTAACTAAAATTTTGCTTCTGGGGAGGTCCCTGGAACTAAATGTTTTGAGATGGGGGTCCGTGGCCAAATACATATCATTTTGGGGGTCCTTCACATGAAAAGGTTTGAGCACCACACCACATAGAAACACAGGTTTTTAAAAATATATATTCACTTGGTGCCGCGCTGTGAGCTTGTAGATCTGCTATTTTTCAATAGTTAAAGCACAAAATAATGGTTAAACCCCCTCCCCCCTATGAAGAACATTCATGGGGGGCCCGCAGTGAATCCTTGTACCCAGGGCACAGAATTTCTTGCGACACCCCTGTGTGTAGTCGTGGGTTGTAGTGATCAGGAGTCAGGACCCAAGCAGGCTACAGGGGGAAATCTTGTGAAATGTTGCGTTCATTATTATACAGTATATATGGCATTGTTTTGTAAGAAATAGCCTCCTCCCACAATTTGTGTGGGCGCCTCCCACACAAATTGTGGGAGGCCAATTACAGGCAAACAGTATGGAATATAAAAAACCTTCATGGTTGAGGGAATTCATGGAACAAGATCTATGATAATAATAATAATTATGTACGGTTCAAAACTACAGTGTGTATGATGAAAATGGAATGAAAACAGCCCGAAGAGTGATTGTTAACGTAGCACAGCAGTTACTGTACATGTTCTGATATGCAGTAGGCAATTATACAGAGAACGGATACATTTGTAGCATGACCAGTCCTACTTGGAGCGTGTTATTGTCGGGGACTCGGGGCTGTTTGGGTGTGTTTGTGTTCAGGTGACGTCTACACAGTGACATGATTGATATGGTTCCGTTTTCCTCTTCTTCTCAGCAGCATGCAGCAGCACTGTAGCAGTGATAGTGTTAGAGACAAACAGGGCTGCTAATTACCATGAATCTACCATCTGCCCCATTATTATCTCACACATCTAGTATGTGTGCGTGTGCGTGTGCGTGCGTGCGCGCGTGCGTGCGTGCGTGCGTGCGTGCGTGCGTGTGTCACACACATACAGATGCAATATTCGTACCTCCTTTCCCCTAAAGTAATACACCCCCTCTCTGTCTTTCTCTCTCTTCACTATATCTCCGTGATGTGTGTTAAAGTGTGTGCTGGTGTCAGAGGCAGGAAGGGTCGGGGACCGCGTTCGCTGCCTCGCTGCTCCTAAGAGGAAAGGGGACTGTCTGGTTTTATTGGGACATAGTGCACAGCTTCACTGATTTAGGACATAGTGTCCATCCAATTTATCAGTGCTCATCATACCTCACTACACCTGACCTCACCACAGCGCCGTCTGCGACGTATTGCACTACACACTTCACTGCTCTTGACCACACCATCCCGAACCATTGTACCTCACTGCACCAAATACATCACATCACAGAATACACCACACCACTAAATACACCACACCACAGAATACACCACACCACTAAATACACCACACCACAGAATACACCACACCACTAAATACACCACTCCACCTAATACACCACACCACCAAATAACCCAGAGTTTACAGTGCACCCATGGGACCCGAAATCTAGGAGTAATATTTGACCTGTATTTATTCCTTTCGCAAAATATTACCAAATCGACCATTAGGCCTATGTCAAATCAGGAATATTACCAAATTAGATCATTTCTTTCATTCAGTATTGCACAACATCCACGCACAACATCCACGCACTTTGCCACTAATTAGCTTGATTCACCAGACTTCCCCAGAAATCGATCCAGCTGCCTCCAACTTGTTCAAAATACCACAAACAGGGCTCTTACAAGAACGAGAAAATATGAACACATTTCCCCAATTCATGCTTCACTGCACTGGTGGACACCAGTGGTGCTCTGAATTGATTTTAAAATAGTATTGGTTTTGTTTTTAAATCACTGAACTGCCTCTTATATTTATGACCTTCTCACTCCTTACACCCCTCCCTGTAATCTCAAATCTGCAGACAGGCTGCTCTTGGTTTATAACGGAGGGCAACAGAGCATTTGCTGTATGGACTCCAAAATTGCGGAATAAACTTCCACTGGGAATCTCGGTGTCCTGTTTGAAAACTCTTTTAAAAACGTGGTTTTATAAAGTGTATTTTGAGGGTAACAGCCACACCGCACTTTTAGTCTACCTATGGGGGCAGATTCTGCTAATGCATTTCAATGGAGTCGTAGTTGCGGACAAAAAGACACTCCATTCC
The DNA here is from genome assembly GCF_963921795.1 of Nannobrachium achirus. Lineage (NCBI taxonomy): Eukaryota > Metazoa > Chordata > Actinopteri > Myctophiformes > Myctophidae > Nannobrachium > Nannobrachium achirus. Next base: position 15,765,570 of record NC_137816.1, on the reverse strand, counting down.
CATTGAATTGCATGCCCTGAGAGGGTTGCTGTGGCGTCTTGCTGTGGCTCCCATTATTGCTTTAAAAGGAAAAATATATATATGTATATTCTTGACTTATTTGCACTGACTTTGGTCACTTTTTGTGTTGGTTGTACTGTGTATTATTGCGGTGTTGATATGGCGGTGTGATACTTGTGTTGCATGACTGCGTTGACTAGCAGTGACTGTTATGTGCACTCTTTTGTTTGGCACTGTTTGTTAAGTTATGCTTTGAGTATAGCTTTTTTGTGTGTGTGACGTGTCACTTATGAGCGTTGAATGTTTTGTGGTCACTTTATGTATATATTCTTCTTCTTCTTTTTTTTGCAATAGCTTTCGACACTTTATGTTTTATTTATCTTTTTTTGTGCTTGCTCTTTGGACTACTCTTTTTCTTTTTCTTACTTCTCTGTAACTTGTAACCTTAACTGCTGTGCTGCCTCTGGGCAACTGAATTTCCCCCGTGGGATAATAAAGGTATCTATCTACCGGTATCTATCTACCGGTATGTATCTATCTATCTATCTATCTATCTATCTATCTATCTATCTATCTATCTATCTATCTATCTATCTACCTATCTACCTATCTATCTATCTATCTATCTATCTATTGGCAGAATCCGCCCTCATAGGTAGAATAAAAGTGCAGTGTGACCGTGCTCTAAGGGTGCGGTCACACGAAACTTTAATTCTGCCTATACAGGCAGATTCTGATGATTTTCAATGGGAACAGAGTGTTTTCTTTCTTTTATTTATTTTAAACCATTTAGGCCTAGAATTATTGAATGCTTTAGCTATTGAAAAATAGCAGATATACAAGCTCTTGTATATCTTGTAGAGCTTGTAGATCTGCTATTTTTGAAAAAGTCGTGAAAATGTGTGCAAATCTTTGAATATATGTATTTTCAAAGCGAACGTTTGTAACTCAAATTTTGTTTCTGGGGGGTCCCTGGAACTAAATATTTTGAGATGTGGGCCAAATAAATATCATTTTGGGGGTCCTTCACATGAAAAAGTTTGAGAACCACTGACATAGTAGTCTCTCAAGAACAGACTAGCTGAGCTCCAGTTTTCTTTGACGATGGCTGGCCAGATTGCTGACATAGAAACATAGGTTTTTCAAAAAACCTTAGAAGGATTCAAAAGACACTTATAGAATCGGGTCAAAATTCTAATTTTCACAATTTAAAAAAAATAGCAGATCTACAAGCTCGCAGCGCGGCACTCGGTGCCGCGCTGTGAGCTTGTATATCTGCTATTTTTCAATAGTTAAAGCATAAAATAATTATACACAATTATGTGTACCCGTTTTGAATAAAGCATTGGCAGAATGCAATTAATTGAAAACACATAATTAAGCAACTTCAATACTATCTGGGTTGCACACAAAAGGCAGAATAGAAATACAGCAGGGTAAACATCACACACAAATATATTTGATATTTACAGTAAACACAGTGTGTTTGCCAAATATGCTCTGCCTTTAATAGTATGGCTAATGCATGGAAAGAATAAAAGTAAATACACCAACACGTACACGGCAGCAGCATAGCCTCGTACCCGCCCTCTTCCGGAAACCATTTCATTACTGGATTACGGAATTTGGTTGTTTACTAGGCTAGCAGCAGCAATGCCTTCATCGGACTGAATAAGGTGTAACAGTATAACGATAGCACAGTGTATGTTATACTGTTATAGTGTTTTTGTAATGTTACTGTGCTTGGTATTGTTGCAGTGAATTGTAGAGTGAAAGGCTGAGACATTCACATACAGTAAAATTCTCTATCACAGGTGTAGGAGTTTTGTTTACTACTTTGGAATTGTTGGAAAGGCAATGAAATGTAGCCATATCAATCACCGCCAGCTGCAAGGGGACTGATAAATAGGGTTGGCCATGTGAAATTGAAGAAAGTTTTTGCAATTGGAAGAGTTGAAGGATCGAGCGAAGAAGTAAAATGAGTCGTGTTTGATGGAGTGAAGTAACTCACTGACACTTTGATGGATTTAACTGGAACGGAAGGACGTGAAAGTTGTCACAGTTGAAGTTTTTATAAGCTCCTCCGACAGCATTGGGAAAGCCTGGATTCGGCCAGGATTTACATCCTTGGTCAAGCCTCTATAGTTTGTGTGTGTGTGTGTGTGTGTGCGTGCGTGCGTGCGTGCGTGCGTGTGCGTGTGTGTGAGAGAGAAAGAGAGAAACCCACAGGTGGATTTGTTAGTTTCTCTCTCTGATTGATAGTCAAATGGGACATGAAACCAGCACCTTGATTATGAGTGTATTACAGAATCTTGTCATTGACGCTAATCCCTTTCAGGAGCTGGATGAGAGAAAGGGAGATCACTGACATATGCAGTGCTTTCATTACACCCAGCCTAGCACATGGCAGGTAGAGGTTCCCAGCGGGCTCTGTCACATGCTCAGTAACTCAACTGTATGTACAGTATACGCACGCACCCATAGCCTATTTGTTAGGACTTTCCACTGATTTCAACTGACAATTGTGTCACTACTTAAAGGGGAAATACAGACCAAAACATATCCCCCCTTAATTTGCCTTATTTTAATAAATGTTCCTACCTGGTTTGGTGGATTTCTGTTATTGTTTTGACGACAACCTCCTCACAGCTAAAATGGGGCTGGTGCGACTCATCCAAAAGCGCTTATTTTGGCCATTCCAAAGTAATTTCTTTTTCTTCATAAGTCGTCTATTTATAGTTCCCTGAGACCACCCAAAGTGTTTTAGTCGGGACTTCTGCTTCCGCCCAGATGGAGTAGTCACGTCTGTGTAGAGCCCCATCTATATCGTTTATTCAGTCTTGTTTTGACCAAAACAGTCACTTTTATGTCAAAATATACGTGCAACAGTGTTAAATGCACATATAGATGGAATTGAGGTCGACTAAATCACAGCATTCTAAAACTACAGCCGAGAACGTTCCTCCTGACATGGCGGGCGCCGACCAACAGCCTCTCACACTGGACATGCTAAGAGCCGAACTGCGGTCTTCACGGGAAACGGTGTTTGGTTGAAATGAAAGCTGAAATGGCCAAAATGTATAAAGAAATCCACAGAGACATCACAGCGCTCCGTGAAGAAACAAAGACTGATTTGAGGTCCATTCGCTCCGAGCTGGCAAGTGAGCTAACCCAGCTAGCAACCAAACAATCAGAGCTGGCTACAGATCAGTCAGATATGGGCAGATCTTTAAGTGATACGATGGACCGAGTTGCAGTCCTGGAGCAGAAAATCGACACAATGGCAAAGTGGAATAAGTCTTTACATGATAAATGTCTAGATTTGGAATGCAGGGGAAAAAGGAGAAATTTGAAATTATTTTTAGTAGGTGAGGGAAGTGAGCTAAACAAAGTGTTTTTAGTCCACCAGATATTGACCCGGATGAGAAACGTGCTGTAAAGTTTAAATGACGCGGTTTCCAAAGCGAGATTCTAGCGTATCCGAGATTTCCAGTTCTCTAACGTAACTTCTGTAGCGCAAAAAAGGCTCTGTCCTGGAGTTATTACAGCCAGTATATACACAACAAGGCATCGTGGTATAAATAAAAGCAAAAGAATATAATCTAGTTTGTCTGTTGATCGCTAGAATCTAGTAGTATGAATTAGAAGATAACGTACTGTACGCTTCTAGCGTAGTAAGCTGCTAGAATAGCCTTAGCTATGTAGCTACCTTACATAAAACACCTTACATAAAACATCTTGTCCTCACGAAGATAGAAGTACAAGAACACGCATTCAAGCAAGAACAGTGGATCAAGAGAGGTTAGGGTCAAACACTATGAAAGGATTGCCTTAAGGCAAGATTAATCACAGGATTAAGGATTTTTAGATCCTCTGGGTTGTATTGATCACCAATCAAGGCCAACATTGTTTTTCTTCATAATTTTGGAATACAAATCTTCATTGCTTGATACATGAGCTAACGTACAGTTATGACCTAATTTCTTAAAGTTAATGGGTTAACCTAAATTATACAGCAAGGTACATGCATACACGGTTAAAATGGAAACAACAATGCATATTAGGTAGTTATGAAAAGATGATTTCCTTAAATAGTCAGTCAGTCAATGATGTTGTGCGGGGGTTATCACCAGGTCAGATTGTGATACCACAGACAGACATAGAAAATGAACTGCCAGTGCCAATAACATTACCAGAAATACTTTTAGGGACAATTTGCACTTCTGACGGTGCCCTTGACAGTTAGGCACTGTTCAGTATTAGTTAGAATGGTTTAAATGCAGCAGAGGACAAAGCTCCCCACGGCGGTCAATAAAGTTACAAACAAGATTCTTTTAATAAGATACACTCCTTCAAACACTGGTTTGATTTACAGATATGCAATTAGCTTATCACTCTGAAGCCAATGCTAAAAGTGTAGAAATGAAATGGGCTGTTCTCTGTGGCTGCTTCATTACTGAGGTAATCAGAGTGTCTGGCTCCACTTCCCCCCTTCTGTACACAGGCTCACTCACTCGTGCACGCATGCATGCATGCACGCACGGGCATACGCACGCACGCACGCACGCACGCACGCACGCACGCACGCACGCGCACACACACACACACACACACACACACACACACACACACACACACACACACACACACACACACACACACACACACACACACACACACACACACACACACACACACACAGAAGCCATGTTTTGCACATGCAGAAACACACCCAACCATAGCAGATATCAGTGGGAGATAGTGAGTGTCTAACAGCACAAATCTTGCATGTGGCATGTGCTCGCTTGTGTTCTGTTAGGCCAGTCATTCTAAGCAAAGGAAGGGCCTGACCCAAAAGAAATGGTTCAAGGTTTTTTATGATCCTTAGAGTCATCCAAAAAACATGTTAGCATTTTTCCATTTTATTCTTAGTGGATCAAGGTGAATTCAGGGGGTTCAAGTTTGGGTCCCTTCACTTACTATACAGGAAAAAAGACCCCCCAAAGAATCTTCTTTAAGTAGCTGTTTTTTGGATGACCCTAAGGATCATAAAAAACCTTGAACCATTATTGCAATTTCTTTTGGGTCAAACCTCAGATTGACTAGCCTATGTGTCCAAATTATGTCCACAACGCCAAAAACAAGATTCTCCCCCAGTCCCCCACACCCATGAGCGACACCACGACTACAAATCCCAGAATGCAACGGGAAATTACGTCATCCCAAAAGTCTATTTATCTGAGATTCTTTTCCCAGATGCGTTTTTTTTTTTTATTGTTGGTCAAAACAAGCTTGTTTTTTAACTAAAGACCGGATGATCACGGATATAATGTTATTTTTCTGGGGTAAATAAGTGAGACTGATTGATTGATTGATTGAAGACTTTATAAGGAAAAGGTACAGTTTCATGACAGAACAGTTCACTAGTACAAGGTCAACTAAAAGGATTAGGGATGTCCCGATACCACTTTTTTGCTGACCGAGTACAAGTACGAGTACTTCATTTTTTCTTAAAGTTAATGGGTTAACCTAAATTATACAGCAAGGTACATGCATACAAGGTTAAAATGGAAACAACAATGCATATTAGGTAGTTATGAAAAGATGATTTCCTTAAATAGATATAATGTCAGTCAATGATGTTGTGCGGGGGTTATCACCAGGTCAGATTGTGATACCACAGACAGACATAGAAAATGAACTGCCAGTGCCAATAACATTACCAGAAATACTTTTAGGGACAATTTGCACTTCTGACGGTGCCCTTGACAGTTAGGCACTGTTCAGTATTAGTTAGAATGGTTTAAATGCAGCAGAGGACGAATTTCCCCACGGCGGTCAATAAAGTTACAAACAAGATTATTTTAATAAGATACACTCCTTCAAACACTGGTTTGATTTACAGATATGCAATTAGCTTATCACTCTGAAGCCAATGCTAAAAGTGTAGAAATGAAATGGGCTGTTCTCTGTGGCTGCTTCATTACGGAGGTAATCAGAGTGTTTGGCTCCACTTCCCCCCTTCTGTACACAGGCTCACTCACTCGCGCACGCATGCATGCATGCACGCACGGGCGCACACGCACGCACGCACGCACGCACGCACGCACGCACGCACGCACGCACACACACACACACACACACACACACACACACACACACACACACACACACACACACACACACACACACACACACACACACACACACACACACACACACACACACACACACACACACACACACACACACACACACACACACACACACACAGAAGCCATGTTTTGCACATGCAGAAACACACCCAACCATAGCAGATATCAGTGGGAGATAGTGAGTGTCTAACAGCACAAATCTTGCATGTGGCATGTGCTCGCTTGTGTTCTGTTAGGCCAGTCATTCTAAGCAAAGGAAGGGCCTGACCCAAAAGAAATGGTTCAAGGTTTTTTATGATCCTTAGAGTCATCCAAAAAACATGTTAGCATTTTTCCATTTTATTCTTAGTGGATCAAGGTGAATTCAGGGGGTTCAAGTTTGGGTCCCTTCACTTACTATACAGGAAAAAAGACCCCCCAAAGAATCTTCTTTAAGTAGCTGTTTTTTGGATGACCCTAAGGATCATAAAAAACCTTGAACCATTATTGCAATTTCTTTTGGGTCAAACCTCAGATTGACTAGCCTATGTGTCCAAATTATGTCCACAACGCCAAAAACAAGATTCTCCCCCAGTCCCCCACACCCATGAGCGACACCACGACTACAAATCCCAGAATGCAACGGGAAATTACGTCATCCCAAAAGTCTATTTATCTGAGATTCTTTTCCCAGATGCGTTTTTTTTTTTTATTGTTGGTCAAAACAAGCTTGTTTTTTAACTAAAGACCGGATGATCACGGATATAATGTTATTTTTCTGGGGTAAATAAGTGAGACTGATTGATTGATTGATTGAAGACTTTATAAGGAAAAGGTACAGTTTCATGACAGAACAGTTCACTAGTACAAGGTCAACTAAAAGGATTAGGGATGTCCCGATACCACTTTTTTGCTGACCGAGTACAAGTACGAGTACTTCATTTTTTCTTAAAGTTAATGGGTTAACCTAAATTATACAGCAAGGTACATGCATACAAGGTTAAAATGGAAACAACAATGCATATTAGGTAGTTATGAAAAGATGATTTCCTTAAATAGATATAATGTCAGTCAATGATGTTGTGCGGGGGTTATCACCAGGTCAGATTGTGATACCACAGACAGACATAGAAAATGAACTGCCAGTGCCAATAACATTACCAGAAATACTTTTAGGGACAATTTGCACTTCTGACGGTGCCCTTGACAGTTAGGCACTGTTCAGTATTAGTTAGAATGGTTTAAATGCAGCAGAGGACGAATTTCCCCACGGCGGTCAATAAAGTTACAAACAAGATTATTTTAATAAGATACACTCCTTCAAACACTGGTTTGATTTACAGATATGCAATTAGCTTATCACTCTGAAGCCAATGCTAAAAGTGTAGAAATGAAATGGGCTGTTCTCTGTGGCTGCTTCATTACGGAGGTAATCAGAGTGTTTGGCTCCACTTCCCCCCTTCTGTACACAGGCTCACTCACTCGCGCACGCATGCATGCATGCACGCACGGGCGCACACGCACGCACGCACGCACGCACGCACGCACGCACGCACGCACGCACGCACACACACACACACACACACACACACACACACACACACACACACACACACACACACACACACACACACACACACACACACACACACACACACACACACACACAGAAGCCATGTTTTGCACATGCAGAAACACACCCAACCATAGCAGATATCAGTGGGAGATAGTGAGTGTCTAACAGCACAAATCTTGCATGTGGCATGTGCTCGCTTGTGTTCTGTTAGGCCAGTCATTCTAAGCAAAGGAAGGGCCTGACCCAAAAGAAATGGTTCAAGGTTTTTTATGATCCTTAGAGTCATCCAAAAAACATGTTAGCATTTTTCCATTTTATTCTTAGTGGATCAAGGTGAATTCAGGGGGTTCAAGTTTGGGTCCCTTCACTTACTATACAGGAAAAAAGACCCCCCCAAAGATCTTCTTTAAGTAGCTGTTTTTTGGATGACCCTAAGGATCATAAAAAACCTTGAACCATTATTGCAATTTCTTTTGGGTCAAACCTCAGATTGACTAGCCTATGTGTCCAAATTCTGTCCACAACGCCAAAAACAAGATTCTCCCCCACACCCATGAGCGACACCACGACTACAAATCCCAGAATGCAACAGGAAATTACGTCCTCCCAAAAGTCTATTTATCTGAGATTCATTTCCCAGATGCGTTTTTTTTTGTTGGTCAAAACAAGCTTGTTTTTTAACTAAAGACCGGATGATCACGGATATAATGTTATTTTTCTGGGGTAAATAAGTGAGACTGATTGATTGATTGATTGATTGAAGACTTTATAAGGAAAAGGTACATTTTCATGACAGAACAGTTCACTAGTACAAGGTCAACTAAAAGGATTAGGGATGTCCCGATACCACTTTTTTGCTGACCGAGTACAAGTACGAGTACTTCATTTTGAGTACTCGCCGATACCGAGTACCGATACGAGTACAATTAATAATACAAAATGTCTTTAAATTACGCTTTTCTTTTTTTACCCCTTTTTTTATTATTATTTTTTTCATCAGATGTTCCTCACTTTCTGGCTGTAACACATTAAATTGCATTGCTTTCCCAGAACACGGCACAACTGCCATCATTTCACTTTCTTTTCAAGTTTAGCCCATGGAAATTCCTCTAATGAAAAAAGTTTCCCATTCAGACAGTATTGGCAATATTGCCCTTCATTATTTTCAAGGCAAAAAACACACCATGTCACTCTCTTTCAATTATATTCAATAACATTTCTGCTTACTTGGTTAATAGCATATTTCTTTAAAAGCAAAATCAACAATAGGCCTATTTAATTTAGGCAAATTTGTTTGGAGGAGAAAAGAGAGTCAAGAAATGCGTTAGTGGCTGCCAAAGATGTTTTATATACCCGTTTGCTTGTTTCTCTCGCAAAAAAGGCAACACTTTTCCTCAGTTTGCTTGTTTCTTTCGCAAAAAAGGCAACACTTCCTTCCACTGTGCAGGCTAAGGCTAGGCTAGCTCCGGTGGAACTGGTCGTTTTAAACTCTATAAAGGGAACTAAAAATGCTATCCTTAGATCGACAACAAGTGTTGTCCATATCTACTACTCCCATGGACTTTACTACTCCCATGGACTTTATTTGGAAATATAGTTTGTTGTTGTTTTTGGAACGACGTTCAGCAACGTGAGACGTGAGTTCACGCACACACGCACGCATGCAGACACACAAACGCACGCACAGACACACACACACACACACACACACACACACACACACACACACACACACACACACACACACACACACACACACACACACACACACACACACACACACAGTCGCGCTCCTCCTCCCTCCAGAGAGAGAGAGAGAGAGAGAGAGAAAGGCGAAGCGGCCGCGGAACACACGGGGTATCGGACCCTTTGTGAGCAGTATCGGACGAGTACGAGTACAGCAAAATAGGCCGGTATCGGGGCGAGTACCGATACACCGAGTACCGATACGCCAGCCCTAAAAAGGATACCTCAAAAAGCGTTTGGGCTTTTCAATTGGGGTCCTTTTTTTAACCTCATAACATAATGACAGACAAATAAAACACAGTATTATGCAGAAAATATATTTTTTTAAATGTCGTAAAACACGATGTAAAACTAGAACAGCACTCTGTCAAAGTGCCAACTTGTGCGCCAGAGAGCGCGCCATGAGTTGCGCTCACCCTGGCATCACCAGGAATGCTGGTCCCTCATTGGCTGTTAATGATGACGTTGCCAGAAAGGCTGGTCCCTGATTGGTTACAGGCTTAAACACACACAGCTACCTACCTACCTACCAACCTACCTACCTACCTACCTACCTACCTACCTACCTACCTACTGTACATACGCAGCTGAACGCAGTACTTGCACGCTCTGCTTGCACAAGTAATAAATGGTATATACAATAGAAAGGTAAGGATAGGCTTTTTTCTTTTACCAGGTCCAAGACTGGCCCAGCCTCTAAGTGGCTTTTCATGCTGTTTTAAAGGAAGATATGGATTTACGCTCCTTTAAGGCCTTCGGTAGGGCGTTCCACATTTTTGAGGCATAGGAGGAGAACAAATTTGACCCTAAGACGAGTCTTTCCAACGTCACCTGACTCACCTCCTTTGTTTACATCCGCGTTGGAGAAAGAAAAATCAGCGATGTCAGCATGCTCATCTCCAAATGTGGGCATTGTTTCAGCATTTATAGAGTATCAGTGATGTCTGCATGCAGACAGACAGTGGACACCAGACGGACAGACATTCGGTAAATTAATAGTTAGATATACAATAATATGTCATGATACATTTTCTTTAAAACATTGTAGAGGGAGGGAGTTTACTAGCTAAATAGGAACTTAAAGTATACAAAATAGTTCCATTGACCAAAGCCAGGAAACAATAGAGGGTATGCGCGTCACATCATCATCATACCCGGAAGTTACGCGGGAACGCCTACTGAGTGGCCAAAAACTACTGTCTGGCCTTGACAGCTCATTCATCCGAACAGAAAAGACCTATCTGATTGCATTAAATGATGTTAAACGACGTTAAACTCACTTTGCAACTCACTTTGCCCCTCGATTTACCACTTGATTTTCCATTCACTTTATGCATGCACATACCCTCTATTGATTGATTGATCATAACATGCTCTGAAAACGAACACGACTCACCCTAAACTGGCAGTGGAAATCCAGCGGTCAGTAAGTGGTCAGATGGGTGGGCCACGAACGCTTTGGAGATTTTCAAGTGGGCCCGGCAGCTAATCCAGAAAAGGTTGAGAACCAAAACTCAACCTGAGTGCCTCAGGAGGCACAGGGCACAACAACATTAGATCATTAGATGGTCAGTGTCTCTTTTTTTTTTACATTTGTCAAAATGTAATATAATATATACAGGATATATAACACAAATACAACCACGTAAACCATTTCCTGATGCGATACAATGTCAAGAAAATACAATTTTCCCTGCAAGGAGGGGCGGTTCTACTGTGTTTTATGTGCATTCTGCTTTGGGTTTGTCCTCCGACGCTGTGGTTGTGGTCTGTACGATGGCTATTGAAGGTGAAGTGTTTGTCAGCATGATTAGATCTGCCTTCATGGCAGGCATACATCTCTGTAATGACATTGTCACCCAGGAGACAATGACCTCTCATTTAGACTTGGATGTTGGCAGATGTCAACTTCTAGTTCCATACATGGTCCTTGTACTAAATGTATGAGTACATGGAAATAAGTAAAAAGAGGATTCAATTCAGCTGTGTAAAGCTGTTCACACTAACGAGTGGATGAATTGCTTTTTGTCTGGCTACTTAGAGTGTGCATTTACTTACTTAATTGCTGCAGTGATGGAATGGGCATAATTCCCCTGCGCTGGAGGTTACAAAGGTTTTCGCCAAATCAGCGATAGTTTAGGTGCTGCCTTTAAATACACAGAAAATACTCTAGACAAAGGGCCTTCAACAGGGGGTCCGGGACCCCTTGGGGGTCCTCAGAGTTACTACAGGGGGTCCTCCAAATCATTGTATGGTAGAATCGTTTTTTTCGCCTTTTTTAAATTAACCACATTCTCCATATTATGAGAACTTTAGGCAAAAATAGCAGATCTACAAGCTCACAACGCCTATTTTCCGCAAAGAGGTGTAGAGGGGGAAAAGAGCAGGCTAAGTACATAGTTAAAGGTCAAGTTTATAAGTATTAACAGTTCAAGTGTTTAAATATCTGAAAACACGCATTGACATGAATCCAAAATACGGTACACTGATGATTGTGCTGTCAAACAATGAAACTATATGGAATCTATGAACAGGTTGTGGGGGTCCATGCTTCATCTCTCTCTCAACTAAGGGGTCCTGAAGACCCCTGCTCTAGATATTCATTTTATGAAAAAGTTATCTCTGTGGTGGGTGAGTGCCTGCCTGCCTGGTGGCTCAGCACTGGCCATACTGCTGTTTATGAGTCACAAGGACCTAAGTTCAAATCTGTCTTGCATGTTTCCTCTCTCTCTGCCATCGGTTTCCTATCTACGCTCTCATATACCCAGTGGTGTAAAGTAACTAAGTACATCTACTCTGTAAGTACTGTACTTAAGTACAATTTTCAGGTATTTTTACTTTACTGGAGTATTTCCGATTTTCCGTAGCGTTCTTTTACTTCTACTCAACTACATCTCAGAGGCAAATATTGTACCTTTTAGTCCACTACAATTATTTTAAAACTTTAGTTACTAGTTACTTTGTAGATGCAGTAACCACTGCACCATATATATTTGGGCTATTTGAAAATAGCTGATATGCAAGCTCACAACGCGTCGCGATGTGACAGCTTGTAGATCTACTACATTTTTAGAATACCAGTAAGACTCCCTAATCGGGAGATAAGCGACCGTTGGTCGCTTATCTCCACAAATAGGCCAAAAGTTTGTTTTACCAATTATCAAGACATACGGGCAGTTGACAGTTTGCCATGGTTACTCATTGAAGTTGAATCTCCATATATGGAGATAACCTACGCATCACACTAAGTCTGACCTCACCAGCCCATATTTGGGCATGAGCAACTTATGTCTCCATATATGGAGATATGATGACATCACACAGTCCTCAGCCGATGATGTGGCGTGATGTCATACAATACACAAACGAGCCCTACAGTATAAAGGGGCAATTCTTGCCAGGAAAGAAGCATTTCTTCGACTCAGACCTTATCGCCAGGGTTGGCTTATAGCAGCTGTCGGTAGGACCATATATGGATTCTGTTAGTGTGGATCTCCTAACAGGGCATCATCTGGGATACAATCCCTTTTATGCCCATATATGGAGATCCCTAACAGAATCCCTTTCATGCCCATATATGGAGATCCCTAACAGAATCCCTTTTATGCCCATATATGGAGATCCCTAACAGCATCCCTTTTATGCCCATATATGGAGATCACTAACAGCTAACAGAATCCCTTTTATGCCCATATATGGAGATCCCTAACAGAATCCCTTTTATGCCCATATATGGAGATCCCTAACAGAATCCCTTTTATGCCCATATATGGAGATCCCTAACAGAATCCCTTTTATGCCCATATATGGAGATCCCTAACAGAATCCCTTTCATGCCCATATATGGAGATCCCTAACAGAATCCCTTGTATGCCCATATATGGAGATCCCTAACAGAATCCCTTTTATGCCCATATATGGAGATCCCTAACAGAATCCCTTTTATGCCCATATATTATGGAGAAATCCCTGCTCTGAGTATCTGACATCAGTGTGATGTCACCTGTTTATGCCCATATATGGAGATCCCTGCTCTGCGTATCTGGTTGCTATGGTAAACAGCTGGTTGCTAGGGTAAAAAAAACATGGTTGCTATGGTAAACAGTTGGTTGCTAGGGTAAACAGTTGGTTGCTAGGGTAAAACCATGGTTGCTAAGGTGGTTGCTAACGTACACTAACAGACCAGCAACAACAGACTGTTGCCACAGCAACGTACACAAAGGTTTGTGTACACATGTGGTGTGATGTCATACTGATGCGGAGATATGAGCAGGGCAAAGATGTGACGTGTGACGTGTGACGGATGGACGGCCGGTGGAGGTTTTCATAGTAAACTGCTCCCTGACGGTCGCAATGAGACTTTTACTTCTAACAGAGTATACTTTGCAGTATCGATACTTTTACTTAAATATAAAATGTTTCCACCACTGCCTAAACCAGTAAGACTCCTTAATCGGGACATAAGCGACCGTAGGTGGCTTATCTCCACAAATAGGGCAAAAATGTGTTTTTCCAAAATCTTCCTGATCCATGTTGATGACATGAGTGTAGACATGCTGTGTAGTGATATTCGTGATTTTAGGGCAAAAACTGTAGGAGCAGTGTCCAAAAATGTGTTTTAAAAATCGGCCTGAAGGTGGCGCTAGAATAGGGCCATGTGAGAAATGAGGGGTGGGGTCTCCGCGTTGCCTTGGCGGACGAATAGGTACCGGCCCCGGCTCTCCCGGACGCTCCTAGCCCGAGTTACGGCATTTTATGTGCGCTGCAGTGGCAGGGGGTCCTCCACTGGGGGCGCCACCACTTTTGCATCCGTTCTGGAGCACGAGGAGTCGGTGGTCCCCGGGAATTCCCCTTGAGCAGCCCCGTTGGGGTGGTCATTTGGTCATTTTTGCACATTTGGTCATTTTTTACATCTGGGGGTCCCCCAGGGATCCCCAGGGCTCCGGGGGTCCTTGGAGGTTGTAGTTTGGCAGGCAAGGAGTGTGTGTGTAAAATCTGGCATGGATCGGGTCAACGGGTGCGGAGATATAAGCAGGGAAAAAGTGTGACGTGTGACGTGTGAGCACATTTGGTCATTTTTTACATCTGGGGGTCCCTGGGGCTCCGGGGGTCCTTGGAGGTTGTAGTTTGGCAGTCAAGGAGTGTGTGTGCAAAATTTGGCATGGATGGGGGCAACGGTTGTGGAGATATGAGCAGGGCAAAAGTGTGACGGACTCACTGACTCACTGACTCACTCACAGACAGCCGGTGGAGGTTTTGGTAGTTAATGCGACCTACGGTCGCAATAATAAAAAAAAATAATAATGTTGAGCTATTTAAAGGAAAACATCCATTTAGATCAGAGTGGACATTTTCCATGTCAAGGACCCCCAAAAGGATGTGGGTCAGATAATATGTATTTGGCCGGGACCCCCATCAGAAAATATTTTAGTGTCAGGGACCCCCTGAAGAGAAGGTTTATGTTAAAGATTCAAACATTTTCCCGGCATCCTATATTGTACATGAATAGGTTCTTGGTCTAACTATGTTTTTTGGATGATTATTTCTATGCTTCGGATGTACTGATGTTGATGTGTTAGCATGTGCTGTCCTTGTAAATCGCTCTGGATTAAGAATGTCTGATAAATGCATATTGTAAATTGCTGTTGCTTTTTAAAGGAGGAATTCACCCATTTTTCTTTTTCGTATTGATTACTCTTCCCATGGAGACTTGAGTTCAATAAACAAAAAATGTTTGTCGCATTCCTAAGCCAACTAACTAACTTAGCCAACAATTTGATTATAATACATTTACCCCATTGATTCCGGATGGAGACCCACATGCATTCGTGTCCCCATCCGGAATCAATGGGCCTAGATTTATTATAATCAAATTATTGTCTTAGGAATGCGACAAATACAAAAAAATATTATAGAACTCAAATCTCCATGGCGTGAGTAATCAATAGAAAAAGTCATTTCGTGTGAACTACTCCTTTAAAGATTGAGCTTGTATATCTGCTGCTATGTTTTAATATCCAACGTAAGTGCATGATTAAACTAACCAGTAAGACTCCCTAATCGGCCAAAAGTTTGTTTTACCAATTATTACACTCTATGTGAACATTTACATCAACAAATCCCAAGTACAGGGCATCATCTGGGATACAATCCCTTTTATGCCCATATATGGAGATCCCTAACAGAATCCCTTTTATGCCCATATATGGAGATCCCTAACAGCATCCCTTTTATGCCCATATATGGAGATCACTAACAGCTAACAGAATCCCTTTTATGCCCATATATGGAGATCCCTAACAGAATCCCTTTTATGCCCATATATGGAGATCCCTAACAGAATCCCTTTTATGCCCATATATGGAGATCCCTAACAGAATCCCTTTTATGCCCAGTTGGTTGCTAGGGTAAAAAAACATGGTTGCTATGGTAAACAGTTGGTTGCTAGGGTAAACAGTTGGTTGCTAGGGTAAAACCATGGTTGCTAAGGTGGTTGCTAACGTACACTAACAGACCAGCAACAACAGACTGTTGCCACAGCAACGTACACAAAGGTTTGTGTACACATGTGGTGTGATGTCATACTGAAGATATATGACATCACACCGTACACAAACAAAGGTGTGACGTGTGACGGACGGACGGACGGACGGACGGCCGGTGGAGGTTTTCATAGTAAACTGCTCCCTGACGGTCGCAATAAAGCATAAAATGACAGAAAACTCTTTTAAGCCATGGATGGATCTAAATGGGTTTTAAACCCATTTAGACCTGTTAGGGAACTTTAGGCAATAATAGCAGATCTACAAGCTCACAACGCCTATTTTCCGCAAAGAGGTTTGGTGTAGAGGGGGAAAATAGCAGGCTAAGTACATAGTTAAAGGTCAAGTTTATAAGTATTGACAGTTCAAGTGGTTAAATATCTGAAAACACACATTGACATGAATCCATACATTTTAGAATATGAGACTTTTACTTCTAACAGAGTTTAGCTACTTTGCAGTATCAATACTTTTACCTAAGTATAAAATGTTTCCACCACTGCCTATACCTAAATAAAGCATAAAATGACAGAAAACTGTTATCTCTTTTAAGCCATGGATGTTAAAACCCATTTAGACCTGTTAGGGAACAGCGTCTGTGTCATTTTAGACGTTACTATGCAACACACTGTTATGTTTTTCAGATTCTTAGAATTGGCCTCAGGTGTATGGGATAAAATGCAGCTTAAGAACATGCCGTTTCTCGTGAAGGTTGTCTGGGCTGAAGTGTTCTTGAGAATCAATGGTAAAACATTTTATGGAGCTAGTGTTTTCCCTGACCTTTCAGCAGAATATTCCCCTACTCACTTGTACATGTGAAATTAGAGAATAAACAGACATAATAATCAGTATTTATCATTTCTTGTGAGGGACTAGATGATGTACACCTGCTGTGCTGTGGTGGACTTAGGATGACATCATTCTGAACTAGCCGCATATGTATTATCTGTGCTGTCTTGTATGTCCAAAGGAAATTGAAAAAAGAACCTGTATTTCAATGAATGCAATGTAGTTATTATTTAGTCTTGTTAATATACTTTTCATTGGTTAAGTATTTGTAAAACCTATAGACAAGCACACACCACTTTAACTTAAAAAAGTGGGGGAAAATAAATCTCATCGTGATGCATTGTGATTTATTTTTTCTTTGCTACTTTGTTGTGAGAATGTAGTATGACAAAGTAGGTCATTAATTCACTGGAAAAAAATAAAACATTAAAGGTTGATATATGGAGATACGATATTTCTGTCGGACAGAAACGTTATATATTCAAATGGTGTTCCTATTGCAGTATTATCAATATCGTGATTTCTAATTAGAATGTCAACTATGGCTCTATTATGGATCTGCCCACTTGCTGTTACTATATCTCCACCTTCAGTTCAAGTTGCTGTATAATCTCCACCTTCAGTTCAAGTTGTTGTATTATTAAATCACTTTGGCAGGAGGAAAAAAAATCTGTTTGTGGATATACTCTCTTGTTACTATCTTTTATTGTATCATCATGCAGCTGTTGTAATTGATTGGGGGCTGAAGCCTGAGTTATACTTGGTTGAGTTATATACATTGTCGTTTAACAGAAACAAATGATATAAGCTCACATGATACAGTGCTGTGAGCTTCTGGATCAATTAGTATTTTTGGGCAACACCGGCGTGCAACTAAGTATAAATCAGCCTGGACAGGTTTAGTTTCCACGGCGCATAGTTAGGGCTGTCACGATTATGACATTTTACATGACGATTAATTTTCTCTCAAATAATTGCGATTAACGATTTAATTGTGTTTTTGTCGTTGACAATTACATTTCTGTTTGGCTTTTAGGCTTTGAAGTTACACATGGTAGATATGACACATACGCTAAATATACAAAGAAATTACTTGACATATTTGACAACTTTATACTTAAAAAAGAACACTGATAGTGGAAATAGCCGATCTACAAGCTCACAACGCGTCGCGATGCGACGCGTTGTGAGCTTGTAGATCTGCTATTTCCACTATTTTTGACATGAAAACGATTATGACGATTATGAAAAATAATCACGATTATGTCAAATAATCACGATTAGACGATTATGTAATAATTGTGACAGCCCTACGCATAGTTCTGCCTTTTGAGCCCTGCCATCATACTGTCTTGAGTGAGCAGGGGACTGTGTGTTTGCTATGGGTTTTCATATATAGGCCTACTGTATGTATGATAAAATGTTGATGGACAGCATGAGCAGCAACAGCCTGGTAGCGGGGATAGGTTTTGCGTGACCCAGCACAAATGTATTGGAAAAGACCCAGACTGTTGGAAAGCAGCACGTTCTGTGGGCTGAATAATGATTTATTTTACTCCCTCTATCAGCCTGAGGATGGTTTGTGTGTGTGTGTGTGTGTGTGTGTGTGTGTGTGTGTGTGTGTGTGTGTGTGTGTGTGTGTGTGTGTGTGTGTGTGTGTGTGCGTGCGTGCGTGCGTGCGTGCGTGCGTGCGTGCGTGCGTGCGTGCGTGCGTGCGTGCGTGCGTGCGTGCGTGCGTGCGTGCGTGCGTGCGTGCGTGCGTGCGTGCGTGCGTGCGTGCGTGCGTGTGCGTGCGTGCGTGTTTCCTTGGACTGATTAAAACAGCTTTATATCAGCAGTCAGAGCTCTGCAATCTTGGCAATTAACGGTGTGTACAATACGTGTGTGTTGTGTTGTGTTGTGTTGTGTTGTGTTGTGTTGTGTTGTGTTGTGTTGTGTGTGAGAGCTCGGGAAAGAAAGAAAGAGAGGGAGAGAGCAAGGAAGAGAGAGAGAGAGAGAGAGTTTTCGTTATCACGTTAGGTCTATTTGAGGTAAGATGTTTCGATTTTCTAAGCCCTTTGGTGTGTTTAAATCTTACCTGAAATTAAATTTACTTTTGTGTTTTATCAGCCTTACAGTTGTGTGCACAAATGCCATCTAAGCTACTGTAATTTGGCATTTTAACAGTGTGTTCTACCAACAAATGTAATTGACATGAACATCACAGTATGGTAAACAGCACATTATTATAATCTCTCAGCAACAATCTGATACTGAAAAATACAACAAAGTAGCCAATGCGTGGTGTCAAAAATCTTATCTGAAAGCTATTTCCCCAGACAAATCCCCTGCTGCTCGTGCTGACTTCACAACTACCTGTAAATGTTTTAGACCAGGGGTCTTCAGTGTTTCTCAGTCCAAGGACCCGTAGCTGAGAGAGACGAAGCAGGGACCCCCACTACATATTGTATAAAATTGTTTTGCAGATAAAAAATAGATTTCATTGATACTATAGCTTCATACTGTAGACCTGTTTGACAGCACTATCATCGTGTGGGATTCATGTTAATTTGTATTTTGTCACTTGAACCCTCAATACTTGATCTGATCTTTTTTATCCCTACACCAAACCTCTTTGCTGAAAATAGCAGACCTACACGTTACACACTCACAACGCCTTGTGCTGCGAGGCATAAATTGCCTATTCTTGGGTAATTTTCCCATCAGAATAGGGATGATGGTTCAAGTGGTTAATGTACAAAAAGAAGTTCCTATCACACAAAGATTGGGCAGACCCCCTGTAGTAACTCTGATGATCCCCATAGGGGTCCCGGACCCCTGTTTAAGAACCATGTTTTAGACTATGGCCAGTGCCTAAAGTTTAGATCACTGGTGTCTGGGAAGTGGGAACCTCCAGATCCTCCAGATCACAACTCTGTTTTAAAATTAAATGGTTGTTAGGATTTTGCTATAGTTGAATTACTTTCAAGGTCACCATTTCACATGAGATACGTTTTCAGTCTCTGATGGCTCTACTAAAAAGTGACAATTGAAATACAGTAATTTTTTGTGGGCTGGCAATTTCAGAAAAGTAAATGGACTGCTTTTCTCCAAAGCGCTTTACAATGTACTTCACATTCACCCATTCACACATCGATGGCGGAGGAAACCATGCAAGGCACCAACCTGCTCATCGGAGCAGTTAGTACCGTAATCCAACAAGCCGTTTCGATTTGCCTCTACATTGGGATTCATTGTTTTCTATTTACTGGTGAACATTATAAATATCCCAACCGATTCCAAAGCCTGTTGAGTCCCCGAGCCAGTTGAGCTAATTGCCTTACATTGCCACATAAGCAAATGGAATTTGCACATTAAATGCAACACATCTATGAACAAAACTGTTTCACAAAAACAATGTTGGTCTAATGAGATTCACAGAACACGGCGTGGCTCCTCAGAGACGAGCTGTCTAGAAGACTGTCTCTGTCTGTTTGTCTGTCTGTCTCTGTATGTGTCTGTGTCTCTGCTAATTTTGCAAACCTCTAGACGTGTTGTGTTGCGTATTAAATCTATTTTGTTTGTTTTTTGAAAAAGCCTTCCAAGCAGCTTGATAAGGCTTTCAAAGCTATCTGACCACATTTGACTGATTGTCTCATCAATGTCTGTTGAGAGATCAGAGGCTGGCTAAGTATTCCACAGCTGTTTCCAAGTGATGCTGCGATTCGATGGCTTCATAGATTTATTTGACAACACTATGAGGTCAAAGATGACTTATGTCACCGGCTGAGATAGGAGCCACACTGTTCCCATGTGGATCGTCGAAAACCAAATCGCTGCTAAAAGGCAAATAAACTTTGAAGGACTTAAAATTGAAGGACTTTTTAATAACTCTAAAATGACAAGTTAAACATTTGTCAATTTGTCAAATATTAGAGGCAGAAATTGTGAATATGTTCACAATAGAACTGTGTTATGCAGAATGTAATGCCTCAACTCTTAGTGCTCGTCAGGGTGGGGGGGGGGTCCCCAGTTAAAATATGATTATGTTGGGGGTCAGGGCCTGAAAAGGTTGAGAACCACTGACATAGAGCACTGTTTGGAGCACTGGGTCGGGACCTATTTCACAACCTCTCATTTCTCACATGGCCCTCTTCTAGCGCCACCATCAGGCTGATGTTTTCGAAACACATTTTTGGACACTGCTCCTACAGATTTTGGCCTAAAATCACGCAAAGCAGTACACAGTATCTCTAAAGTCATGTATGGATCTGTCCCATTTTCCATATTCCCTCCTGATTGGCTATGATTGCCTTCTAAAGTTTATGCATGCGCCCTGGCGGTTGCTTATCTCCCGATTAGGGAGTCTTGCTGCCACATTGTGAGCTTGCACAGCTATATTCACAAGTTTGGGTCCTGTGGAGACATGACATTTATCTTGTGGGTATCGAGCTAAAAAGAAACTCTGCTCAGCATCAACATTTCTATAGATAGATTTCATATTTTATTCAAAAGTTATCTTATATAGCTGCAGTACATGCACAGACCTTGAGATGTGATACTTTGATGTAAGACAAATTTTATGCCAGATCCCAACTTTTCCAACCAAAAACTATGAACCTCTCTGAAGCCCTACTCACAGAAAACGCAATAAAGTTAAACCTTTGAGTTTGAATTAGATGCAATGCAAACAGCACATAACTCGATAAATACATGAATCAGCCAGGGACCACCCAATCTGAAAAGATTTTGTGGCAGGCACCTCCATAAGAGAAGATTTGTTTTAAAATGATTCAAAGGTTTTCCACAATTCCATAAAAAGAAATTCAGATCTACAAGCTCACAACACGTTGTGTGTAGATTGGATATGTTTGAAATGCTGAAGTATAAAATAGGGTTAAAGCGGTTAAACTGTTCCACATTTAGCTGGGGACCCCCTGGAACCTGGTATTTTGCACCATGTGCTACAGTATGCATCCCAACCATTCAGATCTTGCGTTTCCCCCAAAAATGTGACCTATAAGTCCTCAGCCAAGTTTCTATTTAATGTGGAATCTACACTGACATTTTATTTCTAATCACTGGCTTAAGATGTTTGCAAATACATCTTCACCTTGGGCTGTTTAATTATTTGATTCATGTATTTATTTAGTTATGTGCTGTTTGCATTGCATCTAATTCAAACGTGCATGTTTATCTTTATTGCCTTTTCTGTGAGTATAGGGCTCCACAGGGGGCCAAAGTTTGTAGTTGGAGAAGAGATCTGGCGTTAAAAAATAAATTCTGACTTGTGTAAAATCTCAAGATGTGTGCATGTACAGTACTGTATTGTAGCTATATGAGAACTTTATAAATACAATATAAAATAGTGACCTTGAGTCTAGTTCAGCACAGCATGTATATCGATTTTGACTGTTTAATTTAATGCTCTTGAATATTGGACGTCTCACATCATAACGCGACCCTTACACTTACTGGCTTCCCACCCCTTTTACTGAGCTCTTTCGTTCCCACGATGGTCTATGCAGCAGATGTTGTAGATGCTACGTGGAAAGGTAGTTTCTGCGGGAGTAGGATGGACTGCGACGGCAAGAAGGTTTATCTATCGACAACTGATCCATTTCCGGTTACCAGAGTGGACTGCCGTAGCCGGCTAGCCGCCCTTGCTTAAATTCCCTATTATATCTAGGGAGCGGACAACCCCGCCCCCACCTATTAATTTGAATGAAAATAGCTCACAAGTACATCCTACAGTACTTCCTGGCTCCAATAGAGAACCGAAGTCTGATGTCATTTACACATCCCACCTGGGTCCCGTTTTGTTCCCCATTCTGAATTCCCATGGAATTTTTCATTTCGTGTCATATAAGAACTATTTAAAAAATAAATGAATGATCTCTGCGGTTTGACTCATGTCATATGCATATGAAGAATCAACTGACAGCAAGAAAAAGCTAATGTTACTGCCGCCAAATTAGTTACATTTAGCCAGAAACAGACTGTATCAAATACTGTATATATATTATATAATAATATATAATATGACTGACTTAAGGCCCATTCCCACTGGGCCAGATAACAGATAAAAAAAATCTCTTTCTCCAGATATTTTTCCATTTAAAGTGGATGGTAGATACAGATTAAAAAAATATCTGCCACAGATAAAAGAAATGTCTGTGGCAGATATTTTTTTAACTGTATCTACCATCCACTTTGAATGGAAAAATATCTGGAGAAAGAGATTTTTTTATCTGTTATCTGGCCCAGTGGGAATGGGCCTTAACCCTTATGTTATTCTTCATAGAGAAATTACTTCCGAGAACCAAAGGATGAAGTTTGAATTTTCAAATGCCTTGTATAGCGCCCCCTTTGGCCAATTGGAATAAGATTGGTTTCAGTGATATTTGGACTAACCCTCTACATCTTTGCCAAATGCCATGAACGTGTCACTTTGCATGTATGATTTAGAGGCAGAAGAATAATTTGCATAAAACTGCGATATTCAGTGAATTATTAAAAAATAATGTTTCACTTAAAAAAAGATCTGCAGAGACAGATCTGACCGTATTGGTCCAAAGTTCATGTAAAAAAGGAGGAGATAGATGTTTACTGTTTTTCATATAATTCAAAATGGTGGGAGAACAAAAGGTCAGAGGTCAAAAGTCAGAGTGTAAAAGTTGTTCGGCATGAGGAGACGCATAAGTGCATACAGGTTTCATGGCTGTACCTCAAACAGAGCATGAGCTATACCTTTTCAAAATTTGCATTTTCAAAGGTTTTCTACAGCGCCACCCTTTGGTCAATATTGTTGCAACCTTCGTGTTTTAGCCGTTTGGCATAGTCCTCTACCATACTGCAGAGTTTCGTGAAAAGCGACTGCACGGTCAAGCCACTAGAGAAAAAGTGGCGGAAGAATAATAGTGATGAAGTACAATATCAATGAGTGGTCTTTGCCACTTCGTGGCTTGGCCACTAAAATATCAATGAGTGGCCTTTGCCACTTCGTGGCTTGGCCACTAATTAAACATACTCATTATGCAGAATTTCCCGATTTGGGGGTCCTTGATATGAACAAGTTTGAGAACCACTGCTTTATTTAGCTGTGCAGCTTGGACAAACTGCACTCAAGTATTTTTGTGTCATGCTGTTATATGCCCTGAATGTGAATTACATAGGGACCCAGTTGTTATCCCCTACCGTTCTCCTCCCCCCATCCTTCTTCTCATTCCTCTGATAACCAAGTATAGATGTCTTGTGTCCTCACCGAATGAACCTAGCATGATACTGACATGAAACTGACCATGATACTGACATGATATTGACGTGAAACTGACCATGATACTGACATGATACTGACATGAAACTGACGATTATAATGACATGATACTGACCATGATACTGACCATTATTCTGACATGATACTGACATGATACTGACCTGAAACTGACCATTATAATGACATGATACTGACCATGATACTGACCATTATACTGACATGATACTGATATGATACTGACCTGAAACTGACCATTATACTGACATGATACTGACATGATACTGACCATGATACTGACCATGATACTGACCATGATACTGGCCATGATACTGACCATGATACTGGCCATGATACTGACCATGATACTAACCATGATACTGGCCATGATACTGACCATGATACTGACCTGAAACTGACCATTATACTGACATGATACTGACCATGATAGTGACATGATACTGACCATGATACTGACCATGATACTGACATGAAACTGACATGAAACTGACATGATACTGACATGATACTGACCATGATACTGACATGATACTGACATGATACTGACATGGTACTGACCATGATACTGACCATGATACTGACATGAAACTGACATGTCATGTTACCATGGTAACATTATACCATGTTACCAGGGAGGCCCTCACAGGTCACATCTTGTTGTTGTTGTTGGCTTGGATGGAGCTTTTAAGCAAGCAATGCCGTCATAGAACGGAGAATTAGTAGCCTTTCCAGAAATGCTTCCATTTGTACAAACCCATTCAACCAGGCCTAGAATTTCATAGTTTTAGGGGCACGGCCATTTGGCCTTTGGTGGTGTAAATTCTTTTAGGGCACAAAGGCCAAATGCTAGGGCAGGAAGGCCATCAAATAAAACAAAGTTTAGTCAATTGAAAGAATTCATTGAATTTAAGGATGAAGGATGATTTTGAAAGTGAAAAGAATCTCAGCCCTGCACAAATCAAACTTATAGTTAGTAAGTACGAAAGCTGAGGGAAGGCGTAGATGGAGCAATTTATAACCCATTTTCCAAATTGCTTTAAAAGTCACGTATAATTATTGTTATTATTTCCATGGCCATCTGAACTTTTGTCTACTTCCTTACCTTCTTCACTTTCTACTTTTTCCAAATGATGGCTTTGAACTTTACAAAGCACAAAAGATAATTAGAGACCAGTGAGAAGAATTGTCATATTGACATCATCCACTGGTCAGTGGTCAGTATTCATTTGCTTAAAACCTGGTCTCTGTGTTAATGTCAGTGTTAATAGAGCTGCGAAGTTTGACGTCATTTAAACATCCTACCTGGTTCCTGTTTTTTTCCCCTCATTCTGAATTCCCATAGACTTGTTTCATATCGCGCCATATAAGAACTGTGTTCCAAACATAAACAAATGATCTCAGCGGTTTGATTCATATGGATATGAAGAAACAACTGATGGTGAGAAAACGCTAATGTTACTGTCGCCGAATTAGTTAAAATTTTGCCAGAGGTAGACTGTATCAAATATTAGTGACTGACTATACAGAGCCACCTCCCCGACAATATCGTGGAGACAGTTTGTTTATTGGACCACAATGCTTATATGAGACGATTTTAAGATGACTCAATGTTATTCTCCATAGAGAAATTATTTCCACGAACCAGGGGATGAGCGAGTGACGTCATGACTTTGTTACTCTATGTCAAAGGGCATTTGAGAAACCAAACTGTTAAGTTAAAATCACATTATGGAGATCATTCCAATGAGCTCAAGAATACCCCTTAACCCTAAACCTTTTTGACATTTTTAACTTTTTCTTTTTTTTATATATTATATTATATTTCAAATAGCTGATCTACAAGCTCACAACGTGCCAATGCATCGTCTATTGAAATTTTAAAATGTTTTTCAAAATAGTAAAAAGAAAAAAGGCAAAGAAGTTTATAGCGATAAGGGGTAAGGCATGGATAAAGATATAGCTGAGAATCTCAACAAAAGACACCATTGTCTACAAGAAAGAGACACTGGTGTCTACATATTGGCAAGAAAGAGACAGAGGAGAAAGTGGTACAGTCAGCTGAGGCACAAGGCCAATCTGAGGGGCAATGGCGGCCATGGCCTTCATGGCCTCCCTGAAATTCCTGCCCTGCATTCAACAGCCAATCTTTCATCATCATCCCAATTCAACCACGCCTCATTTGACTGAGTTAATGAAAAAAGTATAGGGATGAAATTAAGAAAACGTGCACTTGAACATATACATACTGCCAGCACTATTTTCTGTAGCCAGCCAAGCAAGTATCTATTTCACTGCCCACAGCCCTGTGCTGACCTATTGATTATTACCATGCAAGCCTCAGCCCATAGGTGAGGACCTATCACCCTGTACAACACTCCAGAGAGCCATACAATATACTGTATAGTACACTGTCAAATCCTGGGTGTTCATTTCACTCAGGACTAATTCAGATGTACAGTACAAATGTAACCAAATGGAACTGTATGGTTATATTTATATTTATTTATTTATACACACACACACACACACACACACGCACGCACGCACGCACGCACGCACTCACACACACACACACACACACACTAGGGCAGGGATGTCAAACATACGGATCCGGCCCGCGAGATGATTCAATCCGGCCCGGGCTTGTAGAGCATACATTTCTGAGCATTTAGGGAAAAAAGTAAGTCTCTAGCCCATTCCTGTCAAGAGTTATGATTGTTTTAAGAATTAACCTAACTAATGCCTGCTCACTGCAGGCTAGGTTTCTCCCACCTGGCAGTGATTGAGTTGATTGATTGGAATGTTAAGTGACCAGCTCTCTCTCTATCTCTCTTTGAAGATGACAGCATTGCTAGGAATGGGGTGGGGGGTCTGGCTATGAATAATACCTGAACATACCTACAATATTCGAACTGAACTCAAAGATTACACATATTAGACATGGAAATTAATGTTGTTAAGAAAATAACTTATTTAAAAAATATAATAATAATAATAAAATGTAAAAGTTTTATTATTCAGATATTTTCTGAATATGCCATTTTTGTTCATTACTTTTATTCTTTTTATTATAAAATACAATAAAAATACTTATTGTCCTGCATCAATAATATTTTTTTTAGCCATTTATAGCAGAGACTATCAGGAATTGAATTATTCTATTATCAAATGGTTCGGAATCAATGGGGGGAAGTGTACTATTATCACATTTTTGTCTTAGTAATGCGACAAATAAAATAAAAATATATTATTGAACTCAAGTCTCCATGGCGTGAGTAATCAAAGAAAAAAAAAGTCATTTTGGGGATGAACTACTCCTTTAAACAAATAGCATCTCTCGTACCTAACTGCAACTGTAATACCAATAATGAAAGTAGCTATTTTATTTAATAATGAACACAATTTGTAAAATTATATACTGCTATACTGCTAGCTACAGCAGTGGCTGAGACGACAGGAAGAAAAACAGAGCGAACATGTGTGCGAGTGTGCATGCCATCCGATCCGCGACTGGTTCGGCCCTCATCAAGTCGCCTTTCATCCAATGCGGCCCTCACCCCAAAATGAGTTCGACACCCCTGCACTAGGGCATTCACGAATAGTGATTTTTAGTATTTGAATTATTCGACCTCAAAGTAAATGTTATACCTACAATTCCAAGTGCTTGTCAGGGTGGGGGTTCATCAAGTTCAAATATGTTTATTTTGGGGGTCACAGCCTAAAAAGGTTTGAGAAGCCCTGGTATAGAGCATTAACAAATTCATCCACCAGGGGCATCATTGACAACTCATTCTTATGACTTCCTATCTAGCCTAGCATTATAAACTGTATTTTAAAGAGAAAACAATAAAAAATAAAATAAGCGAATATTCGACTACGGTGAACAACGTCGAATAGTGACTTTGATATTCGAATATTCGAATATTTGGTGAATGCCCTAACGCACACACACACACACACACACACACACACACACACACACACACACACACACACACACACACGTCATTGTCTAGCAGCTTACCAGGTCTGACGTCCAGCCGCCTCAGGCCATGTCCCTGCCCCAGCACGCCACTAAACTCCTCCATTTGTCCCCCGCCTGCTCTCATATGCACCATCCCAGGAGCCAGTAGGAGGAGGTAGATCATGTGTTCAAGATAAACGCCATTCCTCTTTCGCTCTCGGCTGGTCTATCTTCTTTCTATCTCTCCTCGTCATTTCTTTTAGTCGCTCCTTCCTTCTAATTTATGCTCCGTTGTACGGTGGTGTCACAATCCGCAAAGCGCAAATAGCAGATCAATAAGCTCACAATGGGTCAGGAACACAAAGCGATGTGAGCTTATAGATCGGCTATTTTCGGCCCATGACGCTGTCGTATGAAGAAATAATAATTAGACTTCACTGTGACTTTCTCAGTAATGCTTAATTTATGTTAAATTATAGTATCATCGTACACTGGCGATTGGCTATTTACAACACAGCTTATGGCAGCACTATCTGATCTCTTGACTCTTACCTTAAATCATTTTATAATTCATTATTAATGTAAGAGTGAAGACTGTTCCACTGTCTAGTGGTTAGGGCGAGAGAGAGGGGGGGTGGTAAGAGGAGTGAGAGATAGGGATAGGGATAGAGAAGAGAAGAGGAAATGTTTAGTTGTGACTTGAAACGTGAAAAAGATGGTTGAATGAATACACTTCATAGTGGTTCTTCATATAGCACTCACAGTGTTCTGGTGGCAGTGCTAAAGGACCAACCTAACAGTTCTCACTGTTTTAACATTTACAGAAATAAAAAGGATGTTTGAGTAGCCTACAACTTAGCAAGCAGCACTCCTAGTAGTATATGTAATTAATAAAAAAAATATATATATATATTCATAAAGACGTACACACAGTACGTGCTATGGATTCTTTTATTATGTGCAGTCAATATTTAGAACAGGAAGTTGTGTGAGGAATCATTTCAAGAAGAAGACACAATTTAAATGTGTTTGTGAAGGACCTTGGGATTGTCTTCTCAATGCTAATTAGTACACTGCAGCCACGCAGTGAAACAGCTAAACTATGGTTGACAACAGCTCTTTACTCTTCTTGAATGGCATGTTCCCTTGGCTGGGTTTCGTGCATATGTTATAGGCATACTCACCTTGTAATGTAATATATTACACACAGATTCAGTGCATTTATAGAAAGATAGCTTTGTAGTAGGCAAGAACAGCATTTAAAGTTTCCATTAGTTGAACTGTATACAGTGCACTGAGTACAGTGACTACTGTATGTGTAAGACTAACATCCATTCTGACTGCAGGCTTAAGGGCATGCTATGACTGCCTTTATTAGTCTATGTATTGTACGTTTGCATTTGATTACACATTTTATTCAGTGTTTCAAATTAGATTACTATCAGATTTTCACAACCAAATATAAATGGTAAACAGCATGCAAATGTGTTGGATGTAACTTTCTCATGATCATTGAGGAGAGATGAAGAGGTACAGTGAGAAACATACTGTATATGTTTAAATTAAATTAAACCACAGAAGACAGCTGGTCATTTTCAGCCTGGAGTGTGGACTGAAAGTGATTGATAAATGAGTCTTTAGTGATCAGATTCATTAAGAACAGCTGGTTGTCATCGTAGCCAATGGTTTAACCTTTTTCTGTTAATCATTGAATTGTTCTGAGTTTGTTTTCAGATTTCATTGTTTTAGACATACCAGTTTAGAACAGTGTCAGGTACTAATGTTTTCTGCTAAACAACCTGTAAATCTTAGCAGTGACAGCCAAACCATGTTGTTTTTCTTTTGTCTGCCTGGAGGAAGTATTGGGACCCTTATGCTGTGTTCACATTGGCAGATACAAAGTTGTAGTCTACCATTCATTTTCAATGAAAGCAGTGACATAAAGATACAAAGCGACACCCTACATTTGTACCTGCTACAAAACCTACAAAGCCACATTGCAAGTTAAGCCGGCTTTAAATGCAGCTACAGTACAAAATCACAAAACCACATGTTGTTTCACACTTTCACCTCACCTTCTAATCTACTGTAGCTTAACACAATTCCTGTTTCTAATGGAGGGGAAACAAATAATTTCCGTCAGCCAGTTCTGTGTTCTATTTAACTCCAGCCTTAGCCTTTATATTTGTCTCGCTCATTGGATGCATGCTGACGTCAATGAGTGTTGATCAGCACTTCAACAACAGCAGTGGTGGAAAGTAACTAATGCACTCAAGTACTGTACTTTTGAGGTATTTTTTACTTCACTGGAGTACCGTAATTGCTGGACTATAAGCCGCACCTGAATATAAGCCGCACCAGCTAAATTATATATGTAAACTAATGTTTACATATATAAGCCGCACCTGACTATAAGCCGAAGGTGTCCCAGTCCCTCCTGCTTCCCGCTAGAGCGCCCCTGGTGTCCTTTAGCTGTATAAATCTATATATAAATCCTTGTTAAAGACCATTGTAAAACGAACTAACTGGCCGTTAGCTGTAAAAATCTTTATATAAGCCGCACCGTTGTATAAGTTGCAGGGCTCAAAACATGGGAAAAAAGCAGCGGCTTATAGTCCGGCAATTACAGGTATTTCCAATTTTCCTTACTTTTACTTCTACTCCACTACATCTCAGAGGCAAATGTTGTACGTTTAGTCCACTACAATTATTTGAACATTTTAGTTACTTTGTAGATTTTGATTATTATTACGAAAAATACAACCCCACCGTATACTTTGTCTATTTTCAAAAGATTTAAATAAAATAAAAAGGGACACGTTGAGTATTTTTTACTTTTGGTACATTTTGATGCCAATACTTTTGTACTTTTACTCAAGTACATTTAAACTCTTTTTTTTTTTTTTTTTTTTTTGTAAAATTGTACTTTTTCCACCTCTGAACAACAGTGACACAGCCACAGATGTGCTGCATCACTTTGTAACTGTATCTTTTTAACTGCCAGTTAGGACTGTCATGATTATGACATTTTACTTGACGATTAATTGTCATACAAATAATTGCGATTATCTCAAATAAAGCCCTTTGCACACAGGCGCGTTTATCCGCACGGATAAAACGGACAATTTCATTTTTTTTTAAAAGAAAACAATGATTCTCTACGACCTCATGCACACCGGATCCGAATTAGCCATGCGACAAGTGGCTGCGACAGGGCATTTTTTTCTCGATCGAACCCAGTTCGATTTGTGCGTCTTGTCGCATGCGGTAAAAAACTCATCACTCCTTTTATGACTCCTTTTGGGATCCGCAGCGCCGATTCCGCACAGCATTGCACACCAAATCCAATGCGTTTTATTCATGCAGCAAACGAAAAAAACGCAACTGTCCTGTGTGCAAAGGGCTTAATTGTGATTAGACTATTATGTAACCAGTAAGACGCCCTAAGGGCGAAAAGCGACCTCGCCCTAGCAGGACGGAATTAATTTGAAGTGTGATTCGAGTTGTGGTTGGTTGTTTAAGTTGGACAAAATGAGGACAAAATATCTTCCCAAATATGGATATGACTGACGACTGAAATCATCTTATTGCGACCGTCAGATCGCAGTTACTATCAAAACCTAACCGGCTGTCTGTCTGTCTGTCTGTCAGTCAGTCAGTCACTTGTAAATGAATTTCATCTTGGCCATATACTGTATGAAGAGTCCATATATGGGCATTGACAAATATGGGTCAACAATGTGATGTCACAACAGGTCAGACATTGAGGCATTTCCTACCTACCTATACTGACTGACTCGGTGACGAACTGGATCTGCCGGGTTACGGTCGCAATAATTGTGACAGGTCTACTCTACGGCCAGTGTGAACATAGCATAAATTATTTGTACTTGTATGAACCCTAGTGTCCATATTCTGAGAATTAGCCAAAATAGCAGATAAGCTCACAACGCCTCGCGCTGTGAGGCATTGTGAGCTTGTAGATCGTCTATTTCCGGCAAAGAGGTTTGGTGTAGAGGGGGGAAAGAGCAGACTAAGTACATAGTAAAAGGTCAAGTTTATTAGGTAGTGACGGCTCAATATCTGAAAACACAAATGGACATGAATCCAAAATACACTGATGATCGTACTGTCAAGCGATGAAACTATATGGAATCTATGAACAGGTTGTGGGGGTCCCTGCTTCATCTCTCTCTCAACTAAGGGGTCCATGGTCTGAAAACGTTGAAGACCCCTGCTCTATAGGCCTACCAATGTCAGCACCTTGAAAGTGAACACTTAAATGAGCTTTTACAATCAATTGTGGCCAATTAGAGTACAGCATTTAATGAGCATGGCTTAATGGCACATTTTATTAGCTAGTTAACAAGGTGTAAAGGAAATTACGTAGAGATCACTTTGGGGACTTTAATTTGAGGTCCATTTTTGGATTCTTTACTCCCACACCACTACTTGGAGTCACTGCAGGGACATGGATAATAGCTATGGAGCAGAATAGGACAGGTTTAGTAGTGTACACATGTTAATAATACAATATGTTACTTATTTTCCGATTGTTGATACATGACAATAAAGGTTTCTAACATAAGCCCACACCAAACATTTGGACGTTTGGACAGCATTTGGACGTGACAGTTTTGCTGGAAATCTTGTGTGTTTATTTTGTCCGTGCAGACTCGCACCTCACAAGAACGAGCCATCTCGCTCAGAAGTGGCAGCACATTTACATAATGTGCCCTGGGAAAATCAATTACATTGGGGTGCTGTTCTTCCATTTTTGTCAGGAAAAGATTGTAGCCAGCAGATATGCCATCCCTCCTATGAGAGTGGAGAGAGCCTGACCCCCGTCCCCTTCCAAAAAGCTTTCTGAAAGCCTTGATTAATGGTTGTCAGGAGTGTTCACACTGATCCAGTGTCTGCAGCGGAGGACACAGAGACACAGGAGAGACCTTATCGTCACTGTCCCGGCAGAAACCTTGTATTTCCAAGTATCAAATTTGCATGTTTTTTTCATAATTTAAAGCCCTGCCTCATAATACGAGATTGGTGCACAAAACTAGTGAAAATAACCGATCTACAAGTACACGATGCCTCGCACCGCGAGGCGCTGTGTGCTTGTAGATCGGGTATTTTCACTAGTTTAAATCGTTTTTTTGTTTGTTTTAAATCAAAATGGTTTTGGACATACAAGGTTTCCAGCCGAGAACACTGTTATCCTGTTGCCTCAGACAGGGAGGTACGGCACAACGCGGGAGGGAATTAGCAAACATGGTGGCCATTAGTTACAACAGACAACAGAGGACTCAAAGACCCCTAACCACAAGGACAGGGACAGTGGGCAGTGGTGGAAAAAGTACTCACGTTTTTATTTATTTAAACAAAACAAACAAACAAAAAGAAAGTATCAATAATACAATATAGAAATGATCTGTTACAAGTAAAAGTCGAGAATTGGCATCAAAATGAAAAAGTACTCATTATACAGAATGTCCCATTTGAAGTTTTCAAATGTACAATGTACAAATATTTTTTAACATAGCAGATATACAAGCTCACAATTCTACGCATTGTGAACTTGTAGATTGGCTTTTTTTTTCAAATGGCTGAAATGTATATTGGGGCTGAAGTGGTTAATGTATGTTTTGTAATAATAATCCAAACCTACAAAGTAACCAGTTACTAAAGTTTTCAAATAATTGTAGTGGGGTAACCAGTTACTAAAGTTTTCAAATAATTGCAGTGGGGTAAAAGTAGGCTACAATATTTGGATCCGAGATGTACGTAGTTGAGGAGAAGTACTGACATTTTTGAGTACTCCTTCAAAGTAAACATATCTAAAAATTCTACTTAAAGGATAACTTTAGTTTTTTACAACAAGGGTTCATATTTTAGATTGTAATTAAAGAATATAAAAGGTGAGTGTTAAAATTATTTCATTTACTTCTTTCTATTGTTTTAGAGATTCTTATTTCAGTGGTTGGGGGCATGCGTACGAGTGGCTAAATATGTCATTTCTCATTTTACACAGAATAAGCCCATTCCCAAGATACAACGCAACCTTTCATGGTTGGATGTGACTTATGGGGGCTAGAAGTGTTGCTGTAAATGGCAATAAAGAAACTGCTGGCTTATTGTGTCTAAAAATACATATTTAGCCACTTGTACGCATGCCCCCATGCTTACGCATGCCCCACATTTTAGCACGGTAAACGCGATAAAACAATAGAACGAAGCAAATGAAAACATTTTAACACTCACTTTTTCCTTTCTCTAAATTACAATCTAAAATATGAACCCTTGTTGTAAAAAAACAAAGTTGTCCTTGTCCTTTAAGTACAATACTCGAGTAAATGTACTTAGCTACTTTACACCACTGACTGTGGGGAATGCCTGCCCTGTGCAGTCTGCAGTGATGAGACTGGGACATTGAGACGTTATAGTCTGACAGTGTAGGATTATGGCTACAGCACCCTGGAATGTTGTCGGGGGCAGAAGTCATTGTGTTGACACGCAAGGCTGAGCTGAACGAGATGAAGGACCTTGGCTAAAGTGAATAGCTGATAGGATGGTGGATCGGGAAAGGGAAAGAGAGATAGTGAGAGGGAGGGAGAGATAGTGAGAGGGAGGGAGAGATAGAAGGAGAGATATTAGGTCTCTGGCAGCTTCTTCCATCTACTGTAGTGATCCGTTTCTTCCCTGGAATGTGTTGCCTGTATCACTTCATCAAAGTCAAAGAGAGCCTGTTGGAATCTGTCTGTTTCTGAACAAGATCAATGAGAATCAGTACAAAACTAAAACAAGCCATGCCCTTGGTGTGTTATTTGTGCAGATGTGCACAGGAATAGCTTCATCTACTACAGTCTCCCTGGGCAGGTTGATGCTAAAATAAAGAAAAACAAATAGCACTAGAAGGGCATGAATGAAGTGTGAATAGGTAAAATGAATGAATGAATTGTCAAAGCTGTCCTCACGTTTTATGTCCTCTCCCGATGGAGAGAGGTAATTAGAACAATGATATCCGGGTCTCAATAAAGATGGTGGCACATACTGCAGTGTGCCGTCTGCGTCAAATAACTTTATTGACATTGTCAACCAGTAGGCAGGTTGACATTTCTCAATGGAAGAGTAGGGAGACCGCCTCCTACCACCACAGTTAAATGGTAAATGGTGCATTTATATAGTGCTTTTATCCAAAGCGTGTTACATACATTCTGCATTACATTCACCCATTCACACACACACACATTCATACACCGATGGTGGAGGAAACCATGCGGGAGCAATTAGCTAGGTGTTCAGAGTCTTGCTCAAGGACACCTCGACATAACTCTGGGGGAGCCCGGGATCGAACTGGCAAACATCTGACCACTCTACCCCTGAGCCACTGCTGCAGTTGTACTAGATATAATGTGTTAACATACGCTACCATACAGATTGTTAAAATAATGTTTATTCATTATATTGAGTAAATTATTGAATAAATGGATTTATGAATGAACAAATACACTGACCGATTAGCATGCATCCAGACAGTGGACTGTCCTGGGCTGGGATCCAGACCATAGCATGTTGCATGTTTGAGCCATGCTGAGGTGCGTGTGTGTGTGTGTGTGCGTGTGTGTGACTGTGTGCGTGCGTGCGTGCTTGTGTGCGTGCGCAGCAGAACAACAGAAGCATAGTGTTCTTCCTCTCCACCACATTGTCACCTCAGCAATTCTCTGGCACAAGCACCACTACACTACAGTTAGTACAGTATCATCCACTGGCCTGTGGCCATTCAAGGAAAAACACGCTCACTCAACAACATATGCACACAAAAATACAATTTAGGCATTTCGTACACGCAGACATAAACACACACACACACACACACACACACACACACACACACACACACACACACACACACACACACACACACACACAGGCGCGCGCCCGATTTGATTGTACAGTAATTGGTACGCTTGTGAATCAGTTTCCATATTCCCGGTTTCCATCCCTGCAACAGAATTTTAATATTTCTTATCATTTTCGGTCCTTAAGGGAACAAGCCCCCCCCCCCCCTCCTCGCCACCCCAAACATCTCAAAGCAACAGGAAAAGCTGTGAATTATGTGAGGAGAGCATCTGTATCCCCAGCAGTGTGTTCTGTTGGCTCACAGACAGCGCTCCGCTGGCTGCAGTATGTAAATGAGAACTGTTATTCAAGGCTGCAGTGGCTTTCAGGACAAAGCAAGAATCACACAGCTCTCCCTGGGCTACACTCCTGTTCTGTTGCCAGACATCATATACTGTACACACCCTAAACCCAGCAGCATACAGCAGCATACTTCAAGAAGTCCCACTTTTTTCTGGCATGCCGAAAACCGAAGGAGTTCTCTGCGGAAAACAATATTTTATACTCAGTGTAGATTGGCTATTTTCGCAGAACGTTTTCATTGATTTATTCACAGAATGAAGACGCTAGCAGAGTAGCAGAGGTGTGAGTAATGCTGAGTCTCCGGCTGCAGCAAATTGAAGCGACGACAAATCAAGTTTGTTTTGGGACCCTCGACAAAATCAAAATGATCAACAAAATAGGGCTAAAAGTAGTAGAATAGCCCTGGCAGAAGACCAGAAGCCATAGTGTCTCTCTTGACCAACGGGGATTTCCCTTTGGTTTGAGCGGTACTGCAGCACAGGATCAGTTCCGCCAAATGGGAATAGCAAAGTCAACGCACTCCTCTGCTCTCACAATCGAGTGATCTATTAAACCAAATGCTATTACACAAGGCAGCTGCTCTAGGGTAACGCTGATGCTCGACACCGCTGACCTGAGGCACCTGAGCTCATTTAGCACGACACAATCACTACACGCTGAAATGCATTTATAGGCAACCTCCAGATTGGGAAATCTAAATCCTGAGGTAAATTGCTTTCTTCAGATAGCAACTCAGCACGCTATCTGCCTAACGTTACTTCCAGCCCAATCATTCTGTCCAGTGTTCAAGGTCCAATGATTCCTCTTATTACATTTCCACTTCATCAAAGCCCTCTTTACCCTCTCTTTCTATTCCCTCTCTCTCTCACTTCACTTCTGCATTCACCTTGCTCTCTCTGTAGCCCTTACATGTAGTTATAACTTTCCCATATGCTTAGTTCTTGCAGAGCAGGTGGCAAACTGCAGGTGGAACCCCACACCTCCATGTGGGACTAGCCCACATCCTGTGCAACCCAGCCCAAGTTGCCATAGGCACACTCTGCCTGCACGAAGGCGGGAAGTTCTCTGTCATTTTGATGAACCTCGTAGTGACCTTGGAGAAAGCCACATATCCTGTTATCTCTGTTATATTAGGCATACTGTGAAGATGGGGATAATGTTTTCTTGGTCTCAACTATAGGGAGCAAATCCATACACGTAATTAACACTTAATTAATTATGAATTAATTATTAACTTAAAGTATACATTAATTCATCATTAATTCCTGTTAAATAATGGTGCAATGGCAGTCACTATGACTCGGAGCTAGCATACATTGTTAAAGTCGCATCTCTCCCCAGAACAGGACTGGACCAAGGAAGTAATTTAAATTAATGTGATTCATCATTGAGAAAAAACTTGACACAACCTTGGCTTTCACATCTCAGTCGATTCTAAAAAATGTACGGTTCTTTAACACTCTATAGCGGCTAATAAAAGACAAAGCAGACTCTCACACAATAGCCAATACAAATACGATGAAACCACGTGACCGAGGAAGCCGATTTGGAAGTGCTAGTAAAGCAATAAAACCAAGTGATGAAACCCATGCAGCGCTATTACTTTTTCATGGTTTGTGGTACAAATTATCAAAAATGTGGTCCAGGTTTAAAAAATAAATACATTCCCTTTTGAAGTTAGAAGTTGGGGAAGGTCGACGGAAAATGCTTGGGGCTAGTTTCACCCTTGTGAGCATTGGATTTGGTCTGGGGCACGTCCAATCAAATGACACCTTCTGACAGAAAGCCCTCTGGGAAATCTTCTTCCATGTGCAATGACTTGAGTTAAAGGGTGAAGATAGAAGGTGCACATTTTGGAATCAGCTCACTCCCAAAAAGTAATGCTCATGCATAGACTTATGTGCTTGTTCCACTGGTGTTTGTACGCATAGCAATGAAGCCAATGCAAGAATTTATACATGTTCAGCACTTTAAAACAGAAGTGGTCTGCAACCCAGAATCCATGTTGTGCTTTTTAGTGTAGTTGAAAATAGAAATACATTCAGGAAAGTGTTCCTGGGCAGGTCTCTTCCACCAAACAAAATACATGGGGTGTAGTGTAGCACATATTTCTGGACCATGTACAAATCAGTCTCTGGGGTCCTTCCCAGCTTTTGAAAATCTTCAAAAAACAATTAACTCAGCTTAGCTATGCATGATGCGAATGGAGGTTGGCTCACTAATAAGCAGCTTGTCACATTTTAGTCGTTTTTAATCTATTTTAGGATACAAACACAATGTGGTTTCTCAAAAAGAAAGGATAATGATTAAAAGGCCATGAAAACATACAGTAGTGAACACAGAAAACAGCAACTAGCCTGCAGCAGGACAATTTGACAAGAATCTAAACAAGACTGCACCTCTAACGAGGAGCAAACGTGCCCCTTTTATCAAGTCATCTTTTCTGTACGTTTTCTTGTAAATTCTTTAACATAGATGTTTGAAAAAAATTAAGAGAAAGAGAGGTAAAGAGAGAGTTAGAGACAGATGGAAAAAATATATAGGTAAGATAAAAAAAAAAAATATATATATATATATATTTACTTACATATATATATGGTATATATGGTATATATCTTCTCTCTCTCCAGGTATATATGGATATATAGATATACCGGTATATACCTGGAGAGGTAGTCTGGAGGTATTATCCTCTTGTCCTTTCCTCCTCTCCTCTCCTCCTCCCTTACTCTCCTCATGTATATAGGAATATATATATATATATATACACACCTGGAGAGGTATATATAATACACCTGGAGAGGTATGTATATATATATATATATATATATATATATATATATATATATATATATATATATATATATATATATATATATTAGGGCTGGGATGCGATTAAAATCTTTAATCTAATTAATTACAGGCTCTGTGATTAATTAATCACAATTAATCGCATTTTAATCGCACATCGATATTTGACCTAAGAAGCATGTTTTTCCAAGTAAAACACATATTGTTGTACGAGTGAATCAACGAGTATGTTTTTTAAATCTAAATTTTGCATCCAATGTGCCAAGCAAAGCGCTCTGATCGGCTACTTCTCCCTTTGCGTTTGTTGTCTCTTCTTGGTTGGTGCATCGCTATGATTGGTATGCCAGAAACTGAAGGTTCTGTGGTGCAAAAACTAAGTGCGATTAAAATGCGTTAATTTTTTTAATCGCCCCCGAGCGCCGCAGGCGCGAGTGGCCGCGAAGAGCGGGCCAGGGCCGCGCGGCCGGCGGAGCGCCGCGCGAGTTACGAAGCCGTGGTGAATGCAATCGTTATATTTATGCCCAGGCCGTAAGGCCTGGGCAAGCCCACGATAAACGCCCTGTCCAAGTGACTACAATGGAGCTAATGGCTAAGCTAGGCTAGGCTAGGCTAGGCTAGGCTAGGCTAGGCTAAGCTAGGCTAGGCTAGGCTAGTAAATAAAGAAAGAGAGTCGCAAACGAGTGACGTCAGCGCCTTCACTATTGAATGGCTGCGTCGCCATCTGGTGGTGATTAGTGTGTGGTGAACTACAAAACGAGCGCTCTTACCACAGTCTCACTGAGTTACCCAAAATGACTGTAACATATATATATCTTCTTCTCCTCCTCCTCTCCTCTAGATTGGATGTATACCTAGATGATGTATACCTAGAAACTCTCCTCCTTTCCTCGTCCTCTCCTTCTCTCATCTGCTCCTCCTCTGGTGCTCCCCTCCTCCTCTCCTCCTCTCCTCTTCTCCTCTTGTATTCCTCCTCTCCTCCTCTCCTCTCCTCTTCTCCTCTTGTCTTCCTCCTCTCCTCCTCTCCTCTTCCTTTCCTTTCCTCTTCTCCTTCTCTCTCCCTCTCCTCCTCCTTTCCTACTCTGCTCTTCCTCTCCTCCTCACCTCCTGCTCTCCTATATCTGTATATACCTGGAGACTACCTCTCCAGGTATATATGTATATACCC
The DNA here is from genome assembly GCF_963921795.1 of Nannobrachium achirus. Classification (NCBI taxonomy): domain Eukaryota; kingdom Metazoa; phylum Chordata; class Actinopteri; order Myctophiformes; family Myctophidae; genus Nannobrachium; species Nannobrachium achirus. The sequence continues at coordinate 15,725,371 of NC_137816.1, read as the reverse complement.
GGAAAGGTAGTCTCGAGATCCTCTCCAGGTATATATGGATATATATACTTGGAGAGGTATATATCCTGTCCAGGTATATATAGATATATAGACCCGGAGAATTAGTCTTGAGGTATATATCCTCTCCAAGGTTTATATATATTATATATTATATATTATATATATAATAATATTATATATTATATATATTACATATATATATATATTATATTTAAGTATTATATATAGTATATTTCAGTGTTCCAATGTGTGCCACAGACAAAAACCTTCAACTGAACGCAGTACTTGCGCCTCATATTTCTTATGGGTGCAAGTAATAACAGTACACATAAGACATTTCGAGGGGGCAACACATGTATTATATCTAATGCAGCTACAATTACAGTCTGTTATTATTATAGGTTATACAATGTATTTCTTGGAACCGAACATTACATTACTACATTACTACATTACTTTACTTGGTGTGGACGTTCTAAGATAGTGTTAACATGTTTTCCTAAAAATGTATATAGGGGTGCGTTCGGATATATAGCACTGATCGCACTGGCCAATAGAGGGTATGCACGTCCACTGGGACCCGCCCCCCCAATCTAGACTGAGTGGCAAAACATTGAGCAGCTTGGAGCATTGGAAGTTTGGAAGTGCTAGTTGCAAATCACTCCACGGTCCTGCATACCACCTGTTTCTAAATGTCACATAATGCAGGAGGCAGCAGGATGTTGTGTTGTTGAAAACGAGCGCTTCCAAACTCTGACACTTGAAAAAATTCGGTGCAAAATTAAAACCTGCACAGAATGTCTTGACAGAAAGTAGCTCATAACATGCCTACGGTGGATTTGTATGAAACTAAAACTTTGCAGATAGAAAGAGGATAATTCAAGCTTTCAGTACAGCCGCAATGTTGGTGAGTTAACTTTGTTTAATACAATCAGATAGGACTTTTCTGTGTGGATGTATGGGCTGTCAATGGCAGAAATTAGTTTTTTGCCACTCAGTAGGCGTTCCCACATAACTTCCAGCAACAGTGATGTCACACGCATACCCTCTATACAAATGGGCAGTGTGCTCCTGGTGTGCATATCAGAACATACACAAAGTCAATGGCAAAATTTATTTTGCCATGCATGTGTGGGAAATCATAGATATATTCTAAAACAAGCGGTTGCCTGACAACTAATTATTCACAGCACAACTCCATCCAGGCCGTGGGATGTAGACATTTTTGCCCCTTTAGGGCATTTGCCTTTGTTTGTGCATTGCTGTGCATAGAACCATTATGCAAATATGCCAAAATCAGCAAGCAATCCTGCCCTGACTGCAAGCAATCTTGCATGCCGGTATTAGCGTTCAGCAATCCTAAACTATTAACAAGCTCTCCTCTCCTCCGGGACAAATGTGTAATTAGCTGTTTTCCCCTCATTCTTTCTCATTCCTCTATGTTTCTATATCTTTTTTTCTGGCACTGTGACCAGGGACGTGCTGGGCCCCTGATTCAGCCCGGGAAAAAAGAGTTGGAGAGGCCCTCATTGCGCGCTATACAGAGAGATCTCTCTATAGCGCTGCTGCTACTCAAAGATTTGCCATTTCAGATCATGACAAGTGACAAGCCAGTGGGCCAATTACATGAATTAGGCCTATATTTCGTTGTTGTCGGGTGGAAACCTTGTATGTCCAAAACCGTTTGTTTTGTATTTATCATTCAAAAAATGATTTAAACTAGTGAAAACAGCCGATCTACAAGCACACAACGCCTCGCGGTGCGAGGCATTGTGTGCTTGTAGATCTGCTGTTTTCACTACTTTTGTGCAAACAGTTAAATTTTTACTTTTGTGCAAACAGTTAAATGTTTTCCTAATGGCCCGGCCTGGACCGGCCCGGACCGGCCCGAGAATGAACCGGCCGTTCGGGAGTTGTCCCGCTTTTCCCAATGGCCAGCACGTCCCTGCTCACATCCATTAACTAATATCCACTTGCAAAACCACGGTTAATAAAATGTATTTATAGTTGTGCATTATTTCCTCTGGGTGTTCCTCTCACCCCGATGTATCTGTCAGCATTTTTGTGATCAACTAGCTTTATCATGTGTCACATAAAAAGGCCTGCATAGTCCTATACAAGGCCTACAGCACAGTGCATATACTGTAGAAGATGTTCCCGTATCCTATTGTACTAAGATAAAGTTTATCTCAGCTCTCAACGATGTTCTTTTATCTCGGAATATATATTGGATCCGCGATCAGCTTGGGGAACACACAGAGGCTGTGGGAGATGTGAGAGGGTTGCAAATCCTTCTAAATGAAGCCCCCTGATGGATGGATGTGTTGGGGATGTGCAGAGGGAGGAGGGACGTGCTGGGAATGGAGGCCGAGCCTGATTCATTCCTTATCATATCGTCACTGTCGGGCAGAAACCTCGTATCTCCAAGTTTCAGATTTGTATGTTTTTTTTTCGCAAAGCAAAGCCCTGCTTCATCATACAAGGCCGTCGCACTAAAGTAGTGAAAACAGCAGATCTACAAGCACACAACGCCTCGCGGTGCGAGGCGTTGTGTGCTTGTAGATCGGCTGTTTTCACTTGTTTAGTTCGTTTTTTAAATGATAAATACAAAGCGAACGCTTTTGGACATGCAAGGTTTCCACCCGACAACGACGATATGCAGTGGTGGAAAAGGTACTCACATTTTGTACATGAAGACATTGTGCTGTGATTCTTTGACTCCTACAACATAATCATCAGGTAGTATGATTATACTTGGAGGAAGATCTTTTCATAAAAAGACAGTGTTAAAATTATGTTTTTATGTGGGAAAAAGGGGGAGGGGATGATTTTATCATGTCATTATATCAGTGTATTTCAATTGGGCCTTTTGCCTTCAGGAAGTAACCAAAATACACAGGGAAGACAAATGTGCATATTATAACCACGCCTGGGAGTCTATTAGAGTAATGTTAACTCCATGGACACATACACAACTGAAAAAGTACAAAACTATGGCACCACCGCTTTAAGTAAAAGTATCAATACTGCAATGTAGAAGTAGTCTGTTACAAGTAAAAGGAATTCAAAATGTGCTTGAGTAAAAGTACAAAAGTATTGGCATCAAGATGTACTTAAAGTACTTAAAGTAAAAGCACTCATTATGCAGAATGTCCCATTTCAAGTTTTCAAAGTAGGCTATATACAAATCTTTTGAAAATAGCGGATATACAAGCTCATAATGCTGTTAAATCTGGTATTTTCGAATGGCCGAAATGTATAGGGCTGAAGTTGTTAATGCATGTTGTAATAATAATCAAAATCTACAAAGTAACTAGTAATGAAAGTTTTCAAATAGTAAGTAAAAGTACAATATGTGGATCCGAGATGTAGTGGAGTAGAAGTAAACGTATTGGAAATTAGAAATACTCAAGTACAAATACCTCAACATTGTACTTAAGTAGGTAGTAAGTAAATGCACTTGGTTAGTTTCCACCACTGATCGTATGACAGTGTTGTGTGCCGAAAAGCCAATTCATAAGCTCAGAACGTTATGGATACGACTTGTTATGAGCTGAGCTATTTTTGTTGCATGACACCGTCGTACGACGTAGCATTACACTCCACATGAACCGTCCTGCTCTCTTTCTCTCTCCCGACCTCTCTTTTCCTCTCTGCTTTTCAAGACGGCACAAAAAGACAAAACACCATTCTTTAACCCATTTAGGCCAAGGATTATTGACTGTTTTAACTATTGAAAAATAGCAGATATACAAGCTCACAGCGCGGCACCGAGTGCCGCGCTGCGAGCTTGTAGATCTGCTATTTTTGAAAAATCATGTTTTTTTTTTTGCAAGTCTTTGAATATATCTACTTAAAAGCAAACATTTGTAACTCAAATATTTACTTCTGGGTGGTCCCTGGAACCCCCTGGGGGTCTGTGACCAAATACCTGTAATTTTGGGGGTTCTTGACATGAAAAGGTTTGAGAACCACAGATTTAGAGGAAGGATTTAGAAGTCGGGTCAGAGATCGGGTCAAAGATATTCAAAGACTTGCACTCATTTTCACGATTTTTCAAAAATAGCAGATCTACAAGCTCGCAGCGCGGCACTCGGTGCCGCGCTGTGAGCTTGTATATCTGCTATTTTTCAATAGTTAAAGCATAAAATAACGGTGAAAGTGGTTCAAATCTAACGCGACTCGGGCGCGTTCCAGGTATTTGAGAGTTAATGTATGTTGTGTTTATTTCTCGTGGGTTGTTGTTGCTATACTTGTGCATTCAGCTTCCATCTCTTGAAAAATGTTGTTTGTTCAACTTTGAAAAATGTTCCCTCTTGTGTCATGTGGGGATACTAATGTCTGCCCTTGGCTTTCTGTCACCGACTTAAAGAGTTTGCACAGTGCAGTGCAGTCCCGTTTCATATTGTAATTACTTTTGATGGTTTTCTTTCACAGACTTAGGTACATGATAGGTGGGATATGCCAGGCAGGCACCCCAGATTCAAACCCGGGTCTCCTGTGTGGGGAGCCCAAACTTCCGCTGCCAGAGAGAGGGAATTCCTCCTGGCCGAGGGAGTTATACGCATTAGGATTCAGGCCGAGCTGCCCTGTTTTCAGGCACTGAAACACTTTCTGGCCCGCGTCTTGTAGTACACCATGGTTCTCTAAGTGGGGTCCTGGGACCCCCAGGGATCCTTGAAGGGTTTACTTAATGTTGCATCACATTTACTTTTACCACTTAAGTTGAATCCTATTTTATGCTTTGGCGATTCAAAAACAGCAGATCTACAAGTGCAAAACACATTACTGAGCTTGTGGATCTACTTTTCTGAAAAATCTTGGATACATTGTGAACGATTTGAAATATTTTGATTGGCATTCCTATTTTTTTATTATGGCTGAAAAAAGAAAACTGCTAAAAGTTGTAAGCTGGATTATAAAAGGTCAAATGGCTCATGTAAATTATGCATAGAAAGCTCATCTGTCATTACATTGACTTGAGTCATTACGCATGGAGCTACAGGCTGAGTGAATGTGCACACAGCTTAGACGGGCATATTTTTCACTCTGTCTGCCCTTACTGGAAGGGAGCATCAATTCAGGTGATTAAAAAGTTCAGTCTTATGGACCACAAAACCTGACGTGATTGCTCTTCTCTTTGTCCCAAGAAATAATTTATTAGCTTGAGCCACATGAAAGAGAATTTCAAATGATTACTCAGACTGGAAATTAATTGGCATACCTCTGTCTTAGTGGTTTTGAAGGTAATATTAAAAATGTATTTTCTGCTCTGTTACAGATGAAACCACCTATGATGCTTCTGGCTCATCCTCTTTACCCAGCATTAACTCTACCGTCTCAGCCGATCCTGCGCACCCATTGGCTGACCTGCCAGCAGTGGAGGCGGGGCCTCTCTTACCAATCCACTCAGATGGCAGCGCCGTTTCCGAGAGGGGAGGGTTGAGAGAGGAGCCTGCCTTCTCCTCCATCCTAACCCTCCTGGCGGGAACCGGCCAACATCCACCCAACCCCGTCCAAACCAGAGCCTCGCCAGCTGTCGCCAGGGAAAAGAACCACACCAGCCAATGGCCTTCAGATGTTTCCACCCCAGGGTCAGAGATGTCTTTTTCCTCCTCGTCCGCCTCTGTGGAGGCCAACAGGAACCCGTCCACCAGCCCAGGTCTGGCTGACCAACTCATCACAGAACCTCAGGCCATTACCACAGCATCATCTTTTTACAGTCCATCACCTGTGTCCTTCATGGGTGGAAATTGGAGGCACTCATTATCATCATCATCATCACCATCTTTTTCATCCCTGCCGCCACCAACACCATCTTTATCATTGTTGAACTCATTGCTTTCATCATCATCATCATCAGCAGCAGCAGCATCATCATCAGCATCATCAGCAGCAGCAGCATCAGCATCATCATCATCAGCAGCTGCAGTAGCAGCAGCAGCAGCAGCATCTTCCTCTGAATGGATTACAACTGCTGCCTCATTTAAGGACCATGTTTGGCCTCGGTCCAACCCTCTCCCACAGACACAAACTGCAGTATTAGCACCAGCGGGAGCTCATGACTGGACAGCAGGCCCAACATCTGCACAGTCCACCATTAGTTCAGCTGCTGAATCGCCATCCGTTTCAAGCGGACCCGCTGGAGTGTCAGCATCTCCATCTAACACTACTTACACTGGACGGGTGAGCAGTGAAAATCATACCCAAGCAAAAAGAAGCAATAAAAAGACAACACCCTCGTTTCACTTGCCGCTGAATAATTCCCTCAGAGTGAGCGAAGCACACGTGGGAACAGTAAAACATAATGCAGGCGCCAGCACAAAAATTATGAAGACACCAGCACAGAGCGCAGACTCATCATTCTCTGCATTAAACCACGGACAATTCCCTTTGACATTTTCAGACAGACCCACACAAACCCAGAGAGGTATGTACTCTATCTCCACAAGTAATAGGGATACACGCACTTCAGTTCCCACTACCTATGATCAAGAGGTTCAAACTGATCAAAGCCAGCATGTGATTTTACAAACCCCTACATCAGCACAGCTTTCTACCCGTCCTAAAGGCTATTTGGTATCAGGTAGTCATGTCACAAGAGGGAGTGTGACGGGAACACTGCACGAGGTGGAGAAAGACAAGACAGTAGCAGGCAGTAGCAGTGGAACTGCGGCCCAGTCCTTGGCACATTTGCATGCTGTAATGCCAAGTATATCACCAGCCACAGCATTAAAAACCCCAGTGACACATTTCGCAGCTTCCCTCCTGTCCCTGGGGACCATGCCATATATCTCACCTCACCCTAAAATTGCCGTTGCCAAACTAACGAGTATCCCCCTGGGCATGGCATCTGTGCAACACGCATCCTATCTTGGTGATTTAGAGACAGAGGCAGGTCATGCCAGCCCTAAAGTTTCAGTTCTCAGTATGAATAACCGCCAGGGAGGGATGGCAGAAGCAGAACTCGACTCTGCTTCTGCTCAAATGCACCAGAATAGCTCATATTCGCTTATGCAGATAAGAGCTGAGTGGACCAGTGGTTCAAATTTGCATTTCCCCTCTGGGACAGTGACAGCATCCACTCTATCAGAATCACTACATTCATCAAACACAAATACACCTGAATTTAGCTCAAAGGCAGGCTCTCCCGAGGAAATGTCCCTGGGATCGAGTGGAGGGGCAATTTTGAGTTCCAGTTCATTATCAGTGAAACCAGCAAAGGTCATGACCTCTCATGATGTGCACAAAATTCTCCCAAACCCTTCTCAGGCTATTGACTTATCCCCCTCCCACTCAAGCCAGAGAACTTACCACAACAACGCAAAAGATGTCCAACCCGACGCTAGTGAAGCTGCTACCTTTGATGAACCCAAATCCTTTGTTTTGCAACAGATGACCGCCTCACAGATACCATACGGAACAGGATCTGCTGGGGCGTCCCGTGGAGCCGAACCAACAGTTACATCCTTTACTGAATTTCATATTACAAAAACAGAGGAGACGTTTCACGGTTTTCATATGCACTCAACTAGGCAGCTGGGCTCCAGCCCAGCCGAGCATGCCGTTTCACAGGATTCCGATGATAACATGACACAGTTGAGCAGGCCTGCTGATATCTTTCAGAAAAATACTGTAAAGCGCTCACATTCTCCTTCCCCTGCTGCTCTAGTACCCAGGAGCTCTGCGGCAACCACAGACATCACATTACACAAGACAGACATTCCGTCACTGCAGCACACATCACTGCTCCCCTCTTTCAACATCACTAAACATTTTATGATAGTGAAAAGAAGCTCTGAGGGCTCTGTCAAAGGATCTCCCGTGAGAGCCCCTTTACCCACAGGTACTTTTCAACCAACAGGTACTTTTCAGCTGCTATTAGAGCACCCCAAGCGCCTTTCTCGCGAAGACGCCACTGCAACGCGTCACTATGAGCAGTTTTCCATTTCCGCCTGGTCAGAAATCATTCCACGACTGAGGACAATTCATCATTCTCACTCACAGGGAACATTTCCCCGTGTCAGTAGGAATAAGTCAAATTTTGACATACAAACAACCATGCCCTTCACGCCCTCTTCTGCAGCCCGTCCAACTTTGGAGCACAGTCGAACCAGCATTGGTATGGACAGCAGTACTTTAAGATACAGCACCGAACAAACACTGTATGAAAAAAGTAAAACTGCTGAAACTATATTTTTTCAGAGCCTTTCCCCAGCATCAGTAAATCCATCTATTGCATCAGATACCTCCAGTTTCCAAACGTCAGCCGACATACTGACGCCTGAACGTCCAGCACTGAATGAACGCACATCCAGTTTTTATTATTCAATGAATTCAGCAGAACCAACGGCAATCACCAGCGATCTGTATTCAGTTCAACCAAACAGGACTGAGCTGTTTGTTACATATCCTAAAAACATGCCAGGACGCAGACCCTCGAGCCTGAGTCTGTCTCCGGCAGATCTTTTATCTCCCGTAGCTGTTAGTGGGGCACGAAGAGCCACTGAGAACACTCCATCAGCTTGGCCAATATCAGGATTACATGTTTCCCCAGCGCTCTCCCACTCTGTGACGTCTTCACTAGCCCCCTCCATAGCCTCTGCGTCTAATGGCAATTATGACCCCCTACAGACAATGATTGATGTTGGCAACCCCAAGGCTGCATCTGTTACTGATATAACACTTCCAATCAACCCTTCTCATCATTTATCAGTCACTGCCGATATCCCTAACACGGCTGACACACTAACACAAGCAGATGTGGTGCCCTTAGGATATTTGTCACACTCCTCACCATCATCATCATCATCATCAGCTCTTAATCCAAACACAGATGCGGAATTGCCCCATTCATACTCTAATACCACTGCCTCGACATTTTCTCAAGCTGGGATGCCTTTTTTGTCCCCATCATCAACAGAGGTCCCAGCTTTGTCCCTACTGTCCTCCCTGTATACAAAACAAACTGTTGTAGTGTCTTTAGCTAAAATGCCATCACCTTCCCCAACCCTATCCCTCACTACCGTAGCTGCACAAAAGTCCTTCCCCGACATGAATGACACTACTTCTCCATCATCATCTTCATCATCACTGTCACCATCATCATCATCATTACCATCATCGTCGTCAGACACATCAGCATCATCCCTCAGCGACCCGTCATCACTGCCATCATCATCCCCTTCACCATCAGTACCATCATCATCATCATCACTTAACAGCATAACTGGTGTGATGTCATCATCCAACCCTACTTTGGTCCATGGCACTGCATCATCATCGTCATCATCGTCATCATCGTCGTCATCGTCGTCATCATCATCATCGTCGTCATCATCATCATCATCATCTGTCACAGGTTTGTTTGTCATTAGCAGAACCATTCATGTCCCCCAGTTTGACCTAGTCAGTCAATTTCCATCTATCAAAGGAGGTGACAAGAGACATTTGTTGCCGTTACAGGGACAGACATGGAGCAGTCGAACACGGGAGCGTCCAGAGAGATGGAGCTCACTTCACCCAGAGCCAACGAGACCAGCCAGACCCCATCTCAAGTCAACATCAGCATCCTGGTCAAGTCCACAGAGAAAACATCTCAGGTATCACCTCTGGTCCCACAGCGGGACATCACCACCACCACCAGCTCCCTGCAACGCGTCACCACAGCAAAAGCTGCTTCAAACACCAAAACTGCACCCCGCACTCCCACGCCCTCTCCGAGAGTCACCACCGCGGCCACACAGCCGGCCGCCACTACCACACCACAGCCCACCAGGAAAATCACAACCGTTCTCGTGACCACCAGGCCTGCAGCCACCAGGAGAACGTTGACCCCTCCCATCCCACGGTCAAGCCCTCCCAGGGGGGCCTCCACCATCCTCTTCTCTCCCTTCACCACCACCACCACAGATGCTCCGCCACAGCAGTGCAACATCACGGAGAGGATGTGGGTGAAAACAGGTAAGCATTGAATTAAACATGAATTTCACCCAATGTATGATTTAACATATTCCGGCGGAATAGAGTGGTCTGAAATGCTCTACAGTATGCTGTCATTGCCCTGTTCTGCTCTTTATTTTACCCTGATTATCTCTGCCTCTCTCCCTCTGTCCATCTTTCTTTCTTTCTTTCTTTCTTTCTTTCTTTCTTTCTTTCTTTTATCCTATCCTATCCTATCCTATCCAATCCTATCCTATCCTATCCCAGTTGTGTCCATTTATGTGAGAAGGAACCGTCTGGACAGCATCCAGAGACAGAACCTACGCAGAGGGCTGAGTCAGAGTCTGAGGAAAGCTCTGAATGATTCAATGGCCCAGGCACAGGTCAGATCAATGTAATCCTATGCAATTCTTTGCTAAATACATCTTGTGGCCTTAGTGATGAATAATGAACGAGGACGAGGTGGTGTGTTTTAATATTTTTACAGAGTGAACTTGGGAAGGATTAACATTATTATTCTCAAGGGGAATTCATCCTACACTCAAAGCCATGTTTTTATATATTTTTTTAACATCAACATTATTGCTGAAAACAATTACACTATAGCAATGATACTGTATAATAGATTGACTTAACATGGACATAGATAGTACAGTTTATGCTGCAATTCCAGGAGCTTAAAGTACTGGTAATACTTTATGGAATTTAGACTCTTATGCCCTCATTTATCAATGGAGTGCACGTGGCATTTACTAGAACAACCCGAATACGACCTAACAACTAAAGGAAAGCCAATAGAAGAGGGTTTACTCCGCACGCTTCAAGTTCACTCCCACACAGACCACGCACACATGCACGCATGCACGCACGCACGCACACACCACCAAGCCCAGCAGCATTTTGGTTCACTGTGGAACCATTCTTACCATTTATTTTGTATAGTAAGCTTGCAGCCTACATGAGTGACACCACACCAGTCATTGTCACGAATGGAATATTAATTTAACCCAATATCGGTGACGGCGCAGTGAGCGTTTGAGTGGTTGAAAAAAAGAAAGCAAAATCATGTATTCCCCAAACCACGGGATGCCGTGCATGCGATGTTACTGAGAGATACTGACAAGGAGGCAGTCATAATCTGAAGGTTTGAAGCGTCGGGTGGGTTTTATCCTTAATACATAACTCCATGTAGGACACACTTGTATAATAGTTGGATACCTCACGGTCCACGAAAAGAAGCAGCGCCGCTCCGCTTCCGACTCCTCGATCAAAATGCTCGAGTTTCGCATAAGCGGTCGTATCCTGACCTATAAGCTTCTTCTGAGCCAGATCGTCAATTCTATCTGAATGACTGTTAAAGCACTTGTTGTGTTAGATTGCTTCCATATCGCTAGATTCTATTGCTTGTCATTGTAACTTGGAAATAAAATCGGCGTGCATAGCCTATATACGCTTTTATAAAATGTTATATTTTCACAGGGATTATTTATTAGTGTGTTAAATATACATTTTGGAGTGGATACATGAGTCAGATAGTTAGACAATACTGCTCCGTATGTCTACAATGGAATAAGAGGTGTAAGATGAATCCTACACCACCTCAGAACCTGACGTGATATTTGATCCTACCCTACACCAATGTCAAAGTCACGTTGAAATGATAAATGTCGAGACTTGCCTAAATTTTGGTGTACGCCCAAATTTTGATCTGCACGACGTTGATAAATGAGGGCCTTAATGTATACCAGAACAAAGTTCTGCCAGCCTCTGCTGGGAGATCCTAATCAGAGCTGGTGACAAAATAGTAATATTCTGTTGTCCAGCATGGGACATGTTTAAATAAAACAGCAGATATGTTTACCATTGCCATTTATATCAAGTTCATACAGTACAAAGGATAGTAGAGGGAAGAACACAACAGGTTCAAGTGTAATTATTTAGTTTAGTTTAGTTTAGTTTAGTTTAGTTTATGCTGTTTATTCGACAGGAACAATGTACAATTCTTTAACACAAATCTCAGCAATAGAAATGTCATGCATTGTACCAGATATAGATAAGAGCACCTGCCCAGGAGTCCCTGGGCAGGTGTACAACAACAAAACAGACAGAACATTGAACACTGTATACAAAAAAAACTAAAATAATACAGCATAAAAAAATAACAACACATAAACATTATATTACATAATAAAACTCAAAAAATGTATCCTCTTGTGGGCAGGAGAGGAACATTCTGTAACGCTGGAGAAGGAGAAAAAAAGAATATAAAATCAGTCACGGTTTTGAGTTAATGTTGGCAAGTTTCATTTGCCTTAATCCATGATGTCACTTGAGATGCAAAAGCTTGCAAAGACACTGTTATTTGTAATTATCAATGGAAGGGAATTCCAAAGAGAATTTATGTGAACTGACTTTATGTGAACTGACGGATTCTCCGAATGTAGTGTAGTCGGCTGGGGACGACAAATCACCTCAGGTTGATGTTTGGCCATGGTGTTGTGAGCTGCACAGAGCATGATGAAATCCTCAGTAGTGTGGGAGGCTGGGAGCCAAGTAATTTATGATTTTATACACAAGACAAATATCTGAGTAGGTTCTGAAGTTTTCGAAGTTTGAATAGATTTTGTAGAGGATTTTGTACCGTATTTGTAGAGGATGTGGCACTGGTGGTTAAGTAACTACATTTACTCAAGTACTGTACTTAAGTACAGTTTTGGGGGTACCTTTACTATAGTTACTATTTTATCCCTAACCCTATTTTACCTAACCCTAACCCTTTATCTCCACTATATCTCAATTTTACGATGTTTGTTACAAAAAAAAAATACATTAATATCAGTATAGCATTATACTTAATGCTATACTGTGTAAGTTGCTCAATTAGTGGTCAGTAGCGGACCGGGCCTCAGACCACCACGACCACCGCCTCGCCGAGACGCATCTGTAGAGGGGTGTCGCGTCCCTCTACGACCAGGCGTTCGGGAGTTACGGACTCCTACACCAGAGTAAATGCTGTTGTTATGTTGAGGCAAGCTACTTCCTGAGAAGACAGCAAGACGCGCTGTGATTGGCCGGCAGTGTATGATCCGCGCTGTGATTGGTCGGTAGTGTATGATGACGTAATTTTGCCGCGAAATCCGGACCTCAGCCCGGATTTCAAAAAACATATTTAGAAAAGCCTTTCAGGGCTGAAATTAATTGAGTGGGTGTTCTAAAACTTTATCGATTTAATAGTTAGATCAAATTTAAGATTTGTTTAATTGAAAAAGTTGCATAGTATAACTTTAAGCTATTACATCAGCTGCAGATCAGCTATTTTTGATAGCTGTTCTACAAGCTCACAATGCAATGTGTTATGAAGTGCATTTTACTCAAATACTGTACTTAAGTACAATTGTGAGGTATTTTTTACTTTACTGGAGTATTTTAGATTTTCTGTACTTTTCCCTCTGATGGAGACTAACTGGTCTCTTGAAAAAGTATGTGCAAAGACCATGGCATGCCATGCATATAGATCTGTGATATTTCTGTTGACGAATAGTTCCTTATATAGGGCCTACTGTATCTAAAATTTGACAAACTAAATGTGTTGTGTTTGACTTATTAGTTTGACTTATAGTCTCTGTCCATCCCCTGAATAAAACATAATCCACACTTGTCACTTCATATTGTATCATATATGGTGTACTGCAATGTAGAATTGTGGAAAAGTGGAAAACTAACATTTCAGAGCTCCAGACTGTTTCTTAGTGTTGTACTGTATCTGTTGTGTTTCCATAGTCTGGGTTCTGAAACAGAACATGTGGTGCGAGGGAACATTTCATAACCCAGCGTCTGCTGTTGGCCTAATATTCTCACCACAATTCTGGCAGTTTATTAGCTTACTGAATGAACCACTTAAACCAAGGACCCTCATGTAGGCTACAGCATGCGAGCAGACATGAGGACTAATATAGAAATGAGGCTGATGAATGCGTCCCAGAAGGCAGTGGGTAATGTCACATATTTGAGGAACTGCACCTAGCCTAAAGCCTGATTTATACTTAGCCGTGCGACGGTGTCCCGTGCCAAAAATAGCAGATCACGCTCACAATGTGACACTTTCTGAGCTAATACAGTAGATTGGCTATTTTTGGACACCGTTGCATGACGGAGTATGAATTAGGCATACAAGTGGACACCTATGAGCAGAGTAGTTTTAAATGACCATTTCATCTCCTTTTATGTAAGGATTTTATTATTTTGTAGTGTTCATCTTTGGTAAGTAAAGGTTAGACTTTTTCAAATCATAAAAAAAAGTTCACCTAATGTTGTAACAGCTATTAAAAAAATAAGTTATAGGCTTAGTTGGGGGTATTGGTTGGTTGGTATTGGTTGTTTCGGTGTGGGGGTGGGCGATTGTTGTGGGAGGTGCTAATAGGATGGGCCAAAAGTTTTTTTTTTCTAATTTAATTAAAAAACAGGTTTATTACTTCATGTCATAGGCCAGTGGTTCTCAACCTGTGGGTCGGGACCCAGGGGGGGGGGGGGGGGGGGGGGGTCCCCAAATTATTTTGAGGGGTCCCCAGATGATTAGCTTAATGTGCAACATTGTTTACTGTTGAGTGAGAAAACAAACCAACATAAAGTTTAAGTGTATAGAGCACATTTCTAAAGTGACAATTTAAGGACTTCTTAATACCTCTAAAATGGCAAATTAAACATTGGCCAAATTATCAAACATTAGAGGCAGAAATTGTGAAAATAGCCGATCTACATGCTCACAACGCCTCGCGTTGCGAGGCGTTGTGAGCATGTAGATTGGCTATTTTCACAATAGAACTGTGTAATACACAATGTAATGCCTCAACTCTTAGTGCTCGTCAGGGTGGGGGGGTCCCCAGTTAAAATATGATTATTTTGGGGGTCGCAGGCTGAAAAGGTTGAGAACCACTGTCATAGGCTACAATCACACCATTTTCTTCTTGAAACAACAAACAGCTATTCTGAATGGGTGACTTTAACAATGACTCTGATTGGACCACTTTATGATTCTGATTGTATGGATCGGTAATGGTAATTCAATACTTCTTAATCTCCATGATGAACATTGATCATCGCTATCATAGGAAGCCACTCACCATCTCAGGGAAACACTGAGTTTCCCTAAGATGCTTTACATAATCCTATACAAATAACACAGAGGGAAAAGGTAGCCTAAAATCACAGTGCATCTTACTGTAAAACTGGCAAACACATCTCAGCATTTCTTAAACAGATCCAAAATCAATTGTTCTGTCTGTCTGTGGATTATCCAAAACATGCTATACTGTTCCCAATAAGCCTCTCGTCTAATGCCTCCTTTTGCCGTGACTTTGGTTTAGGGGCACCTCTTGGCTCTGAATGAGTGCAAGTGGAAATATGTGCGTGTGTGTGTGTGTGTGTGTGTGTGTGTGTGTGTGTGTGTGTGTGTGTGTGTGTGTGTGTGTGTGTGTGTGTGTGTGTGTGTGTGTGTGTGTGTGTGTGTGTGTGTGTGTGTGTGTGTGTGTGTGTGTGTGTGTGTGTGTGTGTGTGTGTGTGTGTGTGCGTGCGTGTGCGCGCGTGGTGCGTGCGTGTGCGTGCGTGCATCTGTTTGGTCTTTTTTGGTGGTAGCATATTAGTAGCATTTGACAGTCTGTTTACTGCAGTGGACTGTAAATCCCTAAGAAATTGCCCTTTTCAGCGGCTGGAATTGAATTTGAAGAAGCGGGTCTGGGTCTGGAAATGAACAGAGCAGCTGTGTGATCTTGGTAAACCATGGAGAGGAAGCTCTCAGTGGATATCAATGTTATGTTTAGGCATGGAATTGGCGTTTATTCACTGTGACGAACGATGTCCATTGAGAGACTCCAATCTAAGGCAGACCATGTGATCTCTACAGTACGTCTTTTATTTTTCTAAACGCTAGTAAATATTGTAGAGTATGTACAGTATTTCAATATGAAGGAACCAGATTGTTAGGATTGAGGCCCACAATGTTGTGAAGGCCAGGGCTGTCACATCAGGTAAATTGCATAAGTAAATTGCTCAGGTACTCGGGAGACAGAAATGGTTTAGAGTAAAGTGTAGACATGGATCGGCACTTGGCAAAGCACCTCCATTACATTGCCAAAACTAAGGGCCGATGCATACTCCACTTTTAGAGCCACATGTCACAACATCTCGGCAGCACCAAAAAGCTGACTCAATGACGGTACCCGCTCCCCATAACCTCTGAATGACGTCATATTGCTCCTGAGATGCGGACCAGCCTAAACCAGGCTAGTGGCATGGTGGACACCCTTCATGCTTGACATCATATTGTAGTTTGGACAGAGCCGAACCGATTTAAACTCAACTCTAAAAGTGGAATATGCATCGGCAGACCAGGATCTGGATCTGAATTAACTTGCTGTAGATATTATTGATAAATAATCAGAACTTGTTGAGATGTCAAGAGCATACGGTAAGGTGTCAAGTGGGTGTATAATATGGGTGTATCAGGTTTGTTTATGGTTATGTCTGAGTCAGAGTGATGTCAGAGGTCTGCCCGCCTCAATTTTAATATCGGTTAACTGTTAAGAATTTCAACTTGCCTAGTTGACTTGGCTCTGTTCCACACTTTTGTCTTCCAAAAATGCCGATCTGCAAGCTCATAACGTGTCGTGCTGTGATGCGCTGTGAGCTTGTAGGTCAGCTATTTCTGCAAATGTTCCCCCCAAAACAGGGATGAACCTATGTATCCCTATCCCTAAACTCTTCTGCCATTTTTTACTATATTGAAAAACATTTTTAAATATTTGAAATAGCTGATCTACACACTCACAATGTAGGTCAGCTATTTGAGTATTTTAAAATGTTCAAAATAGTACAAAAAAAATGTTTATGGATAAGGGGTAAGGCATCTACGAAAATACAGCTCCAATGGTCCGTCCTAATTTGTAGACACACGCACGCACGCACGCACAAACACAGAGAGAGAGTACTATACTGTACTGTATGTATAACATGTACTGTATGTCTATAATAAGAGCACACCGAGGCCACAATGAACTGAATGAACCCAGGCATTAAGTATCCACTGCCATATTCTGTAGACCAGTAATAAGAAGCCTTGTACTTAGATCACATACAGTACATTGGAATATCCTTTGTTCTCATTAGTTCTTAGCTTCTTCAAACATTTCCTTATTATCAGCACACATCAGATGGTTCCCCATAAATACAGTCAAAGGACTATCTTGTGTTGTCTCTTTAACATTCATGAATAGAGATCTTCACCTAATATACTTAATAGCCGCACCCCTAATGTAATTAGTTATTAAACTGTTATCCCATGACTAAAACTACAATGACATCACTGTCTTTTTCTGAAAGGACAACCTACTTCTAATTGGCCTCAGAACCGCCTTGGTAAAGAGCTCTTAGTATCTGTTATAACTTTAACTCAGATATTAAAATAAAGGATATAACTTCAACAGGATGAAGTCCCAATAGAGAACTGGCAACCATGGTACGCCACACTGCATTCTCGCTCTTGCCTTATAACTAAACCCCAGTTGGGTGAGGCTGCAGCAGGCTGTAAAAAACAAAGCTACAGTGCTGCAAAAGATTGAATTACTATGCAAGAGCAAAATACAACCATGTTATCCAATCTCACTTTAAAATTCTCCTTTGTCCTAATACATACATGATGTTTTTCTAGTCAAATGTTTGTAAATAAATGAATCTGGGTTATGCTATAGATTTGTCTATGGTTTCACTAATTTAATCCTTTTGAAAAGCCCTATACAGCCCTATACAATTATTATTACGGTGGGATGTTATGTTATGTAATGTGTACTGTGTAAATCAGTGATTTTGTTATTGTACTGGCAATGGAAGTTGTAATTAGTAATAGTTGTGTGGTCTGTCTAATTTTGCAAACAGCTCATACTGTACACTTACCCGAAATCTTATGGTGTATTGACTGTTCAAATGTCTAAAACAAATGGAAGTTAGTTCTCCTCACGTTTTTAATCAAACATACCGATGTCTCTGGTTCACATTGACACATTTCCTGGGGCAATCTGCCCAGATCATGCATGTCATGCATGTCTTCTCTTCTTTTTTAGTTTTTTACTCTAAAAAAAAACATCTGCAATGTAGTGCATTTGAAACTACATTGCAGTGCGGGTTCGGGTTCATGGGGTGATCACTGCTTGCCTCCTGTGAATTGTTTTATTTTAATTTTTGTTTATTTCATTTTTATTTCGTTGCTGAGTGAGGTCAGCAGACAAAGTGACATGAGTGAGATGAAAAAACCTGAGTGAAATGTGCCAATGTCAACCAGAGACATCGGTAGCTTCACCATGACATGTGATATGCTACTTCAGTACACTCAACAACAAATATTACTACGACCACTATAGAACATTTCAGATGAACATTATAGATCCAGGAATTCACATTAGAAACGCTACCACTCATTATTCTTATAAGAAATTGCCCACAATTTCGCACATTGCCCATAAGCTAGTTTTCACATTGCCTGGTTTAATTACAGGGTAAAGATAGTTGGGTGAAGTGAGAGGGGGAGTGTGCGAGAAAGATAACAGATGAAGACTGCTTAAATTAAAAGGCCAGACTAGAACAGAGCAATTTGGAAAAAGTGAAATACTCTGTTCTTTGTTCTTTGTAATTAAAGCTTCCCAGTGAAAGGAAAAAACAGTGGAATGCAGAAATGCTGAATGGGAGTACTTCAGATTTATCCATCCATGCTTACACTGTTTAGTTTGAGTAAGTAGCTGTGCTAACAGTCTCTGACTTGGTGAAATGCAATCTTTCAATAACAGCTTCACATGGGTAAAGGCTGAGCGGATGAAGTGATAATAAAAGGTTCCGTTCACAGAGCTCATAACAAGGCTGGATTGTGAGCAGGGATGGTGTTCATTCCCAGCTATGTTCTACCCGGACTGTGTAGGCCCTTATGGTGGTGACCAGCGAAACTCTCTCTGTCAACATGGGTATTCACTTCCATTTTAGATGACAGATGTGAGCAGTTTCACTGGCGCACGTACGTGCACGTGCGTGCGTACGCACACGCACACGCACACGCACACACACACACACACACACACACACACACACACACACACACACACACACCTTGTTATGCAATGTTTGCCTCCCTGCTGTTTTCCAAGTCCCTTCCACCCTGTCACACACAGACATAATTCACCTTGAGCAAATTGTTTCCCCTCTCTCTCTCTCTTTCTCTCTCTCTCTCTCTCTCTCTCTCTCTCTCTCTCTCTCTCTCTCTCTCTCTCTCTCTCTCTCTCTCTCTCTCTGCATACACTCACATGCACACAGATAACGAGAAACATAGCCTACTCATACTCGAAACACAGAATCCACCTGCGTATCCGCATTGTCCCTGACAGTGAGAACGCAGTGATACCTGTCCTCTCAGGGTTGAAATGACACACAGACCTCTTTGTCCCAAACTCTCCCTTTAATAGTCTTTTCCACATCTCACCTGTCTTTGCATCTTCTCTATTTCCCTCTCTCTCCCAAGTGGCCTTCCTATCCATTGACAGCTCACCAATCAACAACATTACTAATACCAACAAAGGGGCTCATATCACTCCAGTTCTCTGGTCTAACATTGTCTCCCTTTCTGTCAAAGAATGCATTTAAAAATACGACATGCTGGTCTATAAATCACTGAACAGTTAAGGGCCAAAATACATTTCTGATCTTGCATCATGCAACTATCCAGACCGCTCAGATCGTCTGGGACAGTTCAGCTTGATGTCCCCAGATATAAAACCAAATTTGGCAGCGTTCCACTTTTATGCACCCCATTACTGAAACTCCCAGAAAACTGAACGTTTGCTACAAACTCTCGGTTCTTTTAAATCAAAGCCGAAGACTCTGTTTGCCACTGCCTTTTACAGAGGTTTTTCCTCTGTTTTAATGCTCTTAATGTTGTGGAAAGCACTTTGAATGGCCTTGTTGTTGAAATATGCTATAGAAATAACTTGCCTTGCCTTGCTGTTCCAGTTAGAATAACTGTCCTTTCACTGCTCTCCCTCACTTCACACCCCCAGGTTGAGACTGTATTTGGGTCTCCCAACATGACGGTGGCCTATCACGTGACCGGGGGAGACATGGTGTACCCCCCATCTTTAGTGATAGAGGCCTTGGCCTCCTATGGCCGCGATAGGCTGATTGCTGACCTGCGACAGTACCTACCCATGGTAACAGCCCTGCCACTCACTGCTGCCTTGTGGAGACCCAGCCCAGCCACCGGCTTCCAGCTCAAAACAGGTCAGCTTGTCTGAGAGTGGAGATGAAAGGAGAAATCAACCCAAATTTCATTTTTAGATTAATTCTACATGTTACAAATAATGTGAATTGTTGTTTGTCATTGTTGGGCAGAAAACGTGTATGTGAAAAACCATTACTTTTCAGAAGATGAAAAAAAGAAATAACCTGTGTTCCAGACTTTTAAAGCCCGTAGCCCAGGGGTATTCAACTAAATAAGGCAGGTGGCCACAATTGTAAAATGACTTGAAGTCGGGGGCGACAGCGTGTTTGTGGTTAACCGTTTGTTTTATGTGCTATTGGCCTATATAGGACACAACAATCAGTGGTGTGTTCTACCATGTTACGCTTTAGCCTATACGTAGTATGTTCAAGTTCAAGTTACTTTTATTGCCACACAACCAGGTTGGTGGTATTTAGTTTCAGCACATAAAATGTTGCAGCTCTGACAAAAACAAGGAACAAAACAAGTACATGTAGACATTTGCACCATTACCACAACCAACAATAAAAACATGAAAAACAGAAAAAGGACACGCAGAATAAAAACAAAAAGCTTGGCCCTCTCCATTTCATCCATTGAAAACATGCAAGCATAACCACGACCACACACGTCAGCATTATCGTATACCCTCCAAAAAATTCTACAACACACCACTGACAACAATGGACATATTATGTCCATTATGGTAAATTATTATGATCTGCTTAATACACGCATTAATTTTAATGTTTGATATGACAAGTTCTCTGCCAGTCCTTTATAATGGATGGATGGATGGATAATTGGATATCATTCATTGATTTGGAATTATATTTCAGAATCTGATTAATACTAATATACCCAGACCTCCCTGGCATGGAAGTATCTTTGTGAGAAGAAGAATATATAAGAGGCAGGCTGGCAAGGTTAAGTGTTTGTTCGTATGATTATTATTTTTATTATTTTTATTTTTTGAGCATCCGGCTCATAAGAGCACTATTCTAGACAGACCTTCATTCAGCCCAGGACACTATTGAGGACGAGTTAGTCATACTGTGTCAAACCTACGTGGCTGGAGAAGTTGGTAAATGGGCAAAATCCACTCAAAACTAATGGATGGAGAAGGACACAGCAGCCACTCAAATTCAGAAAAACTACAAATGAAAAACAGCTGAGTTACTTCCTGTTCTGTTCCTTTGTACCATCCAAATATCTCTTTTTTCTTTTAAAGATTTGTTTTGGGGCTTTTATGCCTTTATTGGATAGGACAGTAGACTACCAGGGAATAGGGGGAGAGATGGGGAACGACACGCAGCGAAGTCGTCCGGATCGGGAATCAAACCGGCGACGCCGCCGCATGCATCCAAGTGGTATGCGCCTGGACCAGTAGGCCAGCGGGCGCCCCATTCAAATATCTTTAATGAGGGACCAGCATTCCTGATGAAGAGAGTGGTGATGTCACTGTTATCGCCAGTGGTGATGCCAGTGGTGAGCACACCTCATGGCGCGCTCTGCTGGCGCAAAAGTAGGCCATACATGGCCTACTTGTGCGCACGTTGGCACCTCGACAGAGTGCAGTTTTAGTTTTTATTATAAGGCTGGCAGAGCGGTTTTGCAGTCTATGAAGTACTGGCGTAGAGGTAGCTCTCCATTCAGTCTCATGCCATAGTTCCTGCCTAGCTTTCGAAGATAACGGTAACTCTGGTCTGTGCTCTTACACATTGATTGACACACAATAGAGCAGTGAAGTCATGACGTGACTCACTCATTCCCTGGTTCACGGAAGTAATTTCTCTATGGAGAATAACATTGGGTCATCTTAAAATCGTGCTCTAAAGATAAACACTGTATGGTCAATTCATTCTTAGAAATTCTGACAGGCAATTAAATTAATACTTGGCAATCAATCTATGAAATTACTAATCATTGCATACATTTTTATAAAATGTAATTTCATGTATTTTCAAAATACAAAATACGTATTTGAATCTCAAATACATTTCTCTGGCCTGTATTTATATTTTGTATTTTGATACATTTTTTGACCCAGTATTTGTATTTTGTATCACAATACTTTTCAATGTATTTTCGCCCATCTCTGACTGTATATAGGATTCCATGAGACCAATAACGATTTTATGACAACCTAATCTTTTTGTGGATGTGGTAGTATTCATTAGCTGGCTAAGAGACTGAAGAGGTGAGTGAGACCTAGTATTACAATTTAAAGTTGACCCAGCAATTTTACATCTTTCGTTTCAACACAACTTAAGTTGTGCATGATTTCCAAGCGGTTTGGTATGTTAAAAACATCTTACATTTAGATACATTATGCTACAGGAAATTGCTGGCTTTGTGTTTACAGAAATACGCCCTACAGAAACTAATGGGTCCATTTGGTTTTATTTATTTTTATTTGTTTTACACATTTTGTATTGTATTGTTTTGTAATTGTGTTATCTTCGTCTTAAAATATCCTTGAACCTTTGAAGCCCCATGTCTAACTCATAGCTTACATAATGGTAACATGGCACAGATTTTTATATATCAAATAAATATATTTTAATATTATAAAATAAAATAAATATATTACTAATAAAATAAATTGAATTGAATTATTAAAAGTTTAATATATAAATATTGATTTAATATAAATACCATGTGTGTATATAGAGCTTGCTTTACCTATACTTGTTGTGTTATGTTATTTTCATATGAAATACATGGTTATAATTATTCGTAAATAGAGTATGCAGTAAAATAACTACATCTCTGATGTTTATAACAAACCAAACCGTTTGAAAATTGGTTAAAAATGTAGGAAGCTACTGTATGGTAGAGATCTACTCGGGACAGATTTTTTAATCCCAGTATCCCGCTCCCGCTTGATTTCTGACCAATCCCGCCTGCCACCGCAATGATTACATTTTTGACCGCCCGCAGACAATCCCTGTCCGCCGCTCCCACCCGCAAAAAAAAGAATTATGTGCATTTAGTCCCGCGGACTCCCTGTGCATAGTACCGCAGCGCGTCCGACAGCCTCCCTCCCAAGGCTGACTCACAGTGCAGGGAGTGACCAGGAGGTACAGTTCTTCATCTGGGGAGATCTACAACGAGTTCCTGTAAGACCTGCTGGAGGGCAAGCAGGGAAACCCCTACGTGAAGGATCTGACTTGGGTCCAGGTACCCAGCTCGGAGGAGGCCTGGGCTGGAAGGTGCTATCTGAAGGCTGGCCGCCTCAACCGGCACAAAACTACATCACTCTTCAACAATGGGGCTTTTAAGCCGTGACATCATTTTGTAGGCAGAGGAGAATCTGCCCCCAGAGCATTTTCTGTCCCTCGCTATTTCAAAAAACAACGACTAAAAAATAACGACTAAAGTATAATTCTAACACTTTCCTTTCAACAACAAAGAGAAGAAAAATTTGTTAATGGTAAAAATAGTAAAAAGATTCACGGAAACTGGGGGCAGAAATTCTCCTCTGCCTACAAAATGATGTCATACTTAACAGCCCCTATAACAGAGTAATTAGCTCATGCCCTGCACCTGTTCAACTCACTGTCCAATTGGGGTGGAGTCCTCCATGCTGAAGTACTCTTACTATAGACTGGCTTCCAAAGCACTGCAACTCAAAATGAAATAATAAAGCAAAGAACACATGCACACTAAATCAAAAGGAATACAAGCCAGCTAAATAAATAAGCAGTCTGTCAGCATGACATGTGAATGTAGTAATCTCGTACGCTGATTCAATCAATCAATGTTTTGTGTTTCAGTGCTGCGATTTGTGGGAGTAGGAGATGACCCACGATCCTGCCGCTTCTCTCAAATGATAGAACAAAGGCTTGAGAATGTGTTCTCCGAAGCACAGAGCAAAGTGCTCAACACCCACAGCAGACTCTCTGTTCAGGTACACTGTGCTACTCTTTCACTCTTATAGCACTGTGTAGGCATTAACCGCATCACGCCTTGCAAGTTTATTTTTATAGTATTTGATCAATTGATCGATTGAATTCTTAATTAAAGTGTGTTAACAGCACAGTCAACACATTTCCAGAGTTGAATTGTGCAGTGCTTTTGTCTCATGGCGCTTTGAAGGATCAAAACATCTATTCTTGCAAGGGAAATAAAAAAGATGTTACTGTATTTTTGTCCTGAAACAGGTTCCAAATATTGATTTTGAGGTAATGTTGAAACATTCTACTGTATTGGACTAGGAATTTCTGTTTTTTGGTCAATGTTGTGAAAAGAGTTGAGGGTCTAAAGAAATGTCATTATAACTCAATTTTATTTATTTATCTGTTTATTTTATGCTGTTTTGCATCCTGTCTCAGGAACATTACCAGTAATTTAGGATGTTTTGCATAAAGTAAAGTAGCAGGAAGCAAGCTGTGCGTAATTTTGTGCGTAATTATCACCATCCCTTTGTAGTTGCATGTTTGCCTTTTTAAATGAAAGCTGCTTCTCAGATGTGAACTGATAGTAGCTTGGGGAGATAATGGTTGTATTAATGAGCTGCCACATTAACATGTGGTAGCTTGCATTAAACCTAAATTGGTGAATTTGCATGGAAAAGATCTAACAATCATGTTATTATTATTATCATTATTGTTATTGTTATATTATTTTCAGAACAATTCAATGTGTACACTCTCTTACAGTTAAATAGAATAGTTCATTCAGTACATTCCAACTCTGGGCATGTGTGCTTGATGTTGCCTCCTAGATGCTGAGTATCTCCCAGGTGCTGGGCTCTCCGGCTGTGTCCTTAGTGTACACTGTGAGGAATGGGACTGTCTACCTTAATGGAACCACTGCCTCCAACCTGCTGGTTCAGCTGACAGCTGAACTGGTGGGCTACTTCCTCTTCTACCCCCCACTCATCATTGCTGAGCGTAAGTTACTTATGAGTCATTGATGACTGACTGTCTTTGAAAGCCTGTTTCCTAGAAACTCCAGTTTCCTCATTTAAAGGGACCACACCGTACTCCATACTCCAATTTTTATGTATTTCTTTGGTGTCCCACCAGCACGTTCTATCCTCACAAAGTCCTATTTCTGACCATTGTGTCTTTCTCAGTTTATGGGCAGATCTATGTAAGCAGGTCTCAGAACGGGCTGTCTGATTTTAGGTCCGATTGTGACATCACAATCGGGACCTACTGCTGTGCTGAGTGGGGGTTTGGGGAGGGGTGGGCAGGCCTGAGGAGGAGGCAGGTGGAGCTGGGAGAGGGTGGGGGAGGGGTGGGCAGGCCTGCTGAGCAGGAGGTGGGGAGGAGTGTGGGGCCAAAACTGGCTCAATAGCGCAGTCCTCCCACTCAGGACAAGGTGGTACTGCAGCTGAAAATGCTCTGAAAGCCAGGCAGAAATGACAGGGGCTCTGTATTCAGGAGTGGTAATTTAGCCTCAAACCTTTTGAAAAAACATTTTTTTTTTGAGGGACACAAACTCAAATGCATGGTGTAGAACCTTTAAATCTGTCAATTGGAAAACATTTGACTGACTGAACTCTACATGAAGGGCCACTGACATACTGGAGAAAAGAAACCAACAAGAACACGTAACTAAGCATGCAGTACGGATGAGTGACGGCTCACAGCCTTTGAGTAATGACATGTTCACGACTGTGGTTCTGCCTTCAGCGCAGCTGTTGTTTTAATGGCGGAGTGACTGGAAAACATTCGATGCAAAAGGTATAATAGCTGAGCCCTTGCCTTTCATCTTACCCTCCTATGAAGGCATACTGTACTGTGTTCAGTCTAACGAGCTGCTGCTTCTTGCGATTCTGCCATACGAATGGAATGACAAATGAGGAGTGACAGGGAATCAGCGGGAGTCTAAATGACACTCCCAGTTGACTCCCAATATGTTTGCTTGCCTAGTTTTACCTGGGAAATGAAATACATATTGTGCTAGGGGAAGATAAAGCAATACTCTGAGACAGTGGTTCCTTTCTGAAGTTTACAGTATCCTAATAAGGACATAGGCTACGTTTAATGTATTCATGGGTTGCATTTGTAGTTCTAAACCGACCATAGTGAGGACCAACACAGGTGTTCAATTTGTCTGATTGGCATAGAAGCAATATTCTACGTTAATCAAAACACCTGTGTTGGTCCTCAAAATGGCTGGTGTAGGACTACAAATGCAACCCATGAATACTCCATCGTGAGATCGGCAAGTGACACTGTTGGAACACTATGGAATATAAATTAGGCTTTAAAGGAAAATATTGCCGATTTCAGCCCATATCCTATTGATTGTGAGGAGATCAATAACATATGTACATAGGTTTCTGTAGCGTGAGGCGGCTTGATGTACAACTATAACCCCTAGACATGACACTACTACATAGCGCAGGGACTTACCTTCAATACAACCCGGCACTGAGTGCCAAGCAGGGAGGCAAATAACATAGTGTGGCAATCAATCCCTATGTCTTCTGTGTATTTAAACAAATGCTCTACACTTGGAACATCTCAGTGTCATTAAGAGGCAGGCAGATGGCTGCTTTGGTTTAATTTACGTTGTACAACATTTGTCTCAAGATGAAAAGTATGTCTGGTAATGAGTCTAAAGTTAATGCCCATTTGTACTGTGAATGAAAGAAGTTAGGAAGA
Source organism: Nannobrachium achirus (assembly GCF_963921795.1). NCBI lineage: Eukaryota > Metazoa > Chordata > Actinopteri > Myctophiformes > Myctophidae > Nannobrachium > Nannobrachium achirus. The sequence continues at coordinate 15,698,518 of NC_137816.1, read as the reverse complement.
TGAATTACCCATCAGCTGAGGAGAATTCACACAATGGTGCTAAATAGCACTGCAAGTAGTCCTCTGGCTCATAATCACAGGGGAACATCTTTTGGTGCTACAGCATTTAAGAAAGAATTATAAAGGGGAATAGTGGAATACATACCGGCCGCGGACGGCGCACTTCAAAACAGCCGCCCCCATTATTTTCAATGAACATAGCCACACCGGCGGCGCCAGACGCACGCAGGCCCGCCGCTCCGATACGCCGCTGTTCTATTTCTAGGCGCTGCCGCACGTTGAAAATGTTTTTCCCCACCAGGGGAAATGGATGCGCTGCGTGGCAGTTGGTGTTTACGCGCGGGCACATGCGCAGCCGGTGTGTGTTCCCCTTAACACTTTGACTGCCACAATGTTAAGGGTTTTAAGGGTATAACCCTTGCCACCATAGACGGCCATTCATTTTTGACGGAATAAATTGAAAATGGTAGGATGTACGAAAATTGACAAAAATTTCAGAGAATATAGAGTCGGAACCTTAGCTTTCACCATAAAAATTTCGTCCTGCTGTGGTGTTCTGCTGTGGAGAAACCTGAGGGAGAGCGAAAGCTGTACAGATGAAAAAGGAGCATCAGAAATTTACTTTCTGAGATAATTGAGGTCAAAGGAAAAAAACTTTCAGAAGCCCTAGAAACAAATTGGTAAATGGTACAAGAACACACAGTACCTCTAAATGACGAACAGGGTGCCGGCCATAATGCTGTAAAAAAAAAAGTTAAAAAAAGTTGTACCGTGGTCTAGTTATAAGGCAGGAAAGTGGAAGAAGCCAGGAGACTGACAGAGGCTCTTTTTTCATCTTCCCAGGATGAAGGAGAGACAGAGTAGAATCCACTGTGTTTTGACCTGGGATTTTTTATTCAAGCCTTCAGTTAGACATCAGACATCTCAAAAATAAAGATAAAAACTCTGATAAAGATTTAAAAAAAACTTTACATTGCTGTTTCACTTCAGTATAGTTGTAGATGTGTTCCATTGCAATCATCATTTTAGTCACTTCAAACTAAAACGGTCAAACTACCCTGAGCAATTCAAAGTCATAATACATAAAATTAAATAAAAATGTATGTACATTCATATGGAAATGTTTGTATTGACAAATTCAAGCCAACTGCGACAAACTTCACCATGTTAGAATCCAGACCAGGCAACTGCAAGTAAGAGTAATTATGAAAAAAAAAACATAATTACCATAAGGTATATATAATTATTTGCTATACATTTTATATACACAGGTACATATATTTCCAAAATAGCAGATCTACAAGCTCATAGCCCGGCACCGCGCTATGAGCTTGTAGATCTGCCATTTACATATGATGCCTAATAGCCGATCTACAAGCTCATAGCCCAGCAAGGCACTATGAGCTTAGTATTTTCATGGCTCTCCTTTTAGTAGACCTTGTACCAGTGAACTGTACCGTCATGAAACTGTACCTTTTCCTATGCAAACTTCTAATAAAGTCTTCAATCAATCAATCAATCAATCAATCAATCAATCCCTTCTTTGTATTTACCTACTGTATGTTTTATACTGTTTTTTATTTCCCTCTTTTTTCCTGACTATATCTACTGCATAGTACTGTGTTCTATCCGTCTGTCATTCAATGTTATATGAGATACTGCAATGGTTTACTATGGAAATAAGCATAGTCTTTTCATGGATCTCATGATCTCCTTTTAGTAGACCTTGTACCAGTGAACTGTACCGTCATGAAACTGTACCTTTTCCTATGCAAACTTCTAATAAAGTCTTCAATCAATCAATCAATCAATCAATCAATCAATCTCTCTCTCCCCAACTTTCTCTCTTGTATCATGGCTGTAAGGTTTATTCTAACGTAGTTGGTTCTCTAGCGAAAAAAAGAGAGAGAGAGAGAGAGAGAGAGAGAGAGAGAGAGAGGAAGAGAGAGAGGAAATCTGAGCAGGCTTAGCAAACAACGTTGGCACCGCTTCGATGGGTTACCTTTAGAATAAAACACGATAAAACTATAAACATACAATGAGGATTACCACTGGGATTCTTTTTCGATCTCCATCTCGCTGGATTGGTCAGACTGCGACGTTTGCGAGTGACTTATAGTGGTTGTTTTGCTGGGATGTGTTTGTTTTGCACTAAATGGAGCATCTGTCCTCCTTTCTCACCAAGCTAAGCTAAAGAGGCGTCAATTGGGTATGGCAAGCTATGGCAGCTGCCATACCTTGGCTACAGGGGGAATATAATAAAATGTACTGTAATCGTGCCTGTTGTATTTTTCACTGGTTAAAGCATTCAATAATTCTAGGCCCTAAATGGGTTAAACCAGAAGATATCATAAAATGCCATGTTGACACTAACTCTTATGTTCTGTAAATGTACTGTAATCGTGCCTGTTGTAAAGTTATGGTAACATGACTGGTGTCTTGCACGCGAGCCTCGCGCGCGTGAAAGACACCAGTCATGTTGCCATAACTTAGCTTTTTCTGAACTGACGCCGCTGAGCTAAACGCCCTGCTCGATCGGTGGTCCGCGCGCGGACCACCTGTTGTGATCCGAGATGAGCATAATCATCTCTCATCTCATGCTTGCTCTCGGAGCGACGTCGGCGAACACGCCAATACACCACTGTATATCAATCAATCAATCTAGCAACAACCACTTACTTTATATAGCAGTTCTTTTCGCTGCGACGCCGCGGCTCGGTGGTCCCTGGTGGCCTGGTCGATGAACCATGACGATCCAGTAAAACTTTTCAGATCACATGTAAGTAGAAGTAGTCCTCAGTAGTATAGTAAAGCACTAAACTAAACCCCCCCCCCAAACACATGGCTGCAGCTCCTTCCGTGAATGCCGTCCATCCAGCAATCCCAGGCCTGGGGAGGACGGTCATGTACCAAATCACCATGGTAACACAAGGTAACACAAGCTGATTGGCCACACAATGGTAACCGTGGTGATTTTAGTCATTCCAGGGCCCAGGACGGCTGAATCCAAGCGTCAGTGATACATATGCTCCTAATCTTGTGTTTAATAAAAAAAAGACATTTATGTGGCATATGCCGTTCGTGGCGGTGAAGGGGGGGTAAAAACGTATGTGGCATATGACCTCCGTGGCGGTCAAAGTGTTAAGACAGACAGAGACACAGAGATAGATAGATAGACAGACAGAAAGACAGACACACAGAGACAGAATGGTGGGCAGAGCATGACGTAATAAAAAGCACAGAGGGGGATAATTGATGTCACCGTGTCCTGATCTTGATATGCCACACATGATTTCATTTACAACCTCACACTTGACTGCTACTAACTGTATACTACTGGATACTTAAACACTTCATTGCACTTTATTTATTCTGATATACCATGTACCGTATGTAGACACCCATTTCTCCTTCATTTCTTCTCCTTTTTATGTACTTATAATATTGGTAAAACAATTTTTATTGTACTTGAATTGGGGCTCCCAATTGGAATGCTTTGAAGTTCTCCATTGTACAATCATGATAAATTACTTCAATGCAAGGTTTTGGTTCGTGTCATGTAGATTTAGTTTAACATTGCGGGTGAATCTTACTTGCTGCTATCACAGCTACAGGAGTTTAAGATTTTGCACCCATCATTTACACCCATAGCAGTATAAGAATTATATACAGTACCACCGCCTTACACAGTAAAATTAAAACTTGAACTTGTAATTAAATCAAGTGAGGACAAGAAAGGAGAAAGAAACGGAAACTGTGAGATTGTTAGTTTGTTTAGTCATCTTACACTATTCATGGGAGGTGCGAGAGAGAGACCTGGCATATGTTGGCAGCGGCTGGCTCTTCACTTCAAAGCCAATTACTGCAGTAAATAATGAACGGTTGGAGGAATTCTCACAACACCTTGGGCCGGTGGTGTATTCAGTAGCAATTTCGCCTCACAGCTAGAAGATCCCGAGTTCGATTTCCACTGGTGACGCTGTGGGCGCGTTCTCTCCTCCGCATCATCAGGGCTTGGCCAAAGGGCCTTTCTGTGTGGAGTTTGTATGTTCTTCCTGTGTCCCCTAGGGTAGGTAGGTACCCTCAGAAAAAACATGCAGTAATCCTGGTCTCAGCCGGGGCCTGATGGAGGGGAAAGGAACTGGTTGGAATAACATGTTCTTTCCACACGTTACGTCCTACTGGGAAACTCCCCAGATCAAGAAAATGCAATTCAGTTTTAACACACAATATGAACATTATTATATAAATTATAATGCTATACAGTATGTATCATGCTGAAGTTTTATAATAGTGGACTCGTGAATTGATACTTCATTTCCCTCTCTCTTGCAAACATCTCCTCTGTGGTTTTGGCAGAATGTTCTGCTTTAAATCCCCCCAAGCTCTCCAGAGAAGTAGGGCTTTATGTGAAACCTCATCTCAGATTAGGATTCTACATGGCTGGAAGTATTGGACAGTGTTAACCTGATTCTGCTGACAGCGCCTGCGGACCTAGCCATTAACAAGCCCTCACTGTTCCTCTTTCTTCCTTGACCAATTTTACAAATCAAATCTCTCTCTCTCTCTCTCTCTCTCTCTCCTGCCAGCATGTACATTTCAGCAACGATTATGCTCTCATAGTCCTGTGATACAACACCCCCTCCCGCCAAACACTGCACCAGCACAAAAGGTTAATCAGGCAGGAAATAGACATAAGAGAACTAAAGGACCAAAGCGAGACTGAGAGCCCCAGCAGCTGGAAGCTCTCTGCATCCACCTGAAACGCTGTGATAATGTTTATGAAAACACAGGTTTTTCAAATAGAAAATGTGTTGAAGTTGTAAAAGTAGTCCTCTGTACACAAAATGTCATTTTATTGCTCTGGACCAAATTGACTCAACACCTTTGTCTAGAGTTGACCAAGGGCAAACAGGACCATTATAGTTTTCTATTTAAAATGTGGTGTTTGTGTTAATGAGAGAATCAAATCAACATTTGTGAATATAAACAACGATCTGCTGTATCAAAGTTACAGTATAAACCAGAGGCCAAAGGGTTGTTTCCCTCTAATAAGCTTGTGTTTTGTTTTAACATCCAAATTGAAACGGAAGATGTTCCAATGTCCTGGGCACATTCTTCACAGTCTCTTTTTTTAACCTTCCAGTGGGTTTTATATTAAGTTAAACACCTTGGGGAGAGGGATGTTAAGAGGGCTGACTGTGTATTGATACAATTAGACCCATCTAAAGGGACAAGTAAATGTTGAAATTGCGTTTCATTCCAATTGAATTGATTGATATTTTAATTGAGAGGCAGTACGAATAATGTTGGCACTGTTCTTTTTGCATGCAGCTCTGGAGTACCACAATCTAAACACCTCGATCGCTACCAGAGACTTCTGGGTTATCACAGGTAGGTAGGAGTACAATTGTTTTATTCTTGTTTCTCCAATTTTAAGAACAGCCTCTTCTGAAGGGAGCAATCTGTTGTTGTACAGTATATCGTCACTGTCGGGCAGAAACCTCGTATCTCCAAGTTTCAAATTTGTATGTTTTTTTTCGCAAAGTAAAGCCCTGCTTCACCATACAAGGCCGTCGTACAAAGGTAGTGAAAACAGCAGATCTACAAGCACACAACGCCTCGCGATGCGAGGCGTTGTGTGCTTGTAGATCTGCTGTTTTCACTAGTTTAAATTATTTTCAAAATGATACATGCAAAACGAACGGTTTTGGACATACAAGGTTTCTACCCGACAACGACGATAAGCGCTAATTTAAAAAATATTTCTGTGACCTTAAAGTTATTATAACGAAGACAAATCTGTGAGAGACTTTGTGGAATCGCTGTTATTACATTTGCGTTCACAGTACTGTACGTTCAAATGATTACAACTACTCACACCGCCTGCCAAGACCTTTTTTCTCAGAAAAAGGTACCCATAGAAATAGCCACAAGGGAATTCACACAGGTCCATAAAGCCTCCTGTTAGTAATGATGTAGCTCCAGAATAAAGGCTTTGCTTTCTTCTAACTAAGGCCCTTTAATTGTAGTGTTTGAGAGGGTGGAGAGGCCTGTCCAGCTCCCCTGATCATACATTTGCAGCTTGTTCTCTTGGTGATTTAGAACTTCACTTCCATCAAACTAACCTTTAGACCAGTGTTAATCAAACATTTTCATGTCATGGATCCCAAAGTGTAAATGTATTTGGTCACAGACCCCCATTTGAAAAGATTTTTGCCAGGGATCCCATAAGAGGGAGGCTACCTTTAAGGAGAACCAATGAAATTAAATGCTGCCCTCAGAAGGCATTCTAATGAATATAAGTTACATTTCCCTACCTTTACCATGGCCCTCTGACATGTCTAACTTTAACCTAAATTCTATAAAAACTTGAATTAACTTTCAAGCTTCCCGTAATAGCCCCGCAGATCATCCTAGATAAAATGTTTGCTTTGTCAACACAATGTGACTTTATTCTTAATATACCAGGTGACTTCGAGTTGTCATTTTTTAATTCCAACTGGCTTTATTCTCCATCTTCCTTGAACCCCATCTGTTTCCCCACGCATTCTTCATCTTTGTGTGTGTGTGTGTGTGTGTGTGTGTGTGTGTGTGTGTGTGTGTGTGTGTGTGGGTGTGTGTGGGGGGGGGGGGTTCTGCATGTATTGATAGTAAACAGTAGACTGACTGGGGATAGAAAGATGGGGAGTGACACGCAGCAAATGTCTTAGAGATCGGGAGTCGAACCCGCAACACGCTGTCAGGATGCATTAGCAGCCTAGGTGCCTGGACAGCTAGACTAGCCACCCAGACCCCTACACATTCTTCTTACTTACTCTCTCTCTAGCTCTCTCTCTCTCTCTCTCTCACTCTGTCCATTTTTGCCTTACGTCTTTTGTCATCTCCCTCCCTCGGTTGGCAGTGATCCAGGATGTGGATAACTCCAGTTTAGAGGGACACTATCAAAGCTTTGCCAGTCTAATGGAGCAGCGGCTGGCAGAGCTGTTCGTGGTGGCAGGCCAAGAGGGCACTCGCTTCAGGAGAGCCACTACCGTGGGCCTCCACACCGTCCAGGTGGGGGACTGATGAATGAGCACTCATCCTCCAACATACTACATAGTGTATTCTAGGGCATTCACCAAATATTCTAATATTCGAATATTCGAATATCAAAATCACTATTCGACGTTGTTCACCAAAGTTGAATATTCGCTTATTTTTATTTTTTTATTGTTTTCTCTTTAAAACATATATAGTTTATCAAGCTTGGCTAGATAGGAAGTCATAAGAATGACTTGTCAATGCCCCTGGTGGATGAATTTGTTAATGCTCTATACCAGGGGTTCTCAAACCTTTTTAGGCCATGACCCCCAAAATAAACATATTTGAACTGGGGACCCCCACCCTGACAAGCACTTGGAATTGTAGGTATTACATTTAATGTGACTCGGTTCCGCAGATAAATATTGTGAAAATAGCCGATCTACATGCTCACAACGCCTCGCGTTCGGTTCTGCAGATAAATATTGTGAAAATAGCAGATCTACATGCTCACAACGCCTCGCAACGCGAGGCGTTGTGAGCATGTAGATCGGCTATTTTCACAATGTTCGCCTCTTGCTTACTTAATATTTGACAGTTTGGCCAGTCCTGTCGAATACTCGACTATTCGAATACTTTGAGGTTGAATAATTCAAATACTAAAAACCACTATTCGTGAATGCCCTAGTGTATTCCTGTTTACGTTACTTTATTTGTTTATTTAGACACAGCATATTAAGTCTACACACACAAAAAAAGCAGAAAATAGAGCACACTGCATTACATTACACAGGGAAAACAAAGAATAACTAGAAAAACAGAGTAACAAAACAGGTTCAAAAGTTGCAAAGTATACTGTATATATTTAAGGCTAAGACTAAAATTATTTTTCTTGGCTCATACGCTGTGTTTTAAGTTGGCTTAATCAGAATGCCTCGGTTTGAGTAGTCCAGACAGATTTTCATCATTTATTTAATGTATGTGCATATGTTTCATGGCAGTAAAGGCACACACTCAGACACAAATTTCTGCATAATATGCATGCATATCAGTGCCAAATCCTAAATAATTGGGGAGATTTTCTTTAGCTTATCTGCTAGCTGCTATTCAAAACAAAACAAAGGTTGAATATTCAGCAAATATCTGCCAAGTAGTTTCTTCTCTCCACGGTAGTATATTATGCTCTTTTTTTTTTCTTTTCTTCAAATGGCAATAAATAAAGTAGCTATCATCCTGCATGTTCTTGGATGAAATTGAATCAGTATAACAATAATTTAACCCATTTAGAACGGGTACACATTTTGTGTATCATTATTTTATGCTTTAACTATTGAAAAACAGCAGATATACAAGCTCACAGCGCGGCACCGAGTGCCGCGCTGCGAGCTTGTAGATCTGCTATTTTTGAAAAATCGTGAAAATTAGAATTTTGACCCGATTCTATAAGTGTCTTTTGAATCCTTCTAAGATTTTTTGAAAAACCTTTGTTTCTATGTCAGCCATCTGGCCAGCCATCGTCAAAGAAAAGGTCCTTTTCACTTAAATGGAGCTCAGTTAGTCTGTTCTTGAGAGACTACTATGTCAGTGGTTCTCATACTTTTTCATGTGAAGGACCCCCAAAATGATATTTATTTGGCCACGGACCCCCATCTCAAAATATTTAGTTCCAGGGACCACCCAGAAGCAAAATTTGAGTTACAAACGTTCACTTTGAAAATACATATATTCAAAGATTTGCACACATTTTCACGACTTTTTCAAAAATAGCAGATGCCGCGCTGCGAGCTTGTATATCTGCTATTTTTCAATAGTTAAAGCATACAATAATGATACACAAAATGTGTACCCGTTCTAAATGGGTTAAGCCACACTGTCAAAAACTGTTTAACTTTGTTTTGCTTCAATCAGATGGTGAGCATCAGGAGGGTCGCAGGGTTAAAGAACCCAGCAGAGATGACTTACTACGTCCAACAGAATGGTGTTCCGCTGCCAGGCGCGTCTGCTGCCAAGGTCCTGAACACAGTTGATTCTCAGACCATGGCTCTCACTCTGGGATATTTTGTCCAGCTGCAAGCAGAACGTAAGAAAATAGCTGCCCACTCACTTCCATCAGCTGACTAGTAGGCAAGCAGGGAGAGAGACAGACACGAATGCTCTATGACTGCTGCTGGGCTTAGAGATGTAAGGAAGATGATAACTGTTTAAAAAAGATCTTTTACCTCTGAAACGATCCAGGTGGGACATGGTTTGTTGTCTCCACCAGCCGAAGGCATGGAGGAGAGTATGTTTTCTCCTCCGTCCGTCCGTGAGTCCGTGTGTGTGTCCGTGCGTGCGTCCTCACAGTTTGTTACCACCTAATCTCAGTTGCCGTTGGCCCGGTCGCTGCCAAAATCAGCACACACACTCCCTGGATGCCAATTCAGAACAGGCCCCTTTTTCAAATGGGCCTGTTCTAGCGCCACCATGAGGCCGATGTTCGCAAAACACATTTCTGTACACTACTCTTACAGATTTTGTCCATAAATCCTACAAATCGGTAGGCAGTATCTCGACAGTCATGTGATCGACATGGATCTGTCCAATTTTGCATATTCCATCCTGATTGGCTTAGATTGGCTTCCAAAGTTTGTAGGATTGAGCCGTTTTGAACAAAATGCCTCAAAACACAAACGCGAAGTGCAATTATCATGAAATCGCACACACACATTCCCACTAGGCCGAGGAAGAAATGCCACTTATTTTTTTTTTAAATCAGCCTCATGGTGGCGCTATAACAGGCCGATTTGTGGTTTTACCTATAACTCCACCGATCAGTGTCAAACTTTGTACACACACTCCCTAGAGGCCAAGGAAAAACCTTTTCACTGCATTTTTCACATCAGCCTTTTATAGCGCCACCTTTGGGCCGACTTATGTAAAACACATTTTTGGATATTACTCCTTCAGATTTTCTCCAAAAATAACACAAATCAGTACACAGTATCTCTATAGTCATGTGATCAAGTCTGATCTGTCTGATATTTCATATTCCATCCTGATTAGCTTCCAAAGTTTGCAGGATTGCTCCGTTTTTGAACAAAATGCCTCAAATCATCAACGCAGCTTGCGATTACCGTGAAATTTGCCACACATATTCCCACTATGTCAAGGAACAAATGCTACCCTTTTCACATTGGCCTGTTATAGCGCCACCAGCAGGTAGACAAAACACATTTTTGGAACACAATGCCTCAAATCATGCATGCAGTGTCCAATTGCCATGAAAGGTCTAAGCCTCTAGTCTAAGGTGAAGAACATATGCCACCCTTTTTACATTGGCCTAGCACCACCAGGACGCCTGGCCTGGTGGAGACGTGTGCTCGGAAGAGCACTGCTTCTAGTTTGAACTGCAGTGCTGTGCTCTGTGTGTGCGAGAGTCCGACAGAGATAGAAAGAGAGTCTATAAATGGAGAGATGGTGTATTGCATTCACTCATAGATTGTCACCACAATAGCTTAATCAGGCACATTGTACTGTATATCAGGTTGCCCCTTATGCACTGCTAGAGTGGGTGTAACTGATTCAGCTGTGTCTTTCAGCATTCACATTGTACTTTCAATGAATCTCTAAATTATGAATGTTAAAATCCTGTTTCACATAATTGAGCAATCACTATCAGGTGTATTGTCGTGGTTTATATAGCCTAGTACTGCTGTTCTGATGTGCCAGACGAGTGTGAGACACACATACATACAGAACACGCACGCACACACACACACACACACACACACACACACACACACACACACACACACACACACACACACACACACACACACACACACACACACACACACACACACATTGATCTAATGCTTCCTGGGTTGTTTTTCTGCTCTCAGCTGTGGTCAAGAACCCCCCTAACAACCTGTGGATCATTGCTGCGGTGTTGTGCCCCATCGCTGTCGTCACCCTCATCATCATCATCATCACAGCTGTGCTGTGCAGGAAGAATAAGAATGACTTCAAAGCTGATGCCATTGGCAACCTTAATCCTCGTGCCAAGGTACATACATTCTCCCACACGCATGCACGCACACAGGCACACTTTGGACACTTTTTTTTGGCTCTGCACTTTTATTTTTATTTTATTTAGACTAAGCATCATTATTATTGTCTTGGTGCAGACACTTATGTATAGGCCTAATATGTGTATATGTTTTGGCACTGTGTTGATAAGTAGTTCCTAATGTTTGAATGAATGGACCATTGTAAGTTCTTTGAGTTTGCAATATGCTTAGAAAAGTCCCTTAAAATTGCAATCCATTTTAGAAACGTTAAGTACTACTATTTTGTTGTTGTGTTGTGTTTTTTTTTTAACTGTTCTCGACACTTTATATGTATATATCTTTTAGCTTAATTGCTCTGTATGGTTGATTCTTCTTTATTGTTTGTTTTTTGTCGCTCGGCTGTACACAACAGTCCTTTTTCTTTTTCTTACTGTCCTGTAACCATAACTGCTGTGCCGACTTAATTTCCCCCTTGGGATAATAAAGGTATCTATCTAGGCATCACACAGAGCGCTACAAATCTCAGCAATAATAATCATTTATCCATTTGTAATTCTGAGACTGTACAGTAAATTTCATTTTACACACACTCAGAGTTCAATGAACACTAGGGACTTTACAGTGTACACCTTCACAGTGAGGTTGACAGGAGAGAGAAATGGATGGTATTGTGAATTGTGATGACATGCCTCTTTGACACGGTCCCTCTTGTTTTTCAGATGTCGTATCGACGGGACGTGGGATATTACCACCAGGTATCTGATGTTCTTTGTGTCTCCTGTCACTACAGATCCGTCAGTGACGCTTGTGGCCTCATCCAGGTCACCAGCACCGGGGTTTGACTGACATGCCAGGCATAGTCTTGCATGGCCTCCCACAATTCTCAAATGCTTAAGGCTCATTCATATGCCAGTGAAGGTGAAGAGTAGTTCACTGCGGTGTAGTTTTCTAAAGTCATACTAGGGTGAAGTGAGGGTGACATGAGACTTATAAAACTGCAACGCAGTTGAGCTCAACTGATCTTCACCTTCTCTGGAGTATGAATGAGCCTTAACAGTCATACAGTTTGGAACACGAAAGCTCTGATCATGAGCAAGCAATAAAGTGGACGTGAAGCCTCCTCCCCACTTCTGTTTTTTACAGTCGCGCAAATGTATCCTGAATCAAAATCTAAGCATACTGTATATACCTGTAGCTTGCTGCTTAGCAGAAATGGACATTAAAAAATCAAATAAGAACGATATTTTAAAATATTTGTTCGTGAACCGAAATGAGGAACAGATGCCAGCTTTCGTGTTCGGATTTCGGGTGTAGTTCCAGACTCCATATACTGGAGCATTCTGAGATTGTGGAATAAAGACGGGCATGATGAGTCTATTCTCTATGCCAGTGGTTCATTTTCATGTCAAGGACCCCTGGGTTCGGACCCACATTTGAATATATTTTGTGCCAGGGACCTCCATGAGAGAAGATTTGTCAACATTTGTCATCTTTTAAAATAGCAGATCTACAAGCTCGCAACGCATGCATTGTGAGCTTGTAGTTCGACTGTTTGTGAATAGTCCAAAAGAATTCTGAGGTCCCCCTGGAACCCCCTCAAGGACCCCTAGGGGTCCCCGGACCCCACTTGAGAGCCAGTGCCCTCTACTCAACTAGCAAAGTCTTAGTAGACATTAACCAATGAATTGACTATAAGCCCTAACATCTATATACTGATCTTTAGAGAGATGCACATATCTTGCAACGGTTGCAAAAAAAGAAGAGAGAGAGAAAAAAAAGAGAAAAGGAATAGGCTATACAGGACATTTCATAGAATGCATATCAGGCATTTTAGAACACAGATCAATGACGCCAATTATTAATTCTCCACCCATATGGTTTGTATGTGAGGTAATGCAGTATACTATAGATTATTCTTACTGGCTTTGACTACAGTAAATTCCCTCATGCATGCATGCTGCTATTATGCGGGACTATAATCCTCCAGATATGTACACTGAGCTCTCTGGGATCAATATGACTATCTAATCAACTTATTGCAAACCTTCTTTATCTGAAGGTTGTTTTATGGAGACATTGTGCAGTGCATGCTAATAGTATTGTGTGTTTGAGATGGTTTAATTCACCGATGACATATTGAACCTGACTGTTCATGAGTGTGGCTGTGTGCTTGAGCATTTGGATGGTTCTATGGATTTTGTGTGCGTGTCTGCGTTTGTGCGTGCGTGCGTTCGTGCATGTGTGCGTGTGTGCGTTTGTGCGTGCGTGCGTAAGTGGGTGGGTATATGTGTTAGTGGGTGGCTGTAGCTAAGTCAGAAGAGAGGCCACCTGAGAAATAGAAGGTTGCTGGTTTGCACACTGACCCGGCCAGTCCAAGTGTCGAAGGTGTCCTTGAGCAAGACACATTTAACAGCCACTATAGCAGCCACAGCTCCATTAGGATAGATAAATGTTGAGCACAAATTCTATGTGCAGATGTAGTACAGCAACAAGGAGACACACAATTAAAGAATGGTTTTATGCACAGGATATTGTTGTACAGTATATGCATACATCAGTATAACTGTTCTACATGTACGTATGTGTGTTATTTACTGAAGGAACAGGGTCAGGTGTTAGTCTCATTTAAAATTGGGACAAGCAACGCCAACTGAACTAGATCTAGTGATACCCCATTACTCTTTCCCAGGCATGTAACTTTAACCACTTAAACCACTGCAACTGAATTCTGGGGGAAACTCGCACAAGATCCGCTGTTTTCAGTGAAGATATTTATTGTAGGGCTAAAACAGAAGTGTAAAAGCCCTGAGGGACTCTGGTGAACCAACTTTAATGCTACATTTATGTTTGATTCAATCTCAGTTTTTTTGTGCCAGGAGAGATATTGCACTTTGAGGTTCAGGCAATACCTCTTGTCAACCAGCAGTGTTCCTACCCGAGCGCAGGGTCTACTCTATATTTCTCAATAGAATAGCAGAGAGACCACCTCCAACAACTGCAAATGTGCTGGTTATATTGTAATACTTTATCATGCAATTGGTCAAAAATAACACTTTATTTACTAAGATAAGTTAGGAATCTCAGCTCTAAATAGATACACCGGTATACTCTAAAGACTCATTTGTCCACCCACCTCAATCAACGTCCATTCTGACTCTAACCAACAGTAAATCATGGAAAGTTCAAAGTGGGTGGAGCCCACACACCAGAGTAGGTTCAAAGACATATTTATTTGTCAGACAAATAAATATGTTTTTACATACTATGGTGTGTGGGCTCTACTCTTTAGCCCAGCACCCACCAGTCGGTGTGCGTACCTATAGGGTGTGCCAAATGTAGTTCTAAGAGCGGCCATTTCTTGGGTCAACACAGCCTTACACAGGTGTTCTGATTAGACTAAAGCATTAGTTTTATGCAATCCAACAATTGAAACACCTGTGTTTTGACCCAAGAAATGGCCACTAAGGACTACAATGACGTAGCTGCTGGCACACACTATAAGCTCCCTCTCTATCATGGAAACCCATGGCCCATGGGACGACTGATTTTCTCAAATTTGCTCAGTGTTAGATTGTAACTGTTTCAGTTGAAATGATTCAACATACTCAAACTCTTAAAAAGTAATCTATCAGTGCCATCATGATATTAGGCCCACAGTACTGTAAATGTAAAAGCATAAAATTGCCTGATCATGCTCAATTTCATTTTATAGTCTGAATTTGACACGGTTGACTTTTTTCTCCTTAAAATGCTGGCATGCAGTTCATGCTTACGAATATACAGTATATAAGATGTTCTATTAACACATTAAAAAATACAGGCAGAATTAATACAAGCCCTGTACAAATGTCTCTATTCCAAGTTCAAAAAGTTGATGGTGCTTGGATTATTTCCAATACACGATTTCTTAGTCAAATTTATCTTCAGACATAACACTTTCACCCCCTGGCTTTTTGAGGAATTGCACTCTGTAAATCAGCCATGACTTCTAACTGTGAAAATGTCCTGGGCGTATGCTTGTGTGTGTAGGCCTATTATAGTGCACGTAGAGAGAGAATTGATGTAGTGTAGCCAGGGGACTATCATATATTGATTTAGCTGTGCCTTGGATACATTGAGGCAGTGATGTGTGACTGACAATTTATGACACTGTGAAGAGAACACTGCTGAATCTTTTACGATGTGTGTGTGTGTGTGTGTGTGTGTGTGTGTGTGTGTGTGTGTGTGTGTGTGTGTGTGTGTGTGTGTGTGTGTGTGTGTGCTGTGTGAGCTGTGTGTGTGTGTGTGTGTGTGTGTGTGTGTGCGTGTGCGCGTGCGTGCGTGCGTGCGAACTAGAAATAATATGCTTTTGATCCATTTCTACCTGAATTAGCCTACGGCACCCTAAAGCCAGACCCATGAGCGATATGTGTGCAAAGTTTGTTAGCAGTTAGACTACTGGTCTGCTGTGGGACGTGCAAACACACGCATGCACGCACGCACGCACGCACGCACACCTGCCCCTGCTCTTCACTACAATCATGTGGATACGGCAGCTCTATGATCTGTAGTCCTTATAATATCATGTAATAAAATGGATGGTGGGAGGCTATGAATCTCATTTAATCTCTCTTCCGCCCCCACAGTTTGTTATTTATTGAACATGTTGAGTTTGGAAACCAGCAGTGCTTATCTATCTGTTGCGGTCAGATCCATTAACCCAAGCACAAAACACAGAGACGAGACACATTAAATATGAAGGGGGATTTAATAAAGCAGAAGGGAGAAGGGGAAATGGCAGCACAGGAGGACTAGCAGGGCAGGCTAGTCAGAAAGCAAGCAGGGTCAGCAGGCATGGTGTAAAGCAGGGTTCCCCAATAGGCGGCCCGCGGGCCATTTGCGGCCCGCGGGGGGCTACTGTCTGGCCCCCACCAACCCCAGTAATAATGGTGGTATAAGAGCAGCAACAACACTAGTATATCGTCGTTGTCGGGTGGAAATCTCGTATCTCCAAATTTGTACGTTCTTTCGCAAATCATACAAGGCCGTCGCACAAAAGTAGTGAAAACAGCAGATCTACAAGCACACAACGCCTCGCACCGCGAGGCGTTGTGTGCGTGTAGATCGTCTGTTTTCACTAGTTTAAATCATTTTTAAAACGGTTTTGGACATACAAGATTTTCACCTGAAGAAAACTGTCACTGGAGTAGTGGGAACGCCACGGTCGCCCCCTGCAATGTTGTGGCCCTCGGCTTGGTACCCTAGACATAATTCGGCCCTTAGGGAAAACTAATTGGGGAACCCTGGTGTAAAGTAACAAAGTACATTTACTCAAGTACTGTACTTAAAGGACTATTTCACCACTTTTCAACCTATCTTCACATAATTGGTCCTCACTAATGTTCATGATAAAATAGCATAATCTTTTTCTACTCGGTCTGTGTCTCAGAGGAGGGCTGTGGGCAGGTGAGAAACCCATCATCGATGGAGAATCCAACCTAATAGAAAATGCAGGCTTTCTATTCCTGAAAAGTTGCAATGTTAAAGTGGAAGCCATTGTTTGAAAAATCAAAATATTCTTTTGAAAATATTGGATAAAAAAAATCTGTTAAACGATGATGTCACAAGCAGGGTGTCCGCGGATCTTGAAAAGCATTGAAAAGTATTGAATTTGTACTTGGGAAATGTGCAGATACCCTGGTCACAAGACTATGGATTTCTGAACTTTCCACAGCTCTCCTAAGAGACTTGGACCGAATAGATTTTTTTTTGCAATTTTATTATGAACATTAGTGAGGACCTATTAAATGAAGATAGGTTGAAAAGTGTCAAAGTCGTCCTTTAAGTATTTTCAATTTACTGGAGTATTTCCAATTTTATGTACTTTTACCTCTACGCCACTACATCTCAGAGGCAAATATTATGCAAAGTATTGTTTGCATGTAGAAGATTTTATACATTTTAAAACTTGTGAAATGGTACATTCTGCATAATGAGTACTTTCTACTTTTGGTACTTTAGTACATATTGATACCAATACTTTTGTACTTTTACTCAAGTACATTTTGAATTCCGGACCTTTAACAGAGTATTTCTACATGCAGTATTGATACTTTTACTTTTAAAATGTGAGTACAAGGAGGTAGCAGTTTTAGTTGACAAACAATATTGTAGGGAATACCAGAGATGGACAGAGTACTCGACCCCAGTACTTGAGTAAGAGTACAAATACATCTGGTCAAGATTTACTCCAATACGAGTAAAATTAGCTCAGTCAAAATGTTACTAGAGTAAGAGTAAAAAGGTACTTGTTTTTAAATGTACTTAAGTCAAGAAAGAGTACATGCTTTTAAATGTACTTGAAGCTGTGATGACACGCCAAAAAAAAGATAAATCAGGCTATGGCTAATATTTTTGATGACGTAACAGCTCCTCACTGTATGTAGCGTACTTCACCGTATGTACTGTACTGTCGGTAGGCCGGTCCGTCTCCCCTTGCCCACACTAAGAAAACCAGGAAGTCGCCTTACGGGAAAATGTATTTTATTACTAAATGTGTGCATATAAAAATGATAATACCTCTCAGATATCTTAGTTTTAGCAACATTGTTCAGGACAGGTCAAGTAGTTTGTTTGGCTTATTTGTTGAAATGATAAAAAACGCTAAGGTGATACTCGCTACTGGGCGCTTGGAGGCTGGATTCCAGCCGGGGAAGAGTGAGCTAAAGACGGACACAAATAGTGGTGGTGCTCGGTGACCGTGACAAATTATAATGAATAAGCTTCAACAAACTAGTTCATGTGGACGATATAGATATCGAAGATATTCGATTATATATTTTGCGCAGAATTACAATTAACACGTTGCAAGCCGCGGCAGAACCCTCTGAACAGAGGTAGCGCCGAAGAAATAAGCCATTTATTTACAAACATGTTTTAAAAAAACAAAGCCCACATGATAACAACACGTACTGGAGTGCTCGACACAGCGTACATATTCATCCTGCAGAGGTCGGCGATCTTACTTTGGCGAGGCGGAGGGGAGATCAATTCCATTCGTTTACGTGCGGCGAAGCAGGGAAAGGAGCGATAGAGAAGCGGCGCCCGAACGTGATTGAAACCGCGATCCACGAACAGAGACAAAGACCAGCCATCTTGTTTGAGCTTCTTGCTGAGTTTCAACACTGGGGAGAGGATGAGGCTCCTCCTGGCCAGCCATCCATCCAGAATGTGAGTCAACGGCGTGGCCTGCTGGATATTAGGAGTATCACACCCAGCACCAGAAAATGACTGTCAGAGCATATTAACCCTTTCAGATCGCTCCAAAAAGACACAGAGAAGAATTTCCGATGTTTTTTTTTTTTTTTATTATAATTTATATCAAAAGTCCGGGAATAGACGGCGTGGCTGATGGGACCCAGTAGGAAGTCCGAGGGAGTACGGCCAGGCTTAGAAGGTGTTAAAATACATTTTAAGTTGAGGCTACTTCCTCAATTTCCTGGTTAGTGAGGGGCTGTGGGAGTTTCAGAACGTTTACAGAGAGACCACGTGACCTACTGTTTCATAGTGTTAAACGTCGGTGCGTGACATCACACCTTTAAGTAAAAGTAAGAAAGAGTAAATTCCCAATTTTTCAAATGAAATACTGTAAATAACAAAAAACAAACAGACCACCTAAAAGTACTCTTTTCAGCCTTCCTAGAAATTTACTTGAGTAAGAGTACAAATATTTGTCTTGGAAATGTACTTGAGTAAGAGTAATTAGTATCAAAGAAATCTAAAGTAAGGGTGCCCTCACACCAAAATACCTATGAGAGTGGAATCCGCGTTCCGCCAATGCATTTCAATGAGAGTGAAGCGGTTTCATGCCAGCAGAGGATTTCTGCAAAAAACGCTCCCTTATCATTGAAATGCATTGGCGGAACGCGGATTCCACTCTCATAGGTATTTTGGTGTGAGGGCACCCTAAAGTACAAATCCTCAGAATCTGTACTTAAGTACACTGCTCAAGTAAATTTACTCGAATACTGTCCACCACTGGTGAATACTCTGATAGTATAATATTGTAACATGTCTGTGAGGGCAACTGACGTGGCAGTATAAACTACCGGTATGTTCATGATGAGTGGATTGGAAGCTGCGGTCTAAATACTGCATGGTAATGAGTGGGTAAACCGCAGGTGTGCGGACAGCAAAGGAGAAATGGATAACGTAACTCCGGGGGGAGCCCACACACATACTGTACACATAGACATGAGGAGAGACAGAGACATGGCACAGGCTAGGAGTTGAAGTGCCTAACACTATCAAGACACAGCTTTAGAACATTAATCTCACTCATGTTTCCTAAGTCATTTGGACATCTCATATAGGAGCTGCATAATGAGTTATTCTGAGGTGTCTGTCTAGGTGACAGTATACTGTAGATGACAGGCTGGGCTGCCTTTATCTCTGCGTCTCTGCCTGCCTGTCTGCTCACATTTCCTGTGAGCATGGGAACAAGCAGACAGTGGTGGAAAAAGTACTCAAATATTGTACTTAAGTATCAATATT
This sequence comes from Nannobrachium achirus, assembly GCF_963921795.1. Lineage (NCBI taxonomy): Eukaryota > Metazoa > Chordata > Actinopteri > Myctophiformes > Myctophidae > Nannobrachium > Nannobrachium achirus. The sequence goes on along the minus strand of NC_137816.1, from coordinate 15,678,914 downwards.
GCAATATAGAAATACTCTTGTTAACCGATTTAGTGCCATTCCCGAGATATCTCGCGAAATGTACTCGAGTATCTCGAGTGCCATTCCCAAGATATCTCGCGAAAAGTAATATATTACTGTAACGGCGGTTATCCTGACGGGTACAATGGCGGAAGGTTCCGAGCCGATCTCCGTCGCTGATTTATCATCATCACGGATCCACGAGCACAAAATAGTAATCCCATAACATTGAGGCAGACGGGGGATCTCATCTTTAATGTCCATTATCTCAAAACAACACTTTAGAAGATGGCAATAGATGCTCGCTTATAAAACACATGTTGAAAAGCATCGATCCGATCCGCCATGACACCACGTAAACAATGATCGATTCCGGTGAAGGACGCGATGACCTCAGACCGGAAGTGTTTACGCTGTGGACTTCTGGCCTTCAAAATAAGACAACGGGAGTGAATGCAGCCTGAGGGAGGCATCGTGGACATTTTAATCCGTTAATTTCAGGGGCTCTTAATGAGTTAAGTAAGGGTGCCCTCACACCAAAATACCTATGAGAGTGGAATCCGCGTTCCGCCAATGCATTTCAATGAGAAGGGAGCGTTTTTTTGCAGAAATCCTCTGCTGGCATGAAACCGCTTCACTCTCATTGAAATGCATTGGCGGAACGCGGATTCCACTCTCATAGGTACTTTGGTGTGAGGGCAGTAGGGCACCCTAAAGGTCCGGAATTCAAAATGTACTGTACTTGAGTAAAGTACCAAAAGTGCTGAAGTGGTTAATGTATGTTTTGTAATAATAATCAATCTACAAAGTTACTAGCAACTAAAGTTGTCAAATAATTGTAGTGGATGTAAAAGTACAATATTTGGATCCAAGATGTAGTGTAGTTGAAGTATTGGAAATTGAACATACTTAAGTAAAGCATAAATACCTAAAACTTGTACTTCAGTAAATGTACTTGGTTACTTTACACCACTGGGAACAAGCAAATCATGCTGGTCAAATTCAGATATTTAGTAATTTATCTAGTAGATTTCAAAAATACTTTTGTCTTTCTCACTCTTTTGCCTCTCACCCAAACCCTTCCACCACCCACCTCTTTCACTTCCTCAGCCAGTCCAGGGCTTTGACTATGCCAAGCAGCACCTAGGCCGGCAGGGAGGGGATGCAGAGACCCTGCCCGTCACTCAGGATACCCTAGTGCTGCCCCTGCCCATCCGGGACGCATCCCACTCCCTGGAAAAGACCCTGCAAAAGGATGGAACTGCCAACAAGAAGAATCTCACCGCTGACTTTCGCAAAAGGTAGCACCTAACCTGTGTCCTGCTGTAGTTGGGTGTTTTTTAGTTTTTGCATGCTCCTTCGTAAAAGGCACAGTGTTTGGTTTGTTTCCAAGATCATGATACATCTTCTACACAGAGAAGCACGATTGTTCTGATTCTGATGAAGGTCTAACGACCAAAAAAAAAAATACTGAAAAGATTAAATAAAGAGAGTGGCACCTCTTTATTTGATCTGATATCAAAGATCCCTTTCTATACCCTAATAGAACCATATAGAGTAGAATCCAGTGGTTTCTACTAAAATCAAACTGTGTATATTGTGAGTTGTAGTTAGGGGGATAAATATAGCACGTGGTCCTTTACATTTCAAGATACAAGCTCTCCATAGGACATGACGGAAGTGATGTATCATGGTTAGAGTAGAGGTCACTTATTGTCACACGGCTGGAGGTTGTCTGAGTATCTCTATGAAACGCAGCTCAAACCACGCTGTGCTGAAATCTTTTTTTTTTTCCATTATTTCATTATGTTCCACTTATCAATATCTCTTTTGACAATAATGTGGGGTCATTTCCATTAATATTGTAATCTTATCTAAATTTAAAGGCATTCCTCTGATGTCTGGTTGTGCAAATTGTTAGCATTTGAATCACATCTTTCTGAAACAGTGAAGAATATTTTAAAACTCATCCAAGATGCAACCCCTGCATGGCTGGGGGAGATGTAGTGCTTATGGGCTTCAGTCAGTAATATTTGCCAGCCAGTAGGTATCTACATTTCTCAAGACCACCTCCTCCAACCACTGTATACATACTAATTGTGTTAAGGGTTAGGGTTAACCTTTTCAGGCTGCGACCCCCAAAATAACCAGTAAGACTCCCTAATCGGGAGATAAGCGACCGTCAGGTCGCAGTGTGATTTTAGGGCAAAATGTGTAGGAGCAGTGTCCAAAAATGTGTTTGAAAAAATCTGCCTGATGGTGGCGCTATATGGGACAGATCCATGTTGATGAGATGAGTGTAGACATACTGTGTACTGAACGGTTGCGGAGATATGAGCAGGGCAAAAGTGTGATGTATTACGTGTGACAGACAGACTGACTGACGGACTGACTGACGGACTGACTAACGGACTGACTGACTGACGGACGGACAGCTGGTCGAGGTTTTGATAGTAACTGCGACCTGACAGTCGCAATCATATAGGAATTTGAGAAAAACAAAAACATATCCATAAGTCTCCATGGGGTGAGTAATCCATGGGGTTACATTTTGGGGGTGAACTATCCCTTTAAGTTCCGGATTGCAGCATTAAGTTGTCTCTGCTTCTCTTTGCATTTTCACATTCACAAGGCATTTCCTACAGGCTTAATGTACCTTTTTTATTAGCGTGGCATACTTTCTCCCCTCAGGGAGTTTGAAAACTCCCAGACAAAACACTGTCTGCATGTTAATATGCATCGTACCCAGTTCTTCTGACAGTTCTAGAGCTCACAGGGTAGTCGACTTTAAGGTCCTATAATGGAAGATAGAAAGCACACGATTAGTATTTTCAGTTTGTTTTGTTTGTGTGTTTCCATATCGTCGTTGTCGAGTGGAAACCTTGTATGTCCAAAACCGTTTGTTTTGCATTTATCATTTTAAAAATGATTTAAACTAGTGAAAACAGCCGATCTACAAGCACACAACGCCTCGCACCGCGAGGCGTTGTGTGCTTGTAGATCTGCTGTTTTCACTACTTTTGTGCGACGGCCTTGTACGATGTAACAGGGCTTTACTTTGCGAAAGAGCGTACAAATTTGAAACTTGGGAGATACGAGGTTTCCACCCGACAACGACGATATAGTAAGTCTTCTCGGTTAGAAGAACAGTCAGTTCCACTGCACTTCTGTAGCTTCAACTCATGTCACCCCCATGCTGAGTAATAGGGAGTCGTTATGAGGGTGTCAGTATGTAGGCAGGTGAAATTGACCATTCGCCACATCCGGCAGGCAGTGAAGCCATTTTGGTCATTGATGTCCATTTTAAATCATCTCAAATTGTTATGGAGGGGCAAAAAAAAAGGCTGTAATTTTTCACAATTATGCAAGATAACGATATCTGAGTATATGATGTTTCAGCAGCGGGCAATCCATATACTGCAAAAGCTACAAAAAAGATCTTTGGGCTTTGCTGAGGCAACAACAGTTTTTCTTGGCCTTAAATGTATTTACTGTTCTTTCTTGGCTGGCTTTTTTGTTATGCAACAACAATTTCTTTGCTTTAGACCCTATAACCACATCTTAAGTTAGCTGAAAGACAACAAATCCTTATTAAAATGGTTTGTCTCAAAGGCAACTTTCAGTTATGAAGATAATTGCAAAAAATGAAGTTGATTGATTGACATTATTCCTGGTAACCTGAGTAATCATACCAGGAAATCATTTTGGTCCAACAGAGTGAAACAGATTGCTTTTCAGATAATTGTAAATATAAATGCCCTCAGTGTGCTGTTGCAGAGACAGAGACAGAGAGGGAACTCTTTTTGTAACTTCCCTTTGAAGTACATGAAAAAAGAAGAAGAACAACAACAACAACAACAACAACAACAACAGCAACAGTGAAATAAAAGTCTAGCACTAAAATGCCCAACCACCCCAAAAAAATATGAAAATGTTCTTTGTACACTAACTAGGTGCTTGATACACACTGCATGTTTTAATATACTGTCTCTGAGCATGACAAGGAACATTGTAAATCAGGCTTCAGAGGGCGATGGAATGACACAAGACTAGTTACTATTCCGCAGTGTCTCTGTTGTGTTCTCATTATGTGCAGACTGGTAGGGGACAGCCCATGCTGCTTTGATGTCAGCGTCAGCCTCTTGGTCCTCTGAGCAGAGGCTTGATTAGCTCCAGTACAAGCTGTAGAACAGTGTTTGAAGCTGGTCAAACAATAATTGGCTAAAGAAGTATTAAATATATACTGTCGCCCTCGCTCTAAAGGGCGAGGTCGCACCAATTCTTGGCCATCTGGCCAAAATCGGACCAGTTACCCATATATGGAGACCCCTGTCTGGTACCCATACTGTATATGGAGATCCATATATTACCATACTGTATATGGTACATCCCTTTTATGCCCATACATGGAGATCCCTGTCTGAACCAGCCACACAGATATGGGCAGTCTTCCTCCATATATGGGCATTCCCATATGAAGTCCTGTTAGATATGGGTTTAATATTGATGACATCAGGGATCTCCATATGGGCATAAAAGGGATTCTGTTAGAGTGGTTCCCATGACATCACAACAGACAATCCCTTTTATGCCCATACATGGAGATCCCTTTCTGAACCAGCCACACAGATATGGGCCTTGTCTTGGCCCTCTGGCCAGTGATGTACAGTATATCGATGACATCAGGGATCTTCATATACTGTATGGGCATAAAAGGGATTCTGGGGAATACCCATATAAAATATGTGATGTTATATCACTTGTGATGTCACAGTGATGTCAGGGGAACCATAGTGTCAGGTGTGACCTACAGACAGACAGACAGACATACGCGGAGAAGATGTGCCGGTTTTCATAGTAAACTTAGTTGCGACCTACAGTATGGTCGCAATAAGTTCAATAAATGAGAAGTCAGTCTTGCTTGTCTATGAAGCACAGCCATGCTCATAGAACATGTGCATGTAGACTAGGCATAGGCAAGCGCACACACTTTACACACGCATAAAGAAGCAGACGCACACGCACGCACGCACGCACACACACACACACACACACGCACACACACGCACGCTCACACACGCACTTCGGGGGTTTGTATCCTTCCTATGTGAAAGCCCCCTGTTTAGGGGTAAGAAAGTAAATTAGAAGTCATTATGAGACCAATGTACCAATGTACTGCAACATTTATTTTGTTCTGTACTGTAGGTTAGTTCGCCTTTTAAAACACCCTTCTGTTTGCTGCTGCCTTTCACATTTATGCACAATAATAAATAGATCTATATGCCAACCAACTTAATAATATAACGTAGTGGGGATTATTTCCTCCCTTTCTCTTCTGGCCGATTTTCCTATGAATTGGAAGTTTATTCTCGCTAAATTGTAGGATAATAAGGTCTATGCTATCCAACTTGTACTATCCAACACTTTTGTCCCAAACAAGATACAGTACACTATAGCAGCAACTACTTCTTAGGGTGATAGGAGCAGCATGACCTCTAGAGGCTAGCCTAGTTCCAGACCCTGAATCGCTAGCCACACCCCTTTAATGTTTTTGTTTTGGCGATTCAGGGGTCTAGAAGTGCTCTCATTGAAGAGTCCTTCCTCGGTTGAAAATCCGATCGGCGAATCAGCGTCGTGAATCAGCGTCTTGTGATCAGCGTGGGTAGGGGTTTCCCAGAACTCATGTGTGTTTCCAAGTACACCAGCGCCGCCGCCGTACCGTACCGCGCATCGCGTCGCGGTAAAATGCGGTAAATTGCGGTAAAATGCGATCGTATCGATCTCGCTATGAAACACCAGTAGCAGGCATGTTATGTTGTGTTTGATTACTAGTTCGTAGTGCTCCTATTCTGACTGTTTCTTTGGTTAGCAAGTAGCACTAGCAAGCAACAGGCTAGCCACTAGCCAGCCAGTCATGTGTTGGTCGGTGAACCAATCGCTGAAGACTGCCTCTTTTTGGCAACGCCCTGGGGGGAAGCGAGTTCAGACTGAATAATGAAGTGAAACGAAATGTCAATTCAGGCTGAGTGTCAGGCTATCTAGAGGCTGCTAGAAGGGCTTAATTGGATGGAGCTCAAAACAAGGGCCGCTACAAACTCGATAACACATTTATTGAGTTACCGGTATCAATAAGCTTTGGGCTTATCAAGATTGTTATTGAGCATAGCGGCCCATGACGTCATGTTCAAAAAATCAAGACATGAGGCGATCAAGAAATTATTACAGTACTATTCATAATATAAAGCCATTTAACAGTTATTGCACATTAATGATAATATTTACTTTTGTGGTGGTCAGCCACAAACTCACAGTCACAACAACTGGCCAATGAAAAAAGATACCATTTCTGTTCAGAATTTGTCGTCTCACATCTTTCCACTAACTATTAGAAAACGCTCAATAGCGGGCTCGTTAAATCCCGGCTCAATAAGCAGGATCGATAAGGTGCTCATTATCAATAAAAATGAACAAGCTCCATCCCTAGTCCTGTTGTTTCAATAAGGCAATTAGTGGAATATTCTACCATTAATAATAATAATGCGGACTACTAACTCAGAGCCAACCAGTTATCTAATTCTCTCCCAACTTGCTACAAAATAACTCGTGGTTCTGGCTAGGCAACCATCCACTTTTCCACCTTCACATGTGTCTCCACTTCTCATAATCACAAAATGTTTGAAAAATGTCCAAACTTTGGGGAAATTGAAAACATTAAATACAATAAAGAATTATTAGAAATACATGAAAAAGTTATAAAAAAAAGAAAAACACTGGCCTCTATCATGGTTAAAATGAAGTTTGAAGTTACAATGGGTGTGTATGGGGTCCTCCTCCTGGATGAGGACAACTGATAACATTTACATCAAATATCTAAATATTGAGTGAAGCAAATTAAAAACTGTTCAGGGTGTTCATAAAAGCCTGATTAAACGATAAAACGACCAAAGTTTTTTTTTAAAGTGAGATATCCCTTTATGCGATAGGTATGCCTCAAACACTTTAGCAAATTTCAAGTGGGCCCTGATCCAGAAAGTGAAATCCCTTTAAGCCTGCATTTTTAGAGCATGTTTATTTTAATGATCAGTCAATTGATTGTGTTTTGGATCAACCCAGTACACCTTTAAGTTCATATTCATCGGTATTACAGTGATAACTCCCTCTTCAAGGCTCAAGGTATCAATAAAAGCTTAGGTGCCAATTCTTGGGAGCCCACTTGCCACGACCCACAGGTTGGGGATCGCTGCTCTAGTCTTTAGAACAAAGGTACAGCCAGCAGAGCTTAGAATCATGCACATACGGTAATACTTTTGGTACATTAACGACAGTGTGAGACTGGACTGTTACTAGTTGGAGGGAGGGAGAGAAGGAAGGATGGAAAAGGTGAGATTGTTAATGGGAGGGGGATGACATAACCAGGCTGTGAGCCTAGCTGCTTCTCGCCGCCTCACCGCCTCTCTTGTTGCTATGGTTACTTGCAGCAGGTTGCCGAGCGAGGACGGTTCCGTCATCAGCGACGAATCAGAGAAGCAGAATTCCGGCAGGGGCTTGACGGTGCAGAAAGTCACAGCACAGCAGAAACTGACAAAAGAGGAGCCGCGTAAGAGGAACGGTGTGTAACACATGCACACGCACTCTCTCGCAAGCACGCACACGCACGCACGCACGGATGCGTGCGCAACACACACACACACACACACACACACACACACACACACACACACACACACACACACACACACACACACACACACACAGAGACACACAGAGACACACAGACACACACAAACACTAAGGTGAAAATGCATTTCGTCGTCGTCGGGTGGAAACCTTGTAACTCCCAAGTTTCACATTTGTACGTTCTTTCGCAAAGTAAAGCCCTGCTTCATCATACAAGGCCGTCTCACAAAAGTAGTGAAAACAGCAGATCTACAAGCACACAACGCCTCGCACCGCGATCGGCTGTTTTCACTAGTTTAAAATCATTTTTAAAATTATAAATGCAAAACGGAACGGTTTTGGACATACAAGGTTTTCATCGGACATCGACGATTTATTATCCAATCCCTTTTGACACTCGCAGGCATGCTTGTCTATGCCATAAATGCACCAGATTCCTCCTCTCCCATTATCGTTGCATAAAACACTCTCTCCAGCCTTCCTTTGTTTCTGGTGCACTCAGGTACCCAGAGAGAGAGGACCCATTGCCACTGCAGCTCTTTTTATAGCCAGGAAAGGTAGCCTCTCAGCAGCGAGCAGAGAGATGGACCTGATGAATATACATGAGACAGAATAGACAGACACTCTGCTCACACAGGATACCCTACTACTCAGAGTGGTGGATACTATAGGGCTGGGCAATTAACCCAAAATATATTCGAACCGATATACTGAATATTCCTTATATATCATTGAATCGACATAAAAACATGTTTTCTACAATCGACTAAATTGTTCTGATTAACCACTGAACCCTGTATTATACTTTGTTGTAATTGTGGCATTGCTACACTGTCAGATAGTTCATCTGCTATTTTCAATAATCGTTCATTGATCGTAATCGAGGCAAACGTTTGAAATAATTGCGATATTGATTCAAAGTATTATCGCCCAGCCCTAGTGGATACTGTCACACACAGACCAAAAGCAGGCACGCATGCACACATGCATGCATGTCATGCATGTACACACTCACACACAACTACTATGATTGCAGATAATACAGTTTGCGGGTGGGTAATGGATAATCAGGCATATATTTTATCCCGAGCTCACATGTAGAAATAATATTATAACTCAAGTAAAGTGCTCTGTGAGGTAGAATATATCCACTCATCATTCTTAGGGCACAAGTGGCCTCTACTGAACTCAATATAATTATGTTTTTTTCTCCCCGGTGTTTTAGATGAATGGAAGTTTATTCATAAATTACATTACTCATAAATTCAGCGGAACTGTGATTTTTATGGTAATTACTTTGAATTATTAATCAGCAGAACTTGCCAGATGTAGGATAAGTCTTAAGTCTCCACCAGTAATGGAGGTGTCTTAACGTAGTCTCTGTGACCTGCCTGCCTCCTCATTTTACTGGCAACTCTGTTTGACAGAATCTCCCTGTGTACATCATAGAGAACACAAGTGACCCTGTCTGTTAAATATTCACAGGGTTCCCACGGTCATGAAATTCCTGGAAATATTTTGAAATTAGAGAAATATTTTTTCCAGTACTGGAAACGTTTTGGAATTGATCAAGGGTCCTGGAAGGTCCTGGAAAAAATAGCTATACATTGTCATTGGTTATTGATTTTGTTAATACCTCTGAAATGACAAATTAAACAATAAATCAAATTGTCAAATATTAGAGGCAGAAATTGTGAAAATAGCAGATCTACATGCTCACAACGCCTCGCAACGCGAGGCGTTGTGAGCATGTAGATCTGCTATTTTCACAATAGAAACGTGTAATTACAAATTCCTCAACTTAGTGCTCATCAGGGTGCCGGGGTCCCCAGTTAAAATATGGTTATTTTTGAACGGCCTGAAAAGGTTGAGAACCACTGGCATACACTACCTGTCTTTAGGCATTGCGTATAGGAGTAAGCGACTTGTTATTGAGCAGAATTATTGTTATAATATAGTCTTGGAAATTGGGTTAAATATTCTGGAAAAGTTTTGGAAAAGTTTTGGAAATTCATTGGTAAAAATGTGTGGGAACCCTGTATTCAGCTCTGAGCATGTGTGTGTGTGCGTGTGTGCGTGCGTGTGTGACACTGACTGAGACAAATTAGAAAGACTGACTATACAGTGAAATCCTCAGTGATCATTTATGGATGTGTAACTGAGATTCGGTTACATTTGTACACAGATTGATTGATAGAATACTTCCCAGTGAGCAATAGTCGTCTATTAGACGTCTGTCTAAAATTGGTCTAACAGTGAACGTTTTTTAGACGTCTAAGCTATAGACTAGCCGTTGATTAGATGTTATTTCAACGGCTATATATAGACGGATATATAGACGTAGATGTATAAACTTTCACTGTTAGACCAATTTTAGACTAGCATTTAGACGTATATTAGACGTTTAATAGCCCAAAAAATGCTCAGTGGGTTAACAGTTTGTAAAAACAAAAAAGCACAGAAGTACGGTTCCATACAAAATTATGCTAAAAGGATTAACCCAAGAAAGCTCTATGGCTTGTTTCCTTTGGGGTCCTGTGTATTCAATTCATCGAAACATTTAAAGATAAACAACAATGATATGCAAAAACATATCATCCCAGAGTTAAGTTACTACTGAGGATTTTACTATGTAAGAGACAGGCCGGCTGAGAGGCTAAGTAAATATTACAGTCAATTTGTTGTCTTTTTCTTCTCCAGTGTCTGAACTGAAGTTCCTCTTTGTTCTTCAGATCCATATGACACCTCATCCGGCTCCTTGCAGCTCATTTCCATAAAGCCCATGGCAGCTCAGCCCACCTACTCACGCCCTGCCTCCTCTGAACGTAGCCAAGACTCAGCCATTCTCAATGGAGAGGTGAAGACGCACGCACGCATGCAGCCCTAACCCTAAGGGCCACAGTACACATCAAACAAATTTGAATTTGGTGTCGTGTGAAAGGCTTGCAACCAAAACAACGTGCTGTATTTGGTTTAGATCGATGTATTGTGCAGTATGTGCACCATATCTATGATGTGCACATTAGGATTTAGGATGTTATGTAAGGGATAAATACTGGCTCCGCGGGGGTTGTCCATATATAAGATCCCTACGGACTCATAACTCCTGAGGCGCCAGCCGAGGGAGTTATCAGTTCGAAGGGATGTTATATATGGACAACCCCCAAGGAGCCAGTATTTATACCGCTTATTACCCGGCTACTAAATCAAATTAATAATTTTGACTCAAAACTAAAAACAAAACGAAGTATTTCCTTGTTTACAGACGGCTGGAAGTGTTGCGCTGGGCGTCCTCCCAACGCGACACGGTCGCCTTGGAAAACAAGGAAGTGCTGATTAGATCGAATCCATTTTCTGATACTAGGTCGTCTATTTCTCGCTTAAAATAATTTTAAAAACATTCTTGAGATCGACGTTTAGTTCTAAATGTCGCTGTGTGGTTGTTGACATGCTGACATGTTGGATACGGCACTAAATTCATGCAGCGCAGGCTGCACAGTTTGACTGCAGCAGGTGCTCTGAGTCTTTGATTAGGCAGAGGTCTGTTATAGAGCGGAGCGGTCTGCTATCCAGAAATAACAGACCTCTGATTTCAGCAACTGACCAATCAGAATCAAGCATTCAACCAAGCCGGGTAATAACTACATTTAATGAAGGCTTCAGCGTTACTTTATGCAGGATACAAGAGTCTAGCCCCGCCCAGCTGTAGTCAGCTGTCGGTCAGCTCTTTTCCTACTTCTCAGTCACATAATCAGCTGGTCATTACGTCACACTGTCATACTCCAATCAAAGCTCTTGTTCAGTAGGGGAGGCTCCTTTAAATATGGCTCACTTTCTCTACCTATGCTTGGTTATCCTAGTCTGGGATCACTTCACTTTACGGGGTTTGATCCGGTCGGGAGCGGAAACCACTTTACGTCATGTTGTAGTCAGAGACGGACTACGCTTTGGCCGGAACTATCAACCGGATTCAGTTTTAACCCAAAATATTCCCCTGCACCCAAGGACATACTTTTAGGGCCGACCTAATAAACACCTTGATGAGGCGTAGTTTTGCTTTCGAAAAATTCGTTTGGTATGTGCATCTTTTAATCCAACTCGTAGCGACTGGCAAGACTACGTAGCATTTCCAGCATTTTAAAAGGGATTGGGGAAACAAACGGAGGGAACCAAATCAAAGCGACGCCGCTTCTAGTGGTTTCCGCGCTTTAGGCGGAAACCAAACGCTCTGTTGTGAACGAACACCAGGCTCTCTCTCGGGAGAAAGCCTGGTAGGCGAGGTTAGGTTATCCGAAGCCTAGGATGCGCACTGATAGCTGCCTCCTCCACCCCAGCCTCCACCTTTGATCAGTCTGTTAAAGCCCAAATACTGTGATTACGTCTGTTGATTTAAGTTACGTGTCAATGTATTGCCATTGTTCTTGATTTTGCCCTAAAATCACAGTATGTCTACTGTCCTGTCATCAACATGGATCTGTCCCATTTAGCACCACCATCAGGCCGATTTTTTCAAACACATTTTTGGACACTGCTGACCTGACGGTCGCTTATCTCCCGATTAGGGAGTCTTACTGGTATCCCTATGGGAGTCTTGCTTAGCATTCCCTGATTTTGCTTAGCAAGCATGCTCAAAATTCTCCACACGCGGAGCCCTTAACGTCAAGATTAACTGCATCCATTTATGCAATAAATGGTTAAATCTACTTTGACGTGAGTGTTCCTGACTAAAACTCTTTAACTGCCAGAGTTAAAACATTGTATATAGCTGCCCTTGCCACAAATCCGAGCCAATGAATTGAAGTGAGTCTTAAGAAGAGATGTAAAAGCCTCAATAGATTGAGTACCTCTAATGGTGAATGGCAGGCTATTCCAAAGTCTAGGGGCTGCAGCAGCAAAGGCACAATCTCCCCTGCATTTTAGTTGGTTATGGGAACAAAAAAGGGCAGCTTTTCAGCAGACCTCAATGCTCTGACTGGAGTATAGTCGTGCAAAGGTTCAGATAGATATAAGTGGGCCAGCCTGTGAAGAGATTTAATAAACAAATAAAAGCACCTTAAAATATATTCATTAAAAAAATGTACAGGGAGCCAATGCAGTGCAGCTAAATTTGGGGTGATATGTTCGCGTTTCTTGTGCAAGTAAGGCGAGTGGCTGCGTTTTGAATCAGCTGCAAACGCGTAAGTGAGGACTGCTCAATACCTGTGTACAAGGAATTACAGTAGTCCAGTCGAGAGGATATGAAGGCATGAATTGCCATCTCCAATTGTTTATCGGGCAGATAGGGTTTAACCTTGGCTAGGAGATGGAAGAAGCTGCTTTTCACAACGGAGCTAAGATGTTTATCAAATGTAAAGGAGCTGTCAAAGTTAACGCCACAGTTACCTTTGACAAATGCAGGGTGATACCGGTATATATCAGTGCTCATACTTCTGCAGGCCGGGAATGCACCTGTCAGCAGGGAGCGTTGGGCAGGAGGACTAGAACGGAGGCTCTGCGTTCTCTCAGTGGGGGCTAAAAAGACATGGATAAAAAAACAATGAAAATGGTGCAGAAGCAGAGAGACAACAAATTGGGAGTGCTTGCTGACAAATTGTCCACCCAGAAATGCCAGTAGTACAATAAAAATATTGAATTCAAAATAAACATACTGTACTTGAAACAATAACATTTTAACTCATTTTTTTTCTTTTTTTTTTTGCTGTGGTGGGCCTTCCCTCCTACAAAATTTATAATTCAAAGAAAAATAATATTGACTTACTTTTGACTGCTTCAAAAGGATATATTTTTGGAGCTTTTTGGAGATATCAACACTGATCTAAGCATTTGCTAATGATTGTGATGATGGAAATACATTTTCCTCACAAAAGAAGCTCTCTTTTTAATGGTTTCTAAGACAAGATTTCAAAGCGCTTATTATCAATCAATGCTTCAGTAGATGAAAAACATATCAGTTGAATGAAAATGAATACCCTTTTCATCTAACCGAGCAAATATTATTCATAAATGTCTCCTTGTGTGTGCACAGGCGAGCATGGCTTTGAAACAGAAGTCAGACATCGAGCACTACAGGAACAAGCTGAGGCTGAAGGCTAAGAGGAAAGGTTATTATGACTTCCCCTCTGCCGACGGCGGCAGCAGCAGCAGCAGCAGGGCCTTGGCACAGAGACAGAGGCACAGCCATGAAAGGGCGCCTGATGAGCATGGCAGACCACTGGAACCCGATGACGACCGGGGGTCAACGTACGTCAAGTCTCGCAGGAGGTGAGGAGAAGCAGGGGCACGCGTGTGCACTTCGGGGTTGACTGTGTGCAAAGTTGGAATAAGCTCACCGCTTAAACGATTAAACCCTATAGAACTGAGTCCCCCCTGAGGTCTATCCACGGCCCTCTCATTTTTCTTCCTTTACACCAGTGGTTTTCAAACTTTTAAATTTCAAGGTCTTCCCTTAACTCTGACAGTATACAAATGTTTGTATACTGTCAGAGTTATAGACTTGTAAGGGTCAATTTAGAACCCCCCTAAAGGAACCTAGAGAGTCCCTGGAATCCACTTTGAGAACCACTGCTCTACATTAAATCTATATGTTCACAATGTGTCGCAATGCAATGCGTTGTGAGCTCGGCAAGTCAGGAGTTGGATATTTTTTGCTGAATTTTCGCCTGTTATGATACACCCAGATTAGGGACGCTGGGGTTAAAGTGGCTAAGTGGAGGCAGGACTAACCGCCATTTGACATGGAGATAAAATGTGTATCTCACAAAATGCCACAGGTGATGGTATTGTAGCGACCCTGCAGGAATAATGGACATTGGGGGAGGGGGGTGTTTTGATGGGGGGAGAGGTGCCTAGCTGCAGTTTAGGTCAGGCTGGGAGGGGTTAAACGAGGGAGAAGGTGGTTGGAAGAAGAGGAAGAGCGGGAGGAGGAAGAAGGAAGTCTCAGTTACGCATGTTCCTCAGTGAAAGGAGACACAGCCTAGACAGAGCAGAACAGCCTTTTGTTATTTTTCGGCACCCTCCTAATACCCAGTTAGCCTGTTTTAAAAGGGCAATAAAACCCGGATTCCCGGCTAAAACGTTATCCTTGTTTCCTCTTCTCATCATTACATCAGTGAGTTAGCTGTGAGGGACCGTAAACGCTACATTGGTGTCAGAACGTGGGTTTACCAAGCCTCCATTCCCCGGACTACAGCTGCCTACACTCACTGACTACTACCGAGGGAACGAGATGGCCGATCGGACGGGAAAACCAGACTTTTTGCCCCTGTACTCTCCTCCAGCAACGCCGGTGGGGAAACCGGCAGATGACGGCCAGGTTGTAAGGAGAAAGACTTACCCGCCGGCTGCTACGCTGCTTATGCCTCCCTCTGGCGATGTGGAAAATAGTCCATTCAGAATCACTCTGCCCATGGATCCACGCTCCGCACCGGGAGCCCGTAATGTAAGCACTGAATCGCATGGACATTCCGCGCATTCCACAGACAACGATGACAGCGATGATGTCACTCTCCAGGCTGATCTCAGAGGTAAAATGGGTGGCCAACCATGCACTATTGCAGAGTTAGAGAAGGACGTTACTGCCGAAATAGAGGATGGCTTTATGCATAAAATGACCATTGCAATGGAGCATGCTTTTGGCAACTTTCTGAGTAACTCCAAGGGAAGATTTGTGGCTATGATGGGGGAGGAGACACAACATTATGGGATGGAGGGCACTGTTAAAGCAAACAAAATGGATGACAAGAAAAATGCAAATGTTTACAACAATAATACAAGCCTCAAGAATGTCATAGCTGAGGATGCTAATGTTACTGTTAATGTGCCACAATTGAGACCAACACGCCATTCAGACAGAGACACCAGTGCAGTTGCTCGCTCTGTTGGTGGTAGTGACCAGCGCAGCTCTATTACCACAGCCCCAGTAAGTCCACCTGCTGCTGCTAACCAGTTAGCTGATCTGGTACCTGCTCTGTCCGCTGCATTCACTACAGCATTGACTAACATGCAGCAGCCCCCCCCAGCCCCCAGGGGTGGCCGCTTACAAGTTGGGCATTATGATGGACTCACATCCTGGGAGACTTACTGGGCCCAGTTTGACCTTCTGGCAACAGCCAATGGCTGGACCCCTGCTGAGAGAGCGGTCCAACTGGTCTCGGCATTGCAAGGCGAGGCTAGAAAGGTGCTGCTGGATGTAACTGCTGCTGACTTAGTGGACCCACTAGCTATATCCAGGGCCTTGGAGAGACGTTTCGGATGTACCACACCCGCCGTTGTGATACGGCAGAGGTTCAACGAGCGTGTGCGGGCACCTGGGGAGAAGTTGGGAGTGTTTGCGGCGGAGTTACGCTACCTCGCCCAGAGAGGGTTTCCTGATTTTGATGATAAGACACGCTTGGTGCTGACCAAGGAAGCATTCATTCGTGGCCTCCTACCTCCTCCCTTACGCCAACAAGTCCGACTTGCAGACCCACAGAGCCTGGAGGAAGCATTGGAGAAGGCGCTAGCGGTGGAAGAGATCCTCATTGAAGGTTTTGGACAACCTCCCACTTTGAGTTTCCCCCAGCCCCGGCCTGCCCAGACCCCTAGATCAATGCCCCCTGCTGGGACCTCGGGCCGCCCGCGAATAACACCAGGAGATGGAGATAATAGGATCTGTTGGAGGTGCAACCAAAGGGGTCACACACGGTGGTCTTGCACAGTCCCTGATTCGGCCTTGAATGCACCAGGGTCGGGAAACGCACAGGGCTCGGCTTAGAGGGGGGTGAGCCGAGCCATATTCCACTCCCCAGAGGCTGTGACACTCAGTCTGCGAGAGACATGCCCCATCTACCTGTTAACCGTGCCCTTTGCACCCCTGCCCCTTTTACTGCTGGTTGCTGCAGGGTGCCTGCAGTGGTTTATGGTCAGTTGGTGCACGCCCTTATTGACACAGGCTCGAACGCAAGTCTTCTCCACCCTGATCTTCTGCCGGAGGGGACCCCGACCCAGGCTACCAATGTTCCCCTCATCACAGTCACGGGGGGGAGGGCCCCCATGTTAGGGAGGTGTGAAGCACTGATCCAGGTGGGGGACTACTCTGCCTGCCAGCCCTTCTGGGTAGCCGAAGTGAAAGAGAGTTGTTTACTGGGGCTGGACTTTATGTGTGCAGCGGGGTTGGTGTTAGACTTCACCAGACAGATCCTCGTATTCCCAGACGGGACGTGCATTCCCTTTCTGAGTGACTCACCCGCCCCAGAGATGACAGGCGATGTAGCGGGGTACAACGAGATGCGAGGCGGACCAGCTGGTTATTCTGACCCACCTCAGTGGGAGCCCCCTTATGCAGACTGTCCTCTGCCAGCTGACAGTCTCCTGGTTCCAGATTCGGAGGTGCATGCCCAGCCACATCTCCCTGCTGCTATATGTACAGCTGGGGTGCCCCCGTTTTCAGAGAAGGAGGCAGCAGCAAGCACAATTGTCAAGACCGTTTGGGAGAAGAATCGGGGGGGAATGAACTCAGACCAGCAAGACAGGCTCATGGATATCCTGCACGAGTATCGACACTGTTTCGCCACGGGTCCCCATGATGTGGGCCGCACACACTTGGTCCAACACTCTATTGATACAGGGGATGCACGGCCGATTCGACAGCGGCCTCGCCGAATGCCTTATGCCCGTCAAGATGCTGCCAACCAGCTGCTGCGCGGGATGGAAGATGCTGGCATCATCGAGCCGTCGGAGAGCCCATGGGTGTCACCAGTTGTTATGGTTCCAAAGAAGGATGGTTCCTGGAGGCTGTGTGTTGACTACCGCCCCTTGAATGACAGAACAGCGAAGGACTCTTATCCTCTGCCAAGGATAGACGAGTCACTTGACTATGTGGCCGGATCCGCCTGGTTTTCCTCACTGGACCTGCAGAGCGGATATTGGCAGGTGGCTTTGGACGCGGAGGCCAAGGCGAAGACCGCATTCACCACAGGGCGTGGCCTATGGCAGTTCACCACCATGCCGTTCGGGCTGTGCAACGCCCCAGCAACGTTTGAGAGGCTTATGGAGAGGGTTCTGGTGGGGGTGCCGCCTGAACGCTGCCTTGTATACCTGGACGATATCCTGGTTCACGGCCCCAGTTTTGAGTCGGCACTTGCGAGCCTGAAGGAGGTGCTGGAGCGGATCAAGTGTGCTGGCCTGAAACTTCACCCTGCAAAGTGCAGCTTCCTGCAGCAGGAGGTCTCCTTCTTGGGGCACAAAGTCAGTGGAGCTGGCATCATGACGGAGCCAGACAAGGTGGCTGCTGTCCGGGATTGGCCTGTCCCCACTGATGTCCACCAGTTGAGGTCATTTCTGGGCCTAGCGTCCTACTATAGACGTTTTGTGGCTGGGTTCTCCTCCGTGGCTGCGCCTATGTTCCTGTTGCTGCGGAAGGACACGCCTTATGTGTGGGGGCCGGACCAGGAGGCAGCCTTCCAGAGACTGAAACAGGCCTTATGTAAAGACCCGGTGCTGGTTGCACCCAACCCGGAGCTCCCTTTTGTCCTCGACACGGACGCTAGCAACTCCGGACTTGGTGCCGTTCTCTCGCAGCTGACACCGGAGGGAGAACGTGTCATTGCTTATCATAGTCGCACCTTTGATAAACCGGAAAGGAACTACTGTGTCACTCGCAGAGAACTGTTGGCGGTGATCGATGCAGTGGAGCACTTCAAGCACATCCTCTGTGGCCTTCCGTTCACCATCCGTACTGACCATGCTGCATTGAAGTGGCTCATGTCGTTCAAGGAGCCGGAGGGACAAGTTGCAAGATGGATCGAGCAGCTTCAGGCCTTTCAGTTCACCATACAGCACAGGGCGGGTGTGAGCCACACGAATGCAGACAGTCTTTCACGCCGGCCATGTGCCCCTGGCTGTTGCCACTGTGACCGTGCTGAGCGTCGCGAAGCGGCGAACCTGGAAGCTGCCGGGGTTGTCTGTCGGGCCCTGTTACCAGTGAGTGAGAGGGGGTGGGAAGAGCTGCAACTCGAGGATCCAGACCTCATGGGGTGGGTGGAGACGAACACCCAGGCGCCCTGGGAAGATGTGGTTGCTCATTCTGCCACCGTGAGAGGCCTTTGGTCTCAATGGCCGGGAGTGAAGATGGAGGATGGAGTCCTGAAGCGGTGCTGGGTTAAGCCTGCCACCGGGGAGCCCCACTGGCAGGTGGTTGTGCCCAAAGACTTGCGTGAAGAGGTGGTTGGGGTGCATCATGGCCCTCCTGGAGTCGGTCACTTTGGGGTGACGAAGACGTTGAGGCGGTTGAGACAGACGTACTACTGGGGCCTGTGCAGGAGGGATGTAGAGGACTACTGCCGCCGCTGTGATGCCTGTACAGCCCGTAAGGGGCCCCAAGGTCAGTCGCATGCACCCTTGCAGCTACACCGGGTGGGTGCGCCCATGGACAGGGTAGCGGTCGATGTGCTGGGTCCGCTCCCCCTTACCAGTAGGGGTAACCGCTACGTTCTGGTCGCAATTGACTACTTCACGAAGTGGCCTGAGGCTTATCCCCTTCCTGACCAGGAGGCAGTGACCTTAGCAGAGGCCTTAGTGCAGGGGATGTTCAGCCGCTTTGGGACCCCCTCGGTGCTCCACTCAGACCAGGGGCGTAACTTTGAATCGCGGGTGTTCAAGTCGTTGTGCAGTCTGCTGAACATCCACAAGACTAGGACCACCCCGCTTCATCCGCAGAGCGATGGCCTTGTGGAGCGTTTCATGCGGACCCTTGGTGCCCAGTTGTCTCTCACCACTGCCCCTGATCAGAGTGACTGGGACTTGCAGATACCGCTTATCCTTATGGCATATCGTAGTGCTGTCCAGGAGTCGACTGGTTGTACTCCTGCCTTGTTGATGTTGGGCAGGGAGCTGAGGACACCGCCTGACCTGGCCTATGGGCGGCCACCAGATGCGCCGGATGCTTTGGCTGGGCCAGAATATGCCAGACAGTTACAGGACCGGATGGAACTGGCCCACAGCTTCGCCAGGCAGCAGGCGGAACAGGCAGGAGCTCGCCAGAAGCGCGTGCATGACGCAGTCGTCAAAGGTCAAGACTTCCAGGCTGGGGACTTGGTCTGGGTGTATGGGCCGAAGAGAGTCAGGGGCCGCTGCCCCAAGCTGGACAGCGCATGGGTTGGGCCCTGCTATGTGGTCGAGAGAGTGGGGGAGGTGGTGTATCGTGTGAAGCTGGCTCCTAGGGGCCGCATGGTGGTCATACACCGGGACAGGATGGCACCGTATCGGGGGAGTCAGGAGCCTGCCTTTCCGGTGACGCCCACCAGCCCGCGGGTCAGGGCGCCTCGCCGTAGGGGAAGACCACTGAGACAGCGACAGGATCTTCCTCCTGGGGAGGTCGTTACTCCGCTCGGCGCGGTGGTGCCGAGGGACGTCACCCCCGTTTCCAGGTCCCCCGCGGCGGATCAAGTGTTCAGTAGACCGCGGAGGGAGCGACGGCTGCCGGGTCGCTTTCAGGACTTTGTTGTTCCTCGAGGACGAGGACTTGGAGGGGGGGGCAATGTAGCGACCCTGCAGGAATAATGGACATTGGGGGAGGGGGGTGTTTTGATGGGGGGAGAGGTGCCTAGCTGCAGTTTAGGTCAGGCTGGGAGGGGTTAAACGAGGGAGAAGGTGGTTGGAAGAAGAGGAAGAGCGGGAGGAGGAAGAAGGAAGTCTCAGTTACGCATGTTCCTCAGTGAAAGGAGACACAGCCTAGACAGAGCAGAACAGCCTTTTGTTATTTTTCGGCACCCTCCTAATACCCAGTTAGCCTGTTTTAAAAGGGCAATAAAACCCGGATTCCCGGCTAAAACGTTATCCTTGTTTCCTCTTCTCATCATTACATCAGTGAGTTAGCTGTGAGGGACCGTAAACGCTACAGTATGCATATCATCCCCTCATCCATGCAAGGGGATGATATCCTCAGCCTGTGTCAGTGTCTAATGTACCAGATCAGTCACAATGTCAACTCTAATGTTGTCACCATGCAGGGCTAAGCCCAGAAGAGAAATCCATCAGGCGTGTCTGATTAATATGAATTCTGATCCTCAAACGGAGATGAGAGGATCGGGAGCTTGCTCTGAGCTGCCCTGTCCGCTGTACTGCTTATGCTTTATAAGAACAAACGAGGATGGACAGATTAGTTTATTACAGATTCAGGTCAATCACACAATGTACAACATACAAACAATCTATTCTATACCAGATTGCCATTTACGATATGTGCTGCCTGTCCTCAGGGATGAATGCAGCCTTTCAGTGTTGGCTTCTATAGACGCAGAGCTGGATGCTGTTGTCAGTTTCAATGTTTCACCCTCTATTGAGTTGAGATAGGGGTTTTAACAACTGTGTAATGTACTGTGAATTTGCGCACATCTGCTATTAATATGTGTATGACTTTGAGCGGGTGCTTTATCACAGAGATATGAATCAAATATACTTGTGCTCACTGAAGCGATGATACGTCCAGGGCATGCCATCTGATAGGGTCCTTGTACTCTCTAATTTAATATACAATGTTGTTTTGTTGTGCTAGTTGCTTTATCAATATTATATTTTGCTGAGCCACTCTGCCCCCTCCTAAGAATATTGTCATTGGGTTGACTCATATGCTGCGGCCTTAATACTCTTAATTGTCTCTCAGTACTTGGCGAGCACTGGAATGTGTAATATTATGTAAAACTATTCTGCCAGAGAAAATCTTTCCGGTCCTTTGAGATAAACCGTTTTTTTTGAGCGGTGGTCACAACGCTCCTATACGTGGCCGTGTGTGTGGGTCTGTCTGTCTGTCTGTCTCCGTGTCTGTCTGTCTGTCTGTCTGTAGCCTGCAGTAACCTTTTCTGACCACACATGTTAAGGGAGGGGCGCTGTTGCACACACACACACACACACACACACACACACACACACACACACACACACACACACACACACACACCACCGCTCAGTTCACACGAGTGTGATTTTTTTTTACTACTGTTGCTGTTTACTCTGCAAGTATTTATCATTCAATGAGAATGCTGAAGAAAACCGCACAATGAGGATGATGTGTTCATGATCATGCGTAGTTATGTGAAGTGTGTCTTTAACCCTTTCAGTGCCACCTTTTCACCACTAGAGGGCGCCCAATGGCCATAGAATCCACCATAGACAAGCGCTGTATATGCACAAGCCGTGCGCAGCCATGACGCGCCTGAACACTTTCCTTTGTGCATGAACAGGGACAGGATGAAGTTAGCTTGAAGTTAGCTATTGGCTACCAAGCATTTTAGAAGCCCTATTTTCGGCGATTTAGCCATGATTAAACCTTGCACACCTCATGGATATGCATGGAACAGAGAAAATGAGCTCTAAAGATCCTGGATTGCATTGGAGTGGATGGTAAATATCGGCGGCGCGACGCTCTCGCGGGCCGTGTAAACAGATTTTTTTTTTTAAAAGCCGAACTAGTTCGGGATAGGCACCCAGGACGTTAATAATTATCCCGAACTAGTTCGGGATAGGCACAATAAGAGTTAATTCAACACTTCACAGCCCTTTTGAGCATCATTACCTTAGATGTTGCCTCTCTGTTCTGTGTCTGGAACTGAACCTGAAATATGCGTTGTCAATTAAATTGACTTATCATACCTAACTTGATGACACCTGGCACAGTTAAGAGGACCGTCCCTGATGCCTTTTGCTCCAGGCGCACTGGAGCAAAAGGCTTGCAGTACTGTACTTCAAAGGGTTACAATGAACAGCTGGCTCAGGTCTGATGTGTACTAATGGCTTACTGTGGTCTAATTGGCAGGCACTCCCAGGTAGGTCAGCCAGCCTACCGTAGCAGACAGAGTCTGAACAGCCCCAGTCCTGGGGGAACAGAAATGGACCTGCTGGTGATGAGGGAGAGACCCAGGAGAGGCATCCGAAACAGTGGCTATGATGTGAGTTGCACTGTATCACGCACAGACCCTGACCCGAGCTGGAGGGTGCACAAAAGATGATGCCGTCTGGTCCTTAAGACTGTGGCCCCGTTGGGGTCTCTGGTTGTGCACAAAACCAACAGACCATAATAAAACCTTGGAGGCAATAATGAAGTCACATTGTTATATTGTCAAACTCTTACAAGATGTGGAATGTACTGTATCAAGAGCTGTCTAAAAGGATAACTGATCAGTTCACTCAATAGTGAATGCCCTTCGTTGACCTCGACAGGCTGCTATTGGGGTGCAGATTTGTCTGTTTCATCATCACTGACATATAGATTTCGAGTCTAGCATAGCAGACTGAGGAGAAGTGGTTCATTCATTATTTATTAAGATTCATACGGTATTTGAAATATATAATGCATTTCAAGAAATCTGCTTTCCCTACTCTTCTCTCCTTCGACTCCTCTGGGACAATGCTGTTGCTGTGGGCACAACAAATGCAGTCAGAATATTAATGAGGGGCTTCTTATACACTTTAACCCAATGTACTTGGTTGACCGTGGTCCCACAGGGATCTGTACTTGATAGCTTTGTTTTTTTCATCTGCACCAAATCTCTTTGCGTTGCGAGCATGTATATCTGCTCTGAATGGCCTATTTTTGCCGAATGCTCACCTTTTATAACATGTCCAGAATAGGGGCACAAGGGTTCATGTGGTTAAAATAATCAGGTGATCCATTTATTAACCAGTAAGACTCCCTAATCGGGAGATAAGCAACCATCACGTCACATACACAAACTTGAGAAGGCAATCGTAGTAGCCAATCAGGAGGGAATATGGGAAATGGGACAGATCCATGTTGATGACATGACTTTAGATATACTGTGTACCGCTTTATGTGATTTTAGGCCATAATCTGTAGGAGCAGTGTTCAAAAAATTGTTTTGCAAAAATCTGCCTGATGGTGGCGTAACCATG
Organism: Nannobrachium achirus; assembly: GCF_963921795.1. NCBI lineage: Eukaryota > Metazoa > Chordata > Actinopteri > Myctophiformes > Myctophidae > Nannobrachium > Nannobrachium achirus. The sequence continues at coordinate 15,655,352 of NC_137816.1, read as the reverse complement.
TATCTTTCCAGGGATGTCTGTATGTATGTCTCTCCTACACATATCTTAAGAACCATTCATCTGATCAACTTCACACTGTGGGTGTATTGCTGAGGACCCAAGAAAGTGCAGTGTTGAGTTGGAAGTTTGACAGATATTCACCAGAACCGTCCCACTTCAAACCAGCACACATTCCAAATGTCAGCCATGACTGCACTATTTTCTAATTCATTTTGAATCTACCTTCATTAGTTCATCTCATAAGACGATACATTTTTGATAATGTTACTAAGGCCATACAACCGTTGCTAAAATAGCCTCTGCTAAAGCTGTTCAGATCACCTCAACTCTATTGATTACATTGGGAATACTGTTAGCTGTTGTAGGCCATACCACATCACTGTGTATCCACATCTCTACCTGTCCGTGTTGCAGGGGGGACTGATTTATGAGGTGCACTGTGCGTTGGTCTCCTGCGACTACCCTCTATTCGCACAGGAAGTAGGGCAGCCTCAGCTCCTATTCATTTATCACAGAGTAAAAGGGTGGGGTGAATGGAGGTATGGGGCCTAGTATTGTAACGGAAAGTAGAGGATGAAACCAATTGAGTGAGATCAGGGAAAATAATAGAACATCAATTAATATATAGGGTGTAGCAAGAGGAGGAGAAGCTGTTAAATTGATAAGCAGAGCAAGAAGAGAATATTATAGAAATAGTTGCACATTGCAAATTGCTACACTGCTTAATTGCTTGTTAATTTGTATGAATCTGAGAGGGTGGGTGGAGAGATGGAATGCAGATGAAACAAAACTAGCTGACTGTACTTCCCCTCTGCTACTGATTCTACTGGTACCCTGTGGAAACACCAATCAGCCAGTTGACATCTTATAGCACCACACTGTGGCACTGAACAAGACCTTCCTGCTCGGTCAGCACCTTGTCAACAATCCTGTTGTCAGGACGAGTCAGTGACTTACTGACTCATTATCAAACTTAGATTTCTTAGGCCTCAGCAACTGCAACCTGTGATGGATTTGTGGCATCCCACCAAGTCATCAAGGGCTTTTATCCAAAGCACTTCACAATGCGTGTCTGTTACATTCACCCATTCACATACATTATACACACATTCACTCACAGCGACGGTGGAGGCAACCATGCAAGGCTCCAACCGGTGCCTTGCTCAAGGACACTTAGGCCATGGCTACACGGAGCTGGATATTTCTGAAGCTAGACATTTTTTTTTTGCTGTTGGGGCTTGCAGCCACATGAAGCTGGATATTTCGGCCGCGAAGCTGGATATTTTTTAAACCGGATAAATAAGTGGAGAGATTGACAAATATCCGATTCACTGGATCCGTGTAGACAGGGAACCCGGATATCTCTGAAGACTTTACTGTGTGTGTGCTTGTTAGACCTAGATATCTTTGTCGTGTGGACCTAGATATTTTTCTATGTGGATATCTGAAAAACCGGGATATATGAAAAATCCAGCTCTGTGTAGCCATGGCCTTAGACACAAAGCGAGGATCAGCCAGGGAGAGAACCTTGTGGCTCCCATTTGGCCATTCTATCTCCTGAGCCATCGCCCAGTTTGCCAGGTGAACCTCGCTCTCAATTAATACTTTTGAACACACCAGAGTTCCATATCATTAATTTAACTCTTCCTTGGGTCCCCAACAATACACAACAAAGTGTGACTTCGACTGGATGAATGGCTCTTGAGAGAATGTGGAGGAGAGTATAGAAGATGAATGGTTTAGGACCACTTGATTATTTTACGATGCCCCTCATTAATATTCTGATTGCATTTGTTGTGCACACAGCAACAGCATTGTCCCTGAGGAATCAAGAGGATAGTAGGAATAGCTGCATTCTTAGAATGCATTATATATCAAATACCATAATATGAATCTTAAGAATAAATTATGAATGAACCACTTCTCTTCTGTCTGCTCTACTAGAAGGAGTCGCTAGTGCAGCGACAAAGATATCACCCTGCCTCCCCTGCTGACTTCCCACTGGCGAATGTGAACAATTGTGTTCGCCAGAGGAATCAAACCCCAGTTTCCACAGTGGGGGGCAGGTACTTCAGCCCTGCACCTCCCGGGCCAAGTTATAATCCAGTTTTTATCTAAATAATCGATTAAATTAAACTACGGGTAATAGTAGTGAGCTGCACTGTTCTTCTTTTTTTTTCTTTGCATTTTAAGGGAGATCATCAAAATTACATTCTCCACCAATTTTATAACATTCACATCTTTTAAAACATGCATTTGATCTCACCCCAAAGTTGGCTTTTGCCTGTCAAATTCCCCCCTGCTGCCACAGCTTAGTTTGTAACTTAGTGAATCCAAAAAGCTTCAGCTTATTCTTATGAATTCCTCCTTTTCCAAAGTGAGAGCTCAATGTCTGCTTGAATCCTACATTTACAGTATATTTAACATTTAACTGCCTGGCTGTTTATACAGGCAGCACCAGTGCACCACTCTCTTTCAACCTTCCAACCTTCTTGGTGTGATCGCTAGGGCAGTAGATGCGGCTGCCTTTATTTCAGCATAACTTAACACAGTGGGAGAAAGCTGACAACAATAGGAAATGGTCTAATGCTTTACTCCAACAAACAAGCATTTGACCTGAGCCTACAAGGACTATATAACATGTATATTTTGGTGGTACAGTACAGTATGTGTAAAATATAATGTCTGGTGGGAGAGAGTTATTTTGAAACATGGTGGTGTTTTCCAAACAGATGCGTACACATGAGAGCCTATTAATTATCCAGGATAAGGGTATATAATCCACATATCCTGGTTTCTCCTGTAGACATCTAGCTGTATTATCTTGATCTCCTTTTCCAGTTTTTTTTTCTTCTCTTTGTTTCCTAGTTTTTCCTAGCTTATGCTCTCTTTCTTTCGTGTTTGTTCCTATTTGTGTGTGCGTGTGCGTGTGTGTGCGTGTGTGTGTGTGTGTGTGTGTGTGTGTGTGTGCGCGTGTGCGCGTGCGTGCGTGCGTGCGTGCGTGCGTGCGTGCGTGCGTGCGCCGCGCTTGTCTGTGCCTGTGTAGACGGAACCTGAGCTGATTGAGGAGACGAACGTGGACCGACTAATGGGGCCACGGGGATACATGTACGGCCGGGGGGTAAAAGGCCATTCGGAGACGTCCACTCTGAGCTCCCAGCCCTCCATTGACGAGGTACGGCAGCAGATGCACCTGCTCCTGGAGGAAGCCTTCAGTCTGGCTTCGGGGGGCCACTCCACGTCTGGCCGACACCCTCACCACAACCCCCACCACGGCCACTACAGCCCCGGCCCGCCGCCGCTGCCCTACACGGACGCGGTGACCAGCGCCCCGGGCACCATGAACCGTGGCAGCCGCTTGGGCTTGCAGTGGGTGCCCTCCTACGGAGCAGACATGTACCAGTACAGCCTGCCCAAGCCAGTAAGTGGATTCATTGTTGTTTGTAGGGGCTGTCACAATTATTACATAATTGTCTAATCATGATTATTTGACATAATCGTGATTATTTTTCATAATCGTCATAATCGTTTCCATGTCAAAAATAGTGGAAATAGCAGATCTACAAGCTTGTAGATCGTCTATTTCCACTATCAATGTTCTTTTTTAAGTATAAAGTTGTCAAATATGTCAGTAATTTCTTTGTATATTTAGCTTATGTGTCATATATGCCATGTGTAACTTCAAAGCCCAAAAGCCAAACAGAAATGTAATTGTCAACGACAAAAACACAATTAAATCGTTAATCGCAATTATTTGAGAGAAAATTAATCGTCATGTAAAATGTCATAATCGTGACAGCCCTAGTTGTTTGACTCGCATAACAGCAGTGGTGTAAAGTAATTAAGTACATTTACTTAAGAACTGTACTCAAGTTCAATTTGGAGGTATTTGTACTTTACTATTTCCAATTTCCAATACTTTGACTTCTACTCCAATACATCTCGGATCCAAATATTGGTACTTTTACTCCGCTACACTTATTTGAGAACTTTAGTTACTGGTTACTTTCTATATTGATTATTATTACAAAACTCACTTCAACCCTACTGTATATACATTTAGGCCATTTGAAAATAGCCGATCTACAATTGTGAGCTTGTGGATCTGCTATTTTCAAAAGATTTGTATACATTTGAAAACTCAAAATGGGACATTCTGCATAATGAGTACCTCTACTTTAGATACTTTAAGTACATTTTGATATGTATTGATATTTTTACTTCAGTAAAAAATGTGAGTAGGTCTATCTTTTTCCACCTCTGCTTGCACAACAGTTTGTGCGAGAGTAGCCTGTAACGTTTAACGGTGTCCTTACTTACTTCCTGTTGGAGGCCTTTCGCTTCACCCAGCTCCCTGACATGGCCATGGGCTCTCCTCCACCACCTCTACCACCGCGCACCGGACCCCCTCCAGGAACCTCCTTAAGACGGTATGGTGCAACCACACACTGAAACACAGGTCCACACACGCACGCACGCACACACACACACACGCTAGGGCATTCACCAAATATTCGAATATTCGAAAATTCGAATATCAAAGTCACTATTCGACGTTGTTCACTGAAGTCCAATATTCCCTTATTTTAATTTTTTTATTGTTTTCTCTTTAAAAAATATATAGTTTATAAAGCTTGGCTAGATAGGAAGTCATAAGAATGAGTTGTCAATGCCCCTGGTGGATGAATTTGTTAAAGCTCTATACCAGGGGTTCTCAAACCTTTTTAGGCTGTTACCCAGGGGGCAAACCAGCCTTTTTTTAGGAAACCTGCATTTGCCCTGACATACAAAGTTGTCCACCAGAAATATTATCTATGACCCAGTAGGATCACAACCTATATGGACAACCCGGTCAATTTGTACAACAAAGTCCAATATGGCCGCCGCAATATTAGCCCCTATTAGTTTTAATGGGGGGTGAATAGGGCAAAATTTTAAACTGAGGGATATTTCCACGAAACTTCACAGGTTGATCAATGGTATACATATGAACATTTTTTGTATTGCAAGTTTCCATTAAATCCAATATGGCCGCCACAATATGGCCGCCATAATGTAAGGACCCAGAAAATAGGTTTTGCCTCTAACTTCTGAACCAGATGAGCTAGAAACGCAAACTTGGTGTCTATTTCATGGTGTCTGACCATGGGAGACTCAATGGAATAGCTAATTCTATTATTGGGTGTGTCTGGACCTTTATTGTGCATATTTGCAAGATGGTGGACTCCCAAAATAGAGCTTTAACATAATTTCTACCATGATTGTTGACTGCTTTTGCAAATACAAGCAATATGAATCCATTTGCTAAGATGTATGGCACAGAAGGGACTTATACCTGTATTATTCTTGAGTTTGCATGTTGTCAAAATGTCTGTAAACGAGATATTATATTTCCTGTCCGATTCTACTGTATGTAGTTGTAGCAATGACTTCAGATAAAATCAGAGACCAAAACAATGTATCTTAGAAATTATTTTTTAATAAAAAAAAAAAAAAAAAAAAAGACAGAGATTATCTCAATGAAATGAATGCAACTGCCTTTTTGGGTCTTTCACACATAGACATGCACATGCTTTCCAACAACTTCAGCTTCAGGGAAATTAGAATGAACACATGATTAAAACAGGCTGCATTAAAATGCAAATAATTGCTAGTCACAATCACTGTCATGTGTACCTATCCTGCTGCATCTTGTCTCCAGTCCTTGGCAACGACACCCCAAGTAGCATGCAATTCCCTTCTTCGCACATGAACAGTTTTTCTGGCAGCCTTTGATACAGCTACATGATATTGCCTTGTCCATTGATATAGGCCAGGCTGGCTCTGTAGATGGACAGGGGACTTCCTTCCCATCACTGAGAGACCATCCATATTCAGTGAAGCAAGGGATATCTGGCTTCGCGATGTGTGCAGTTTTATCTATTATGGCTGCTAGAGCAGCTCTTTTCAGGTGCAGGCCAAAGGCATTTTCTGTAGGTGGCAGCAGCTTCAATAGGGTTTATATAGGGCTTGTACACTCTCAGCTTTGCCAGTTCAAAGTCCTCAGAATGGTCAGCTTTTGATGCATATACAGCTATTGTGAGGTCTCTAGCCTGATTCTTGACATCCTCTGAGAGGGAATAAGAGGAATTTTCACCAAACTCCTGAAGTGCAGGGAGATCTAGACCCTTGCTGGTCTTGAACCATGCCTTCTTTCCAGTGAAAAAGGGATAGCTGGTGGTATCTCTGCCACTCAGGCTGTGAATAAAGGGCAGGGCACGGCACTGTGCGAGTCCAAGGGCTGAGACCATGTGATGGATAGGAAGATATGCATCCTGCTCTGTTGTCACCCACAGCTCTGGAAGGTCTAGGAGGTGGGTGGCAGCATGATATAGGCACATGATGATGATGTCTGTGTCATTAGCATGGATGACAACTCTGTCAACTTTGTGAGCCTGGACACTGTAGATGGTGTGTAGAATTACCCTTGTGTCGGCCTCCTGTTGTGTTGACTCTAGTGCAGGGACATCAACAACACACCCCTTCTTGATCACCACACTCCTTGTCTCTTCTTTAAATCCTCCACTCAGGTAAAGATGGGTTGTACCAAGAGCAGACGTAAGTGTCTCATTTTGACACCATTCTTCACAGAGGAATCTTAGAAGGTTTGCTTTGTTTGCTATCCCTTTTTCACTGGAAAGAAGGCATGGTTCAAGACCAGCATGGGTCTAGATCTCCCTGCACTTCAGGAGTTTGGTGAAAATTCCTCTTATTCCCTCTCAGAGGATGTCAAGAATCAGGCTAGAGACCTCACAATAGCTGTATATGCATCAAAAGCTGACCATTCTGAGGACTTTGACCTGGCAAAGCTGAGAGTGTACAAGTTCCTAAATAACCGATCAACCCTGTTGAAGCTGCTGCCACCTACAGAAAATGCCTTTGGCCTGCACCTGAAAAGAGCTGCTCTAGCAGCCATAATAGATAAAACTGCACACATCGCGAAGCCAGATATCCCTTGCTTCACTGAATATGGATGGTCTCTCAGTGATGGGAAGGCAGTCCCCTGTCCATCAACAGAGCCAGACTGGCCTATATCAATGGACAAGGCAATATCATGTAGCTGTATCTAAGGCTGCCAGAAAAACTGTTCATGTGCGAAGAAGGGAATTGCATGCTACTTGGGGTGTTGTTGCCAAGGACTGGAGACAAGATGCAGCAGGATAGGTACACATGACAGTGATAGTGACTAGCAATTATTTGCATTTTAATGCAGCCTGTTTTAATCATGTGTTCATTCTAATTTCCCTGAAGCTGAAGTTGTTGGAAAGCATGTGCATGTCTATGTGTGAAAGACCCAAAAAGGCAGTTGCATTCATTTCATTGAGATAATCTCTCTCTTTTTTTCTTTTTTTTTTTAAATTAAAAAATAATTTCTAAGATACATTGTTTTGGCAAGTCATTGCTACAACTACATACAGTAGAATCGGACAGGAAATATAATATCTCGTTTACAGCCATTTTGACAACATGCAAACTCAAGAATAATACAGGTATAAGTCCCTTCTGTGCCATAAATCTTAGCAAATGGATTCATATTGCTTGTATTTGCAAAAGCAGTCAACAATCATGGTAGAAATTATGTTAAAGCTCTATTTTGGGAGTCCACCATCTTGCAAATATGCACAATAAAGGTCCAGACACACCCAATAATAGAATTAGCTATTCCATTGAGTCTCCCATGGTCAGACACCATGAAATAGACACCAAGTTTGCGTTTCTAGCTCATCTGGTTCAGAAGTTAGAGGCAAAACCTATTTTCTGGGTCCTTACATTATGGCGGCCATATTGTGGCGGCCATATTGGATTTCATGGAAACTTGCAATACAAAAAATGTTCATATGTATACCATTGATCAACCTGTGAAGTTTCGTGGAAATATCCCTCAGTTTAAAATTTTGCCCTATTCACCCCCCATTAAAACTAATAGGGGCTAATATTGCGGCGGCCATATTGGACTTTGTTGTACAAATTGACCGGGTTGTCCATATAAGTTGTGATCCTACTGGGTCATAGATAATATTTCTGGTGGACAACTTTGTATGTCGGGGCAAATGCAGCACACCTTCCTTTGCCCCCTGGGTATGTGACCCCCAAAATAAACATATTAGAACTATTTGACCCCCACCCTGCCAATCACTTGGAATTGTAGGTATTACATTTAATGTGACTCGGTTCCACAGATAAATATTGTGAAAATAGCCGATCTACATGCTCACAACGCCTCGCGTTGCGAGGCGTTGTGAGCATGTAGATCGGCTATTTTCACAATGTTCGCCTCTTGCTTACTTAATATTTGACAGTTTGGCCAGTCCTGTCGAATATTCGACTATTCGAATACTTTGAGGTGGAATAATTTGAATACTAAAAATCACTATTCGTGAATGCCCTAACACACGCACACGCACGCACACTAGGGATGGGCAGTATAATCGATATGGCAATATATTAAGATATTTTATTTCCCAATACTGTATTGATACTTCAGGCTGTAGTATCGCAAAACTTCTGTTCCCGTGCATTGAAACCAATGGTAGAAGTCCAGTCCTGACACTCCGCTGCTGTTCAATAAATGAAAATGGAACGTTTTAATGAAATCAAAATGGTTTTGACTCAATTTGTCCATTGTTATCAATATAATGTGATGTACATGCATATTATTAGACTATCCAGGTGGTAAAAGGCAAGTTGGATTTTTAGCTCTACAAAAAATGAATTCTGTTGAATATCGCAATATATCGCAATATGTATCGCATCGCAATATATCGTGATACAATTGTATCGTGACCCAAGTATCATGATATGTATCATGTCGTGAGGTTCTTGCCAATATCCATTCCCTAACGCACACGCACACGCAGACGCACAAACACGCATGCACGCACGCACGCACGCACGCACGCACGCATGCACACACACACACACACACACACATACACACACACACACACACACACACACACACACACAGCACTGTAGCAGCTTACCATCAGCATTTTTTCATAAGTTCACACATACAAATTCACATTAAGGGAGCAGATATTCACTACATCATGTGCTGTGGCAAGGATGATTTTAGATGTATAAATTTGAATATAGAACTTGTGCATTGGTAAATGCCAAGAATATCAATAAGGTGCAGGCTCTCCTCCAGGTGGAGCGCTTCCCCCCTCTAGTGGCACAGACAAAGCATTGCATTGGGCCAATAGGTTCATGTAAGTCAGGGGTAGGCAACCTTAGGCACGGGTGCCAACATTGGCACAGGGGAGGGTGATCACCGGCACACTGGCAGAAGTGTGAGAGAGAGGATTTTTATTTTAAAAACAGATCTTTTTTTTTTTAAACGTGGTCAATTAAAGGAAGTTAGCTAATTTATAGTAAATTACATTGTGCAGAAATGTGCACAAAAGTGTACATTCATTAAAACTCTGAACTCTGACTCTCGGAGTTGGGGAGATAGGTAGATTATTGCTCTGAGTCTAATGATCATTATAACAATGTCCTGCCAGTCAAAATGTCAAAAATAGTTGTCATTTTTATTTTTTAATGTGGTCAATTAAATGAAGTTAGCTAATTGATATCAAATTTCATCTTGCACACAATTCTACATTCATTAAAACTCTGAACTCAGACTGGGGAGGGAGTCGGGGAGGTGGATTATTGCCAATTAAAATATGTAAAAATATTTGTCATTAAAATGTATGTTGACACGGCACACTGACACTCTAGAAAATAAAAACATGGCACTTCATTTCAAAAAGGTTGCTGACCCCTGATGTAAGTGCATCTCAAATCTCTTTCCATCTCAGCTCATCGTCTGACTTGGGGCCCAAGGGCAGGAGCGCTGAGACATCTGTCACGGACTTGCAGTCTCAACACGACGGCAACCCATATGCAGCACCGCTTCCCTCTATCACTGCAGAGCAGCCCGTGTCCAACTACTCAGGTGGGGCATGCGTGTGTGTGCAGCATGCTGCGTAACGTCACTGTCGGGCAGAAAAGAACATTTCCAAGTTTCAAATTTGTATGTTTTTTTTGTAAAGTAAGCACTGCTTCAGCATACAAGACTGTCGCACAAAGCTAGAGAAAATAGCACACCTACAGATCTATAGATTGTCTATTTTAATTCGTCTTCAAAATAACAAAAAGAGAAGTTTTGGACATACAAGGTTTCATCAACGATAAGCCATAACATGTACTCAGAATGTATACCCTGACATTCACGATTGAGCAGGTTCTCTGTCCTGTGGCATTGCAAGGGGGGGAAAAGTGGGACTAAGTTACTAGGGCCCAAGGTGGAGGGGGCTTAATTATTTTATACTTTAGCTATTGAAAAATAGCAGATATACAAGCTCAAGGCGTGGCACTGAGTGCCGCGCTGCGAGCTTGTAGATCTGCTATTTTTGAAAAGTTGTGAAAATGTGTGCAAATCTTTGAATATATGTATTTTCACTTTTGCTGCCTCTTACTTTGAAGGGATGAATTTTCCTTGCTGCCGCGCCGCTTCCTCCATAGGCCTGTGCTCTTATTTTGAAAGGCCGGGCGGGAGATTTTTTTCACTTTACTTTTTTTCAACTTTGACCCCATCTAGTCACAGGACAGTGTGTTGACATGAAAGTGTCATGGCGGCCACCACACGATTGGAGATTTAGCTCGAAACATGCCAGCCTTGGTAGTAATGAAGTCTCTTTGGGGCGCGTGGTCAAGGCGCGTACCATATACTAGGCTATGATGCCTGCTGGTGTCGCTGGTTCGATTCCCGATCCGGACGACCTTTGCCCATCTCTCTCCCCATTTCCTGTCAGTCTACTGTCCTATCGAATAAAGGCATAAAAAGCCCCAAAACAAATCTTAAAAAAAAAAAAAAATTAAGTCTCTTTATTGCAAGATCAATGGATTTCTATGGAGGAGCTTCACTTTGCATGCACGCCCAACGTCCGTTGTAAACAAATCGCGGACAATACCGATGCAATGGACAGCCCAGACGTACAGTAAGTCATAACAGTTTTACTGTATTTACAGTAAGTGTGACGAGCTTCCCCGTCAACGGCACTATGTCGTTAACCCTTTCATTAACGAGCTGACATGTCAACGGCAGCATAAGTGTTAAGCGAACATTTGTAACTCAAATTTTGCTCCTGGGGGGGTCCCTGGAACTAAATCTTTTTAGATCGGGGTCCGTGGCCAAATACGTATTATTCTGGGGGTCCTTTACATGAAAAGGTTTGAGCACCACTGACATAGAAACATAGGATTTTCAAAAAACCTTAGAGGGATTTGAAATATTCAAAGACTTGCACACGTTTTCACAATTTAAAAAAAATAGCAGATCTACAAGCTCGCAGCACTGTGAGCTTGTATATCTGCTATTTTTCAATAGCTAAAGCACAAAACGTGAGTGAATCCTTGTACCCAGGGCCCAGAATTTGGTGCGACAACACCCCTGTCTCTGTCCACCTCTTCTCCCTCACAGGAAACCCAATAACAGCCGTGTACGCCATCCCAGCAGCCACCAGGCCTGGATACAACGAATACTTTGTCTCCACGCCGCCCACCTCCTACCGCAGCCCCTCCTGGATGTCCTATCCTCCGGAACCCGAGGATGTGACGCCACAGTGGGCAGACTCTGTAAGAGACCCCTGGGCCCTGGCATGCCTGACCCACACCCAAGACCCAAGAAATGCCCAATGCTACTCCAGAGGCTAGATGGGGGATTTGTCATAAAACCACAACGAAGAGTTAGCGTAGTCTCATGTATAAGTTATGGACAGTTAACTACAGTATGATACAGTAGCGTGGTTAAGGACATATTCTCATTATATGAAAATTAAACCTCATTATTAGTAGTAAAGCAACTTTTTGCCGTTGTCATTGTGGTAGAGATATAATCGAGAGAAGAAATGCTTTGTGCTCATATCTTCCCTGGAGCAGGATTGGGTGTTTATTATACCCTTTTTCACACTCTCTCTTTTTCATGAAAGCAAGATGGGTTCCATTCTTTCTGTGTGATCTGTTCTTCTAACCTGTGTGATCCTCCCCGTACTCCCTGTCCCAACCCCGACTCTCTACCTGGCCTGCATTGGACTCTCCTTGTCTGTATGGAATGTTCTCTTTATCCCTGTCTGTCTGCCTGTTCCAACCAGATGCCTTCACGCAGTGTCTTTTTGCAGAACCAGTGTCATTTAGAAACCATTTGCTGAAGTGAATTTATGGCTGGCGTTGAGTGGACACAGCAAAATACCGGGGTAGTTGAGCACATTTCCTAAATGAACAACTATTTTTCCTTTCATGTATTTATCAGATACTGTAGATTTCTTTTACGTGGTGTAAATCTTAGAGCTCTTGTTTTATCTCCATATTCAAATGTAGTCCATTATTGGAGTTCAAACGCTATGTTTGAATGATAAAAAAAAAAAAGAAAAAAAAAAAAAAAACATTTTCAAAAATCATAGGTTCTCACATTCATTACTTTCCCCGTTATTTTGGTTCCTTTGTAGTGATTTCATTTGATTCATTTTAAGTATGCTCGATATGGTTTCCCTTATCACCCATTTAATTGTTTAACGCTGGTGTAAGAGAGACAATGTTCACTCTAAAACAAAAAATAATAATAATCAAAAAAACTAAAAAAGAAAAAAATCTTACTTGATCTAATTCACAGCCAGCGTATTTGGCAGTGTTTCCTTGATACACCACCTACTGTACCTTGTTTTTCAGGTGCCTCTGCCAGGGTATGTGGAGGCTTTCCCCCATCCTCGCTACCCTCAGGGTAGCTCGCCCAGGCTACCGCTGCAGTACAACCTGCCCCCCGAGCCCCTCCCCGCACCCCCCACCGCCACAACGTCCCAGCAAAACCTGCCCCAAGCTGGGAAGGACATGGTCAGCGTGCCCCTCAGCAGCCTCTCCACCTCCGCTCTGGTCCAGGCCATTCGCCAAGAGGTGGCCAAGCTGGCAAAGAAGCAGAATGATATGTTTGAGTTCCAGGTGTGATTCTGCCCCCTAGTGTCCAAGGGGGTGGTTTGTCATTTGCTGCACTCTTCATCAGGAGGCACACAAGGCTGGAACTACATCAGACAAACTGCTTTTTGAGGTTTGTACTAAGACTGATTGATCTTCTTAACCCACAGATCTTTTTTCTCTCCTTCTCACACATCGTCAGGTGTGTTTTAACTCACAATTTAACGGTAATGACCACCAGTGAGGGTTTTCAACAAAATCTACCGACAATGATGTCTCAAGTAAATATATGATGCATAATATTTCAATAAGACTCTCAATGGGAAATGTTGTCATGGAAAAAATGTATTTCATTTTTGTATCTGTACAAAATGAGGAAGGAATGAAAGAAGGAATGAAAGAAGCACTGTTCTGTTTGTAATGAGAGGACCAAAAAATATTCAGAACAGAAGGTTAAGCATAGAACACAATGTATATATAAGCATGTACATATAAGGACATCATGTATCTTAGGTCTTCTCTAGGCCTTATGATTTACAACACAAAGGGCAACACTAGTATTGGTTCACTGAGCCTTTAGGTATCAGACTGCCAAAGTCAATTATCAAAGTTCAATCATTATCGATCTAGTGTAAGAAAGATTTTCATAGCTCTTAATTTTCAGAACTTTTAACCGTAATGTTAGTTCCTGCCCAGTAGCAGACAGAAAAGAAATTGCATCTGCATTTTTACATAAACCCAACACGGTATGGAATGACTGGTGAAAATATGACACTATATTATTGATTCTATATTTGTAAAGAAAGCAAATTCCTTTTAATTAAAGCATTTATCCTAGCATAATTTGCATTGGTTGGTATGTGCCCCAAAAATGTGAACTGAATTGATACAAAATATTGACATTGTTTGCACACCAATAATCGATTATTGTATTATTATTGTTTACTCTAATAGCAAACCTAAACCTGTCCTAGGTATACAAAAATGCTTTTAATTTTCACAAATAACTATAATTAGAAATTGCTCATGCTTTTCTTTATTTTTTTCTTATTTTTTTACACTTTGGTGCTTTTATAGCTACAGAACCATTTTCAGGTATCATAAATCCAAGAGAAAATAATTTTGCTAATTATCGTTGCAGATAGAGGAACGTATCAGAGTCGCAAATGTACTGTGAGCCCTGTGATTTGAAGATGCACACACACAACCTTAAAGCCTTTGCCACAAAGTTACTGTCTTTGCAGACGGCAGTGCCAGCAGTTACTTTGAGAGTTAGACTCAGACACTGTTCTCTCTGTGGGTCATTTATTTAAAGGGTATGTAAGGATAAGCTATCTTAAAATACACATACCAGATCTGGTATAGATCATGGTGTCATAGTTAAGATGGTATGGAGGGCACGGTGGCGCAGTCGGTAGTGCTGTCGCCTCACAGATCCTGGGTTCGATTCCCACCGGGGGCGCTGGGGGCGTGTTCTCTCCTCCGCGTCATCAGTGCATGTTCTCCCCGTGTCCCCTAGGGCAGGTACCCTCACAAAAAACATGCAGTAATCCTGGTCTCTATACTGCCTCCCCCTGGCCAGCCGGGGCGCCTGATGGAGGAGGGGAAAGGAACTGGTTGGAATAACGTGTTCCTTCCACGCGCTATGTCCAACTGGGGAAACTCCCCTCTGTCAGGTGAAAAGAAGCGACTTGGACTCCTCGTGTATAGAATGAAGCATAGGTCAGTCTAGCTCTGGTCCATAGCGTTAGTGGAGTTCTCCCTAACGCTATGTTCCTCTTCCTCCGTATTCCTTGGCAAAACCGGAAAACCCTGCCGTCTGGTCCGAAAATAACAAAAACTGTTTCGCCCCTCACCAAACCAAAGGTATCATTGGACAGTTGAAAGCTTACTCTACTTAGTGGACGCGGGCTGAGCCCCCCACCACACGATTAAAATACATTTCTAGGACAAAATGAAAAATATTCTACCGGATGGAGACTCCATTTCTTCTCGTTTTTCACTATTTGTCGTCGCCATCAAGGTGCCAACTCACTACTGCCGCGCAGGTCAGAGGACCGAATTACACAGAGCATTAGTCTCGCTGGGTGTTATTCAACTCTGTGACGTTGGAAGCGCTGTTTCGTAAAAACGAGGAAGAGCGTCTCCATCCGGTGGAATATTTTTCATTTTGCCCTAGAAATGTATTTTAATCGTGTGGTGGGGGGCTCAGACCTCGTCCACTAAGTAGAGTAAGCTTTCAACTGTCCACTGATACCTTTGGTTTGATGAGGGGCGAAACAGTTTTTGTTATTTTTGGACCAGACGGCGGGGTTTTCCGGTTTTGCCAAGGAATACGGAGGAAGAGGAACATAGCGTTAGGGAGAACTCCACTAACGCTATGGACCAGAGCTAAGGTCAGTCCATTGTTGGCAGAGGGTGTGTAGCGCCCAGGATTACATTAGATAATTGACACCGGGTGAAAAATGGGTTACAAAATTAGCAGGGGGGGGGGGGGGGCGAAAAAGATGATGTGGTTGCGTGACCTGACCAGTGATCATCTATTGACATTCCTGTTCTAAGAAGCTGTATGTGTACAGAGCTCTTTGTTAAGAAGCTGTATGTGTACAGAGCTCTTTGTTAAGAAGCTGTATGTGTACAGAGCTCTTTGTTAAGAACAAGAAGCTGTATGTGTACAGAGCTCTTTGTTAAGAACAACTGTGAATGTCAACTTGAGGGTTTTAGCTCCTATTGATTGTACTGTGTTTTCTCCCCCTAGAACTATTTGAAAAGCACTTTATTCTCTGACCATTTTTCATTGTGTCAATGTTGTTTATTAACGTCATCCCACGTGTTGTGCAGAGCCCAAGCATTGCATTTTCTCATACTGCAATGCTCTTATTACAGATATTTCATGCCACCAAGCCTAAAGAAAATGCTTCTATACAATTACACCACAAACTAATATTCATTTTTCAGTGTGGCAGGGAAAACAGTCATTAGGTTGCAGAACTTGCAGTCCCTCAACTCACAGTGTTTCTAGCTCTGAAGTAACAAATGTGACTGAAAATATCTGTACAGTAGGGGGCACTGCAATATTACTGCACAAAGAACACTAGGTTGCCAACCTGATATACCTGTATACTGCTTTAAATCCATCCTCAGATGCATTGCTGAATACTGTGTACTTATGGGAGAGACAAGAAATAAGTCAGTGATAATGATATACAGTAAGAAATACCAATAACAATGAACAATGCAAATAAACCAATGTTTCTTTCCGTGCTGTAGAATTGCTATTGCAGTGATACTGGATGAACACATCTTTTGGATTATGATTATTAAACCAGCCACCACCCACCCGTCCCCCCCGTCCCCGTCTCTCTTCTAAGAATTGTTATTTTATACCCATGCCTGTCTGTGTAAATAAGCTTTGTTGCCTGTGTTCCAAAACTTTATTTTACTGCCAAACCAGAGCAAACCTCATGGTTGCAGTAATCTCATAACCTGTATAAACAAACCATTTTGTCTGTAATGTAGGCCTAAATGAACACATGTCCATGTTCTCATGCCGGATAAGCTGGATAATGTATTGATAACAAAGATCTGGGGTATAAGTTAAAGATGGTTTTCGGTGATTTGATACTGGCTTTGAGGATTGTTGACCAATATTTATTCTATAAAATGAAATATAAAGTGAGATGATTCTATTAAAATTAAAGTCTTTTGGCCTTTTCCTGACTGGTCTGATGATTTTATTGTCCTCTGCAGTAGCTTGACTTGACCAAACATAATGTTAGTCTTATCACAGACTGTAGTTTTCTTCAGTTAATAAGTCAAGTCATATGGTTGTCAGCGGAAGTTCAAAAGGTCAAAAAGGCTAACTGCTAACACAATTTGCATTGAACAGAGCTAGCCTGGGTGCCAGCCAATTCAGTCTGGAAAGCCTCGTATCTCCAAGGGGAGGTGGGACATAGAACTCGGTGGAATCCAATCGCGGCACCTGTGGTGCGGGCGGGACAAATACACCAGTGTGTATTGGCTGGCTGATGACATAGCTGCCCTAACCCTACTCTGATTCGTTGGAACAACGTCCAATCAGCAACGACGTCGCCTACGCCACAACTGACGTTCGGAAATGCGAGTCAACTGAATCATTTCCAGACTGTGATGCGGAGAGACCAGACAAATCACGGAACGGAGCGAACAGGCTGGCACCCAGGCTAGAACAGAGCCATGAACAGAGCATTTTCACATGCAAACTGGATTAATGGAAAGATGGTCAATGATACTGTATGGATCATCATAGTCATTGCAGTCTCGGAAGACCATAGATTTCTGTGGCTTAGAAGACGAATGCACAAGGCAGATTTTGCCTTGCGCATTGTATAGGCCGGTCCCAATAATGCTGATGATTTGGTGGTGTCCTGTCATTGGTGGTTTTGTATGTCAGCAGCCTGCTGCAAAATGACTGCTGCCACTGAAGGCGGTCCCGAGTTGCATCTTCTCGGGAGAAATGCAGGTCTGACGCTGAACCTTTGCTTGCAGACATCCTTAACAGAGCTGTGGGTGGCCAGTTTGTCTCGTGCCCAGAAAACGCCCTTTTGTCTGTCATCCATTTGCCGGACATGACCCAGCCAGAGGAGTCACACTTGTTATGGCTGTTTGTAGGGTATTCCACAATGTGATGACATAGCAGCAGAACAAACGTGACCCCATTTTTGTGCCGACACTGGGTTCAGTGAGATCAGTGGAGCTCCTTCTGGTGTCTGCAAGCATAGTCAAAATGCCATTGGATGAGTGCTCCGATTAGTGTCCTCAGTGTGTTCCTACTGACCACGAGGAGATCCTGAATAGAAAACGTGTCTTTTCTGATTACTTTTGTTGCACATATGGATGAAGAATGGATTAGTTTAAGAATATCAGCCCAACACATGAGACATTGCTAAGATACAACCCAGGTAATGTAGGTAATTTCATCTTTCCTTGCGATGACCACCTCAGTGGCCTTGTGGTTAGAGTGTCCGCCCTGAGACTGGGAGGTCGGGGATCGATCAGTTCATACCAAAGACTCCAAAGATGATAAATGAGACCCAGTGCCTCCCTGCTTGGTACTCGGCATCAAGGGTTGGATTTGGAAGTCCCTGCGACATACTAGCGTTATGTCCAGGGGGTGTACTTTTAAATCAAGCTGCCTCACGCTACAGAAACAGGAGATAGGCTCCTGCCCTATGGGCCTCATGGCTCGGCAAGACTAACTGACTTGTGATGACATTGTCGCCCACTTTGACCATGAAGTCTTTGGCCTAGCAGAGGCTTATTCTGGACCCAAAAA
Source organism: Nannobrachium achirus (assembly GCF_963921795.1). Lineage (NCBI taxonomy): Eukaryota > Metazoa > Chordata > Actinopteri > Myctophiformes > Myctophidae > Nannobrachium > Nannobrachium achirus. The sequence goes on along the minus strand of NC_137816.1, from coordinate 15,637,045 downwards.
GAATGGATTCCGTTTATCATTGTTATTGTTGTGGTGCCTCCCTGTCATCTATGGCAGTGGTTCTCAACCTGTGGGTCGTGACCCCCCGGGAGGTCACCAAAGTATTTTGGGGGGTCCCCAGATGTTTAGATAAATGTTAACATTGTTTTCTCACTCAACAGTAAACAGACCAACATACAGTATAAGTGTATTGTATACGGGGTATCTGCACATTTCTAAAGTAACAATTTAAGGACTTTAAAGACCTTTTTAATACCTCTGGTCAAACATTGGTCAAATTGTCAAATATTAGAGGCAGAAATTGTGAAAATAGCAGATCTACATGCTCACAACGCCTCGCAACGCGAGGCGTTGTGAGCATGTAGATCGGCTATTTTCACAATGGAATAGATGGGGTCAGACTAAATGTAATGCCAACTCCTACAATTCCAAGTGCTCGTCGCGGTGGGGGGTCCCCAGTTCAAATATGATTATCTTGGGGGTCGCGGCCTGAAAAGGTTGAGAACCACTGATCTATGGTGCTTCCTATGGCTATGGTGCTGTAAGTACCTAGAAAACGAATATTAGCAACATTGTAAAAAAAAAAAGAAGAAAAAAAAAAGAAGAAAAAACACTGCAATTGGCACAATTCTGTCGGCTTGGTGGAAAGTCAATAAAATGTCACCTAGCTCACATAAACCTATTTGGCACAAAACCCACATTTTCCTGTAAACAAATCACCCCTGACAGATACCAAGTGGAAGGAAAAACAAACCCTCTGTATCTTCAAACATACATTACCAGTGGTGTAAAGTAACTAAGTACATTTACTTAAGTACTGTACTTAAGTACAATTTTGAGTTACTTTTACTTTACTAAAGTATGTCCAACTTTATACTTCTCCACTACTTCTCAGAGGCAAATATTGTACTTTTACTCCACTACAATTATTTGAAAACCTTTGGTACTTCAAGTACATTTTGATTCCAATACTTTTGTACTTTTACTCAAGTACATTTTGAATTCCAGACTTTTACTTGTAAGGGTGCCCTCACACCAAAGTACCTACTGTAGGCCATTCTAGGATCAGACCTTTAGGGGGCGCTCAGCCTCTAACCCACTGCAATATGAATTATGGTCTCCACCAGGCCGAAAGGCAGGGGGAGACTATGTTTTGCACCCCGTCCGCATGCAGGGGCGTCACAAGGGGGGTGGGGGGACTGAGTTACTATAGGGCCCAATGTGGAGGGGCCTTAATTATTTTATACATTAGCTATTGAAAAATAGCAGATCTACAAGCTTGTAGATCTGCTATTTTCGAAAGGTCGTGAAAATGTGTGCAAATCTTTGAATATATATGTATTTCTTAAACAAACATTTGTAACTCAAATTTTGCTTCTGGGGGGTCCCTGAAACTACATATTTTGAGATGGGGGTCCGTGGCCAAATACATGTAATTTTGGTGGTCTTTCACATGAAAAGGTTTGAGCACCACTGACATAGAAACATAGAAACAACTTAGAAGGATTTTTTTCAAAAATAGCAAGCTCGCAGTGAGCGTGCCGTGTATATCTGCCATTTTTCAATAGTTAAAGCACAAAATAACGCATAATAATGCGTTCCCAGTCTAAATGGGTTAAACCCCCTCCCCCTATGAAGAACATTCATGGGGGGCCCGCAGTGAACCCTTCTACCCAGGGCCCAGGATTTGGTGTGACACCCCTGCCTGTCCGTCCTTCCAACTGTGGACAGCTAATAGCGACTTTAAGCTCGATGATTTTCAGGACAGCAACGCCAGACGGACTACGGTTGCTATGACGTAATCGCCGTAGTGGTCAAAATAGTTAAAGAGCCATGAAACACAAAATCACTTTTTCTATAAATATATATTATATCAATGAGTCACTTGTGATAGGGAGCAGTGACATGGTTCAATTTGCCCATAGGCTTGGGGATTCAGAGCTTTCTGCGGTCTCTGTAGCTATTTCTGTGTATTTCTAGTTATAGGGTAGAAAAGAAATATTTGGCGCCACTCATTAAATATTAGCTCACTGTGTTCCATTTGTGCGACGTGACGTAGGCATATCTAATTAATATTAACGTTTGTTTAATATAAAGTTGTATCAAGGGGGGGCGTGGTTTCATTGTACTGACAAGAGAGTCGCCTTATTTGGAAACGCAGCTTGGCGTCTCGTTGTGTCGTTCAGAGCCGAAACCAACGTGTTTACATGAGAAGCTGCTGCTGCTACGGCTATTAGCTCGGCTAAATAGTCGATATACAAGCTCACAACGCTGTAGATTTGCTATTTTTCCCACAACGGCAGATAACCACGCCTACATTTCAGATTTCTTTTCATGTTCTGAAATACCATAAAACAAATAAAGAGGCGGGGTTTCCTGCTCCTTTAAGCAATAAGCCTCGGCGGCGACGGGTTCCCACCCCTTTCACTGAACGCTTTGGTTCCCATGGCGACGCGCACACGCAACAGACGTAGTAGGCGCTACGTGGGAAGGGACCTTCTGCCGTAGTAGAGACGGCTGCGGCGACAGCAGGTTTATCTATCGAGCGCTGATCATTTCCGGTTACCGTTGTCATCTGCCGTTGCCGTATATCGTTGCTTAGGTCGCTAATCTCTGGCACGGTGGCACACTGCCTGGGTGCCCGAGCAGAACCTCTGCCCCCAATGTTTCACATGGATCTGTTATAGCGCCACCAGGTGGCGGATTTGTGCAAAACACATTTTTGGACAGGGGGAGAATGGCCGGGTATGAACCGCTGGGTAAGATGAACCACCCCCTTTATCTTTAAAACTATACACATGAGCTGTCATTTGACCTTAAAATAAGAACACAATCATTTCTACCTGGCTGTGGAGTTGACAGGCACATTAGTCAGGGAAAATTAGCAGAATACCTGTCAAATCTGGGAATAAATTCCTTACCAAACAATTTCTTCACCAATGTGTTTGTAAAGGTGTCTAGTAACATATCTAACAAAGATTGAAATTCAACATCGCTAGGAAAATTTTTGACAGCTAGGGTAATTCTGGGTCTCATTCACTTACTATACACTGCACTATAAGGGAAAAAACACTCCCTTTAAGTGGGATGTGAGGGGTCTAACTATGTGTTTTTAATTATTCTTAATCCATTGCAAGCATTTGTCTTGCACGAAAAACATTCCTTGAGACAAAAATGGACCCCATACACCTTGTGAAAAATGATGACTCATCACTAAACCATCGTTTTTTTGCGTCTGTTTTTGGCCCAATGAATGGAATGCAGGTGGTGTGATTGACATCACCCCACGTCAATCACAAGCACCTGTCAATTGTGTGCCCCGTACGTTTTGTGCTTCCAAAAGGAAGTTATGATATATTCAGTCCAGCAGTCATTCAGGGCCCCTCGCCCGGTCGTGTAATTCGTCCGTGTTGGCTCGTGATAAGTGGAGATATTTTACAAAGTACACGTTTTCAGCCAGAACCTTCAAATGGATATGACACTACAGGACAATATCTTTCTCCTAGGCTGAGGAATAAATTATTGGGTGAGTACCCAAGTAACGCACAGCACTTTAGTGCCGCGCAGATTAGCTGCTAACCGCCGCGGATAGGGACCGTTCTATGGCTCTGGATTTGAGGGATTACACGGAATGTCAATTGACATTCTAGGGCTATGTCCAACCCTGCTTTAAATAGAGGAGGGTGAATGTTTCCCGCCTTTGCGGACTTCATTCATTGTTATTTGTGCATAAAAGCCGTGAAAAAGTAGTTTAATATCAAACCTTACCTCATAAACATGAAGTCTTTCCAACAACAAGTCCTGTCTTCAGCTCAAGGACAGCCACAGGGACGTGCTGGCCATTGGAAAAAGCGGGACAACTCCCAAACAGCCGGTTCATTCCCGGCCGGTCCAGGCCGGCCATTAGGAAAAAAATAAAAATAAAATGTCGGCCTTCGTTCCATTTTGGGGCAAAAAAAAGCCCTGCTTCATCATACAAGGCTGTCACACAAAAGTAGTGAAAACAGCCGATCTACAAGCACACAACGCCTCGCGGTGCAAGGCGTTGTGAGATCGGCTGTTTTCACTAGTTTAAATCATTTTTAAAACGGTTTTGAACATACAAGGTTTCCACCCGACAACGACGAAATATAACTCATGTCATTGGCCCACTGGCTTGTCACTTGTCAAGATCTGAAATGGCAAATCTTATTATGCAAGAATGTGGTGCCATAGATTTGTACTTTTTTCTGTTTTGTATGTGTCTATGGAGTTAACATTACTCTAAAAGACCCCCTCGTATACTTAATGAACTGGAATTCATAAAAAAAACATAATTTTAACTCTTTCTGCTGCGAGAGGTATTAAACGTGGCATGGTTAAAGTGTGTGTGTGTGTGTGTGTGTGTGTGTGTGTGTGTGTGTGTGTGTGTGCGTGCCTGCGTGCGTGCGTGCGTGCGTGTGTGAGTATCATATGGTTATTGCAGAGACTGCTGGCTTTTCAGAGGACATTTGAGGGCAGAAGGAGATCCAGTTCAACCAGTTCTACCTTAACAATCCAAAACTATTTGTTGCTACGGCAGCTTTGACAGTTTGTGGTTTCTTTCCATTACGTACAGTGATATCTTGATGATAAATCTTCCATGGTGATGAGGAAGTCTCACACCTTGCATAGTTGTGAAGTAAGGTATGTTGAAGCATGGCAATAGAAAGGTTGAGTAGCGTACAGGATGAGTTCATGATGAGTGATTAGATGATGGTGTGACAGGGTTTAAAGCAGGGGTGGGCAACTTTGATGATGGCGAGGGCCACTATATTTCCAACTTCACTTCAGAGGGCCACATTGCATATTGCTACGTCCTACTTTGTCATTCTAGTATCTCATACAAAAGAAGCAAAAATCTACAAGCTCAAAATAGTTTGATAGTAACTGCGACCTGACAATCGCAATTAGACTTTCACGTGGGAGACCTGAGTTAGAATCCTCATCGTTACACAAGGCCTCCAAACTTTATATTAGTCAGAGGAGAGCAAACTGAGGTCTGATGGTGATTGTGGACCCCATCAGGCTGGGGACCGGGGAGCTCAGACCTGTGTCAGTGATACAAGTTATGAATTAAGTTATGATGAAAGAATGCAGTTGGACAAGTTTCACATCAGCTGCTAATAATTAAAAACAAACAAGCATGTACATTAGTGAATGCTGCTTAGAGAATAGTGGGGGAGGGGGGAGCTCAGGGCAGAGCACTGCCAAAAAAAGTCCATTAATTTTCCCCATAGACTTTTACAAAGATATTTACAGTATATTGAATTGAATTGAATTAGCCTTTATTGTCTCAGAGGAGAAATTTGTCTTGGGCAAATAGAAGTAACAGTGTTATACAAAATACAAAAAGTACAAAACTACTACTACTACTATATCAACCAGTCAGACACCGAAGGGGGAGAAGCGACCTAAGGACAAGGTCGCGCACATGGGCGTGTGCACTGTGCACATGTGCGTGTGCACATGGGTGCGTGCACGCATCCGCCATGGGTGACAGCAGACTGCTGGGTGAGCGCTGGCGCGTTGGCATGGGATCAACTTTGACCAAAAGGATGCACAGACCTGGTTGGTTGTTTAAGTTGGATCATTATGATGTCAGAACATGGTCAGCTATATCCTTCTGCTGAGCTGGGATGAGGTGACGCATGAGGTGTCACGCACTGTAACGCATGAGGTGTCACGCACTGTGACGCATGAGGTGTCATGCACTGTGACGCATGAGGTGTCACGCACTGTGACGCACAGGATTTGGAGGTTTTCATATTAAATGCGACCTACGGTCGCAATTATTGTAAGCCTAGAATCAAGCCATCCAGGATCCTGCTGAATCATTACCATGACATCTTTGATTCTGTGAAAATAATAAAATGAAAATCGCTAAACAAAGAGTATATGAAATGTAGTATCATATAATGCAATATTCAAATATTATTGATCTCAGTCGTATAGAGTTTTATCTTCAGCATCCGTAACAACAACAACAATATCACTTCTCAGTATTAAGCGTGGCCACACTTCACTCTACCTGAACATAAAGTAAACACAACACCAAGCACATCCCATAATACCCCTCTCTGTGGCCACACTTCACTCTAGCTGAACATAAAGTAAACACAACACCAAGCACATCCCATAATACCCCTCTGCAGCCTGCCAACTACCTAAAGGCACCCCTGGCTCTGTGTGTACTGTATACAGTAGCATAGGGTTACAGTCGTTCATAAATAGTGTTTGTTCATGAGCTGGTCTAGCCGCACTTCCGGTGAGAGTTTTGGCTCCCATGGTGAGGTGTCATGGCCGCTCATGGTGAGGTGTCATGGCCGCTCATGGTGAGGTGTCATGGCCGCTCATGGCGCATCCCCGGCATCACATGACGTCCTTTCCTCTAAAATGTCTTTGCTCTAAAACAGGAAACATTGCAACGTGTTTTCTTTTTTTCTTTTTACTTAATCTTTGTGTACAAAATATAGATTCCCTGTCGAAACTCCAAATTACACCAACATTGTTCTTGTGAAGTAGTTTGTGTGTTCTTTTGAATTAAGATAATTAAGTTTGCATTATTTTATAATTATTATACTCCTCCCTTGCCATGTACTGTATGAACTGTCAAAGTTGTGTCCTTACATTCTGGGCAATGAGCCAACCCTCAGTGGCTGGGAGTTTCTGAGGTGAATATTTTCACTTCAACTTTGGCTGTCGTCGTGTAGAGTCAGTAACACCCGCACAGGTCTGTTTGGGTTTTAATTAACGTGTGCTTTTCTATTGAAAAAACTTCAAATAACGATACCATGTATGGCTAAAACAATATTCTGAAATGTGTATATTTTTCTTTATATAGGCTACTGTAGTGATCAACATGGCACAGTCCAGCCGTCCAGGTAGGTCACAAAACCATGCGTCGCAACACTGTTTGTTACTTCATGATGAACCGTCGACTGTTGGGGTGGAGGGAGATACAGATGTACATTTATAAACTTCACATGTCCTGCCATTGACGATTTTCAGGGAATTTGCAGAACATTGAGCTTGTTTGATTTGATTTTTGATTTGATTTATTTATTAGATCCCCATTAGCTTACTGTACAGTTACAGCAGCTACCCATCCTGGGGACTTAAAAACATGTCATCTTCAACGTCAGCTTAAGTTATTTTACATAGAAAAACATACAATCCATTCATACACAACACAATACAAACACCTACAGTACAATACAGAAACACATAACCTGTCTAATACATTTGATAGCTCTATCTATACTATAATTTTGCGAATGTCTGAGTGAGTGAGTGTCTGTCTGTCTGTCTGTCTGTCTCAGCGTTTCTCCTCGGTGGCTGGAGCAATTGATCTGAAATCGCATCACCATCAGCATATGAACACACCTGACATAACTGTGAAGCCCGTTTGTCACTTTCACAAATCGTATGCTGTATAATAGCATTTTTATGGTGTATCTATATCTATTTAGCCTACAGTACCTTTTGTGACCACACATGTTAAGGGAGGGGCGCTGTTGTTCAGGCCATGCACAATCACACACAAACCCACACACACACACACACACACACACACACACGGGGGGGAGTGTGGTGTGTGCAGGCGGGCAGGCGGGCGGGCGGGCGGGCGGGCGGGGGGGGGGGGGGGGGGGGGGTTCTGGCCCTGTTACAGATGTTGTCCAAAATCATGCAGATCGGTACACAGTATCTCTGTAGCCGTTAAATGGAACGGGTATTTCTTACATTGATGCTCCTACATATTAGCATGCAAGCACCAGTTAAAGTTACTTTCCATCCCTCATATACTGTGTGCACAGTGCACATCCCATAATCCACACACTGCACATCATTTCGGAGCTCATATCTTTGAACGGGTAAGGGCTAGTGGTACAAATTCAACATCATTGATGTCAAGTGGGATATATAGCCCTTTTTTCTTCTTTTTGCTCTTCTTTCTTTTACATCACTTCTTGTGTGAACAAATACAATTTCATTTTTTCTTAAAACTCACATTATTACTTTCATAAAAAAAAATATATATATAGGTAATGAATTCCATGCCACCATTGCTCTGAAATGCACTGTTCTTTGTTTAACATTTGTACGACATGATGGTAACAGATACCGACCCTCTGATGACTGTCTAGTGAAATAGTGATGATTATCTGAGAACAATGTTAGATTATTGCAGATGATTTCTGGGGTTTTTGTAATGATAATGTTTTAAAAAAAAAACACAGTAGTGAATAATGCAACCTTCCTTTTACACTTAACCATTATTCATGGTGCTTACTCGTGTTCTGTATGGGCATTGAAGCACTATACGAGCTGCTATGTTTTGGTAGACCTGTAATCTATGCAAATAAGTTTCTGTTGTGTTGGACCAAATCATTGAACAGTAATCTAATTGTGATAACACTAATGCTTGTATTAATTATGTGGTTAAGTATTTTGGCATGTATTTCCTATATTGCTTTATTGCGCCTATACCTCTGCTCTGCCCATTTTTTAACCATTTGATCAATTTGATTATTCTGAGACAATTTGTTATCTACAGTAATACCTAATAACTTTACTTCATTTACTTGCTCAATTTCTGTATCCCCCATGGTTAAGTGTAAAGTTGGTAGAGATTTTAATGAATGATTGGAATTGTAGATCAGCTATTTTTGCTATTTTTACGACCTTCTCTGACTTCAAAGTTTAAATCTATATGAAGGTGGATTCTGCTTTTCAATGGGAATGGAGTGGTTTCTGGACATTTGCAAGTTTCTGCAAAAATACACTCCATTCTCTATACAAATTAGAAATGCAAAACAGGGAAAGAAACCTGTGGAAAAAATGATTTGCATTATTACAACCTTTGGGTTCATAGATGCCTCTTCAATTGTCTTTTGTAAATTGATGTAGTGTTTTCTTTATCATTCAACTATGGCTTAGAGTTCTCAACGGGCCTGAAAATTAAGGCCTAACTGGGCCCTAACTGGGCCCTAACTGGGCATGCCCGAGGCTCCGGCCCGACTAATAATTGGCACACATTTCAGGCCCTACCCGGCCCGAAAACGTCGGGTTGGGTATGGTCGGGTTTGGGAAGAATTTGAGAACTCTATCACAGAGTAAAAGTAATAAAATAATAAAATATATATATTTTTTTCTTTTTTCATTGGGCCAGAGGCCCTGCCCAGCCCTACCATTTAGCATACATTTTATAAAATATCGGGTGACTTATGGTCGTGTTCGGGAGGAATTGGAGAACTCTACCATGGCTCTCTCCAGCACTGTGTGTTTCATCGACCCTGTTCTAGCTTTAGAGACTTGATAGCACCCTCTTGTGGCGTGTCTCGTCTGATATTTATGTTAGAGCTACAGTAGGTGTAAATTGATTATACCTGTACAGACAGCTAGGATGTTTCAGCACATTCATGTTTCTCTAGAAGACAAGGAGTGATATCCAGGAGAGCTTGACATGCAGGGGTGTCACAAGGGGTAGGAAAGTGGGACTGAGTTACTGGGGCCCAAGGTGGTGGAGGGGCCCTTATAACTTTATCTATTGAAAAATAGCAGATATACAAGCTCACAGCGCGGCACCGAGTGCCGCGCTGCGAGCTTGTAGATCTGCTATTTTTGAAAAGTTGTGAAAATGTGTGAAAATCTCTGAATATATGTATTTTTTAAGCGAACATTTCTAACTCAAATTTTGCTTCTGGGGGGTCCCTGGAACTAAATATTTTGAGATCGGGGTCCGTGGCCAAATACATATCATTTTGGGGGGTCCTTGACATAGGTTTCTTGCACACATTTTCACGATTTTTCAAAAATAGCAGATATACAAGCTTGTATATCTGCTATTTTTCAATAGTTAACATTCATGGGGGGCCCGCAGTGAATCCTTGTACCCAGGGCCCAGAATTTGGTGTGACGCCCCTGTTGACATGCATAATGTTTACATTACAACATCACAGCTTGGTGTAAACCTAAGGACAAGCAGACTCTGAAGCACTGTGTGTCTGCTCTGTCTGAGCTCAGTGTGAATGAAGCTGATTTATTCTTCATTGTTTGGCGGTGTCGCGTGGAAAACCTCAGATAATCTTCAAGCCCACAAGCTGTTACATCAGCAACACATTGTGGACTTGTAGATCGGCTAGCATTGCATGCAAGCAGCAGGGTCAAAGCCTTGTGGGGGACTTCTCCCTTATTGTTGTCGTGTTATCCTTGTACATGGACACTTATGTGCTTTTTCAACACATCTAGCATTGGAGGTACTGACATTAAAATATAAATGAGTTCTGCTATATAGACAGCTTTATAGCCATGATATCACCTTTGGGGTAAAACCATAACACTCCACTTTGTCGAGTCAAATTCTCTGATCGTTCACATCAAAGGCACCGATATATAATCTAATAATAATCCTGCTGCTCCTGTCAATCTCTTTCATCCAATGATCTGTCATTTGTGTCAGTGATGTGATTGTTTAGTGACTCTCTCTGTACATATGTTGACACTCACGTATCAGATTGTTAACAGAGAAATAGCATTGTATTTGTTGAATACATGTTGTTCTAGTACAGGGGTGTCCAAACATGTTTCAAAAGGAGGCCACATTATAAAATAAACACCCAAGCAGGGACGTGCTGGCCATTGGGAAAAGCGAGACAACTCCCGAACGGCCGGTTCATTCCCGGCCGGTCCAGGCCGGCCATTAGGAAAACAATTAAAATAAAATGTCGGCCTTCGTTCCATTTTGTGGGCTGGGCGGCCAACAAAGTAAATCGTCACTATTTTCAAATGTGTAAATATTTCGCAAAGCAAAGCCCTGCTTCATCATACAAGGCTGTCGCACAAAAGTAGTGAAAACAGCAGATCTACAAGCACACAACGCCTCGCACCTAGATCGGCTGTTTTCACTAGCTTAATTAATTTTTTAAAATGATAAATACAAAACAAACGGTTTTGGACATACAAGGTTTCCACCCGACAACGATGAAATATACAACTCATGTACAGTAATTGGCCCACTGGCTTTTCACTTGTCATGATCTGAAATGGCAAATCTTTGAGTAGCAGCAGCGCTATAGAGAGAGATCTCTCTCTATAGCACACAATGAGGGCCTCTCCAACTCTTTTTCCAGGGCTGAATCAGGGGCCCAGCACGTCCCTGCACCCAAGGGCAGACTACATCTCCTGAACTTTCGGTCAGACCATAACAAAGTCACGTACATTTGCATTGCATTTAAATGATTTTATTTAACTATCATCATCAGTATTTAATATCCATGGTCTTTAGTCAGGTGTTTGCTCTGAACAAAACCCAGCCTTATTCCACATTACCAAATGTATGAATGAACAAAGGGCAATGTCCGCACACAATATAATGCTCTCCCGTCTTTTCTTTTTATTTAACCCAAAAAACAACGTTTCGCCCAGCAGGGCATTGGAGCCTTTAAATAGGCCATATTCCATGGGTGTCATCAATCAATTAGTTAATGAACCAATAGAATACAATTACATAAATTCAAGAGCCATACACATGAACAATAGGTTAAAAACAATCATCACATGCAACCCAATCGGGGTACGATTGGGTTGCATTTACAGATCACAAAGCATGAATATGTCACGTACAATAAAGATACAAATTCAGGTTATATGTAAATCTAGAGACACCCATACACAATGGCAAGTCAAGCAGGTCACTTATAGAAATGGTCTAATGTCCAAGTCCAAATTCATCCCAAACGGTTTTAGGGTTTTAAGTTCATAGATCCAGAAAGCCTCCCTTTTAAGTAGGAGAGACTCCCAGTCTCCTCCCCTGCAAGGTTTTAAGTAGGAGAGACTCCCAGTCTCCTCCCCTGCGAGGTTTTTCTACCTTCTCCAGTCCAATGTATCTTAAGGCAGATACATTGTGTAAAATGCAAAGCTACTGGACTGCGCACATTCTGAGTTCTAATGTCATTTCGGTGTTCGGTAATGCGCGTCTTAAGCGCTCTTGTTGTCATTCCAACATATGCAAGTGAACATGGACATTTCAACATGTACACTATGTGTTGATTTACATGAAATAATCCCTTTAATTGAACTATCTAAACCTCCACCAGCTGTCAGTCAGTCTGTCTGTCTGTCTGTCTGTCTGTCTGTCTGTCTGTCTGTCTGTCTGTCAGGCTGTCAGTCTGTCAGTCACACATCACACTTTTGCCCTGCTCATATCTCTGCCACCGTTGCCCCGATCCATGCAAAAATTTGCACACACACTCCTTGCCTGCCAAAACCACTACCTCCACACATGGCCCTCTCACATTGCCCTCTTTTAGCGCCACCATGAGGCCGATTCTTGCAAAACACATTTTTGGACACTGCTCCTGCAAATGTTGCCCTAAAATCACGCAAATCGGTACACACGTGGTCTACACTCATGTCTTCAACATGAATCTGCCCCCATATAGCGCCACCATCAGGACGATTTTTTCAAACTCAATTTTGGACACTGCTCCTACAGTTTTTGCCCTAAAATCACGCTGTGACCTGATGGTCGCTTATCTCCCTATTAGGGAGTCTTACTGGTGTTATATTTCTTACCTGTTAATGGATGATTAAAAGAAGTACATATTTATATGTGAAATGACATTGTGTGCAATTACCACATTTGTAATTCCCATTTGGGATTTCATCCAGGAAAGTTTTAGGTTTAATAGGTGCTACATCTGATCTCACCACTAGGGTCCTAATGTTGGGAGGTCGTTTATACACCACCTGTGGTGGGGCTTTAAAGACGGGGTGAAATCAAAAACATGTTTTTCACAATTTTAGAGCATATCTGTAGTGATAATATGGCCATACCTAACACTATATGCCAAAAAAAATGAAAATAAACAATTTTTGTGTAAATTTATATCAAAGGTCCCTAAATAGGCCATTCTTAATTACTTCCTGTGAACAGAAATTCAAAAAGTGATGACATAGATAGACTTTTTGAATATAAATGAACCTTTGATTTCATTCACCTGTTTGTTTCCCATTGCTGGCTCCCATTACTCCCATTACTCAGATTTTAAATCCCATCGCCTGAAGGGCTGGTCCCCTCTGATAGGTTCAGAAACACACAGGCTTCCTTTTCAAACTGAAACTAACCCTAACCCTAACCCTAAACCTAACCTCAGTAACCTTACCTCAGTAGGCTAACCTGCCGACGCAACCTCGTCGGCGGGTCGCTAAATCATCGACCGCGCCGCTAAAGCGAGTGACCGGGTCGCTAAATCGACCGACTGGGGCGCAAAATCTTCCGACCGGGTCACTAGATGTACCAACCGGGTCGCTAAATCTACCGACCTAAAACTGCAGGCAGGTCGGTAGATTTAGCGACCGGGTCGGTCGATTTAGCGGCGCGGTCGGTGATTTAGCGACCCGGTCGCTCGATTTAGCGACCCGGTTGCTGAAAACTACCGACCACGTTGCGACCCGGTTGTAGGTCGCTAAATGATCTCGCTCTTACTGGACCTGGGTCCCCCCTCCACGTGGGCCCCCCTCAGTTTTTCGCCCGTGCTGAATAAGGTTATTCACAGGAAAGTATTCATTTATAAAGTAAAAAAAAAAAGAAGAAAAAAAAAGTTAAAAACAGTTCTACACGGCGGCAGAACCGTTTAAGCTTAATATAATTTATATATGTCTTAATCTTACCTTACCACTCAAATCTTTCCTACACAAACTAAACTTCTCCTGAGTCCCGTTCAACGGGGGCCCCCCACCGCACGGCCCCCACTTTCTGGGAGGGGAGACAACAGTACCCCCGCCACCCCCCCCCCCTATCGGCAGCCCTGACTACAGTGACAGAAACAATACAAAAAAAAAACAACAACTAAAGTTTGAACAGTCATTGGGACACAACAAACTATGGCTGCCGGCTGATAAACTCAGGTTGTTCGCGACCAACAGTTTTTTGCAGCCAGCGCATTCTAAAAATCTGAGTAGCTTGCAGTGCATTCTGTCCCCATAACCACTGACACACCTGTCACTCACTTCCGCAGCCTTCACCTCCTTGTGTCTTGATGTTGCTAGGCAACCACTGATGCACCTCCACATCTGTCACTCACATTCAAGCCCCTCCCTCCCCGCAGGCCATAGACTAGCAATCTCTTTGTCTGTAGCCCGGTTATGTTGCGACTTTATCAAACTTTATTAGCCGGCTATCTTTATCAAACTAGATCTCATGTGTTGAGTCTACTAATTATTTTGATAATGGTTTTCTACTAAATACTGCCGATTGACTGAAGTAGGCTATAACATGTACAAACTATACTGCTCTACAAAGGCAGTAACTACGTTCCTGAATTTCACCAAAAAATGGGTTTGAAAGTGTTACAGCTGATCAGCCAAATGGGATAAGGCATTTAAGTGATATTACACTGATTGTATATCTGTTCTTGAGCTAACTGTTCTTCCCCCAAAATCATGAAGGCTATTTTGGGCGACACAAATAAGTCGGTGTGTCCGAAAACGTAGTTACTGCACTCTGCCTTTTCAGGGCAGGTTACAACAGGACTCAACTGGCAGACTTTGTGTGTGTGTGTGTGTGTGTGTGTGTGTGTGTGTGTGTGTGTGTGTGTGTGTGTGTGTGTGTGTGTGTGTGTGTGTGTGTGTGTGTGTGCGTGTGTGCGTGTGCGTGTGTTTGCGCGCGTGTGTGCGTGCGTGCGTGCGTGCATGTGTGCGCGCGCTTGATTTTTCGTATGTAAAAGCATAATATGTCTTAAGAGGTTAATTGAAATGTTGAAATGAACACTAATAGTTTCACTAATATTTTTTTTTACTCCAACAGGTGACTTTCAACTCACCACTAATTCTATAAGCTATTCCACCCTCCCCTGTCAGCTCTCTCCTGAGACCAGCGCTGTTTCCATGACAATCAGCTGGTTTAAGGAGACAGAGTGCATTTACCTGTATAAGAATGGTCAGGTGATAGAGGGGAGGGGCTACGAGGGCAGACTGAGCCTGAACACCCAGCAGCTGCACAGCGGCAACGTGTCTCTGACACTGAGAGGTTACAACGAAGATACAGACAGAGGAGTTTACTTCTGTCAAGTCAAACATGGAGAACAGGAGGTGGAGGCTGCTGTGGAATCATCAGAATGTAAGTGATGTACTTTCACACTGCATTATTATTAACCTTGGCATGTTTGAAAGATTTTCTATTTTTAACTTTTTTTTCTTTACATTTTGCCAACATTATGGCCAAAATAGGTTAAAAGTTTGTGTGTGTGTGTGTGTGTGGGGGGGGGGGGGATTCACAGCACCATCTAGAATCCACAGCACACATAATAAATGGATGCCATGCATACAAACACCTGTACATAGCTCGCCATGACCGCATCATAGACATTGTGTCTGACGCAGTCCATATCATCATGCCTGCTAGTGCAGTTCTGTATAAGCATAGAAGAGTGTTACCAGAGTGGTTTGGGTCTGCCTGTGATGTCTTTGCTCTTATCCCCAATAACCTGATGTTGTCTTTGTTGACACCAGCCACAAGGAGGTGCTGATGCTAGAGGTAGGCTGTGTCTTTGACCTGTAAATGGACCAAGCATTCCAGGATAATTATGTGAAATAGCAACCACTACTTGAGACCATCACCAGCCTATAGGATACACCAGGGTTCCCCAATTAGTTTTCCCCAAGGGCCGAATTATGTCTAGGGTACCAAGCCGAGGACCACAACATCGCAAGGGGCGACGGTGGCATTCCTGCTACTCCAGTTCAGATATCGTCGTTGTCGGGTGAAAAAACGTTCGTTTTGAATTTATACATTTTAAACGTATTTAAACTAGTGAAAACAGCAGATCTACAAGCACACAACGCCTCGCACCGCGAGGCGTTGTGTGCTTGTAGATCGGCTGTTTTCTTTTGTGCGACGGCCTTGTATGATTTGCAAAAGAACGTACAAATTTGGAGATCAGGATTTCCAGCCGACAACGACGATATACTAGTGTTGTTGCTGCTCTTATACCACCATTATTACTGGGTTGGTGGGGGCCAGACAGTAGACCCCCGCGGGCCCGCAAATGGCCCGCGGGCCGCTATTGGGGAACCCTGGGATACACTGTAGATATACGGTAGTGTACTGATATTTGGAAGCCTTGGACATGTACATAAATGCACCACGAGAGGCCTGCAGATTGCTGGCTTGACGAAGACAAGAGCAAAACAAGTAGTAAAGTATTGCTCTGTCTCAGCTGTTATTGGCAGCTTAGCAGTGTGGAGAAGGAGGTGCTATGTGCATTGTGTACCCATAAGTGCTCAGTATTGATTAACCCTAATATATTTGATTCCCTGTTTATGAAATGTAATTCATGGAACCAAATAAAGTATTTAAAATGTGTGTTTGTGTGTGTGTGTGTGTGTGTGTGTGTGTGTGTGTGTGTGTGTGTGTGTGTGTGTGTGTGTGTGTGTGTGTGTGTGTGTGTGTGTGTGTGTGTGTGTGTGCGTGCGTGCGTGCGTGCGTGCGTGCGTGCGTGCGTGCGTGTTTTCAGATTTACATAGAGTTCTCACTTTTTTTCTCCTTTCCCCACATTATGTCCAACATAGGGACACCATTTTTTTTCTTTATAAATAATGAACAAAGGAAAAGTATTAACATGTGTGTAAATGTGTGTAAATCATGATTACATTGGATCAACTGGAACACAGGTTATTGTTATTGTTATTATTAGTATTATTATTATTTATAAAGTAACAGTTTTGTTCATCCAAGGTTTCCCTCAGACAGCAACAATGTAATAACTGTCTGATAGATTAATCTTTCTGTTTTGATTTGACATATTCTGATAATATCATAATCCAGGTGACATCTGATGGTGACTTCTGTCAGCCAATCATATTAGGATGCATTGAGTGACAGGAGTAGAGCAGTGTTTTTAGCTGGAGACCCAAAAGAGACTGAAACTAGTGAAAATAGATGATCTACAAGCTCACAATGTATCACCATGCTGCATTGTGAGATGGTATAATATATATATTTTTTTATTCTTAAATGTTTCAATTATTTTATTTTTGAAAATCTTTTGACATAATAATGGGACAAATGGTAGAAAAAACAAACAAAGAGATTTACTTACTAACTTACTTGACCCATTGGTCCACGAATCATAGATGGGTATATATCCGCAAAAGAACAATTCAAACATTAATTTTGTCTAAATTGTTTAATGAACAAAAATCGAATAAAACCAATAATAAAAATGTCATGAAACGTTTCACTAGTTTCCGTCCTTTGGCATCTGATTACTGTTTGGGAACCATTGGCCTACAATGATCTGTGTGTGTGTGTGTGTGTGTGTGTGTGTGTGTGTGTGTGTGTGTGTGTGTGTGTGTGTGTGTGTGTGTGTGTGTGTGTGTGTGTGTGTGTGTGTGTGTGTGTGTGTGTGTGTGTGTGTGTGTGCGTGCGTGCGTGCGTGCGTGCGCGCGTGCACAGTGTGTGAGCAGCTTCAGATGTGGTGTGACATACTGTATGTGATCACATTGCATCCTCAGTGTGTTTACATCTTGCACTAACATGCACTCTCCCTTAACCTCTACACATACACATCACATGTTAATACCAGCTGTACATTACTGAGTAAGATGAAATGAATGAATCAGCTGATTATTATGGAGGATGAATCTGACTCCTGAGTATAATGGAGGGTGAAAGACTTGTTGCAAACATGGGCAAATTATTTAAATTCTGTGATTTCATTCCATTATTAACTTTTACAATGATGAGTCATATCTCTGTATGTGAAGTATCAGTTTTCTAATCACGAGTGTGTTTTGTCTTTTCATGAATTATGAACATGAATGGAACATGACTAGCCTGTGAGTATCAAATCTATTCTACTCCTTAACTTTCCAATATATTTTCACTCACTCAAGTTCTCGCTCTTTTTTTTACATCCAAGGTTTTCCTCAGACAGCAACAATGTAACAACTGTCTGATAGATTAATCTTTCTGTTTTGATTTGACGTATCTTGAAAATAGATGATCTACTGTACAAGCTCACAGTGTATCACCATGCTGCATTGTGAGCTGATATAATAATCAGCTATTTTCAAACGTGTTTCTATTTGTATTGTTCTAACCCTTTTAGAATGAAATTCCTTTTTTAATTCTTTCATTTTCAGTTATTTTATTTTTGAAAATCTTTTGAAATAATAATGGGAAAAATGGTAGAAAACAAAAAAAAAGAGAAAGAGATTTACTTGTGACCCATTGGTCCACGAACCATAGATGGGTATACTGTGTATATCCTCAAAAGAACAATTCAAACATTGGAACATGACTAGCCTGTGAATGGAACATGACTAATTAACATGACATATTATTGTATGTAAAGTATCAGTTTTCTAATCATGAGTGTTTTTTTTTTCTTTTCATGAATTATGAACATGAATGGAACATGACTAGACCGTGAGTATCACATCTATTCTATTCCATGATATCTTCCAATGCATTTTCAAATTTGCATCAAGTTGTGACAATAGCAGAACACAAACTTAATGTCTTCACAGTGAATTGTGATTGTATTTCTGACATTGTTTGAAGTTTATACATAAAAGAAAAAAATAAGCAAATGAATCTCAAGAAGCAGTTAAATCAGCAGATCTACAAGCTGACAAGACATACATTGATCAATTAGATCTGAGCTTTTAGATCCACCATTTTCACTAAGGTCCCAGGGAGACATCTAACTACTCTGTTGGGTCACAAGTTAAAACGTTTGGGACCCACTGGCTTACAATAATGTGATCATGTTTATGTATTATGATTGAAAGCACATTGTCTTAAACCGAATCGTTTGATTACTTGAGATAATATCAATATCAACAGATTAATTTAAATTCTGCAATATCATGCCATTATGAAGAAATTATACAGTATATGATGAGTTATGTATGTGAAGTATCAGTTTTCTAATCATGAATGTGTTTTTGTCTTTTACTGAATTATGAACATGAATGGAACATGACTAGTGTGTGAGTATCAAATCTATCCATGTCTTCCAATGTGTTTTCAGATTTACATCAAGTTCTCATAAGAGCAGAACACAAACTGACCGGATCTTAATGTCTACAGTGAATTGTGATTGTATATCTGACATTGTTTGATGTTTCAAGCCTAATGGTTTATTAAAAGCATTGTTTGTGTAATTTGCATGCATAACAGCATATGTTTTCTGCTAAATCCCATCAACTCAGTTGTGATTGGATTTCACTCCCTCCGAATAGTGAGAGATCAATCAAGGCCCAGTATACAAATATTCGGCAACTTTATCGCCAGAGGCATTTTTTTTATCCTCCACTTGTAAATGCAGGTTCCATAAAGACATTCCAGACTTATACCGTACCTACGCAGTGATAATAGTCTGGCCATGCCACGCTACCTATGTTTTCTCTACATTTTATTTGAATTGACCGTTTGACAAGTCACGCTCATAGTTGTGCCCCTCTTTGCACCCATTGGTTGCTGTTTCTTGGTTGGACAAAAATCCTTTCTCTCCATCCACTACCTTTGAAATAAATGTGTTTTTCAGTTGCTTCGTATTGATATTCTGTGTATTCAATTCTTATTTTAAACTTGGTGTGAGTAAAAAGGAACATCTCAGGTGCAGTATAGTGACTGGGCAGATCATGTTTTTTCACCAAAAATGATGTTTTATCAAATTCAACATAAACAACCATATACGGTGGAACCAGGGCGGGACAAGGCAGAAAGAGCCTGCTGGTTGGTCAGTCAGGGACCAACCACAAAGGCTCATAATTTCATGAACAAAATGTAAAAAAGAAAAGACTTTAAAACATAGTGAAAATAGTTCACATCGTGTTGCATCATGATGCGTTGAGATCTTGTAGATCAGCTATTTTCACTAGTTTGGGTCCTGGGGAGACATCTGATTACTCTGTGGGTCTGGAGTTAAAACGTTTGGGCCTTTCTGCTAAATACCACCGATTCCTATTAAGGTTATATGAGGATAACAAATCATCTCTTGTACTGATGTCTTAGTCTGCAGTTTTAATACAATATGAGGTCCTTGAGGGGGTTCCAAGGGGTCCCCAGCTTAATGATTGATAGTTAGGATTTAGGAACCACATGGTTACCGGTCCTTACCCTTAGCAGTCTTTTTGTTTGTTCTGAATTATTTTAAAAGATATCTAAAATGTCACCAGCAAAAATCTCAATTATTCATGAATAAAAATATAAATAAATCAAGATAAATTTACTAATAATAACAATACAACACATTAATTTGAATTCTGCAATATCATGCCACTATATGAAGAAATTGTAATTGATGAGTCATATTTCTGTATGTGAAGTATCAGTTTTCTAATCATGAATGTGTTTTTGTCTTTTCATGAATTATGAACATGAATGGAACATGACTAGACTGTGAGTATCAAATCTATTCTATTCCATGTCCTCAATGTGTTTTCAGATTTACATCAAGTTGTCATAATAGCAGAACACAAACTGAATGGATCTTAATGTCTTCACAGTGAATTGTGATTGTATATCTGACATTGTTGATGTTTATGTGGCACTCGTTAAAAACACCAAAATGCACAATAAAAATATAGTAACTTGTAAATTCAATAATGAAATACAAGTATGAAATAAAGTGCGAAGGTGCTTAAAACAATCTTAAAAAGCCGACAACGCCACCTTTTGGTCAAGAGGTCTGGTCCTCAGGTTAAAATATAAAATGAATTAAAAGGCGGCACAGGTTCATAGGATAACTTGGGTTAAAAGGGCAAGAACTTAAAACAGAGGCAACGTATCAAAAGTATAACAAGTTTATTCCCCTATTACACAGGCATCTAAAACAGCCAAGTAACAATAAAACAAACTACCTAAAATGTTATTTAAAAAAGGCCCTTTAAACTAAAATAATAAAAACAAAACAGAGAATAAAAGCCAGTCCGTGGTAATAGTGGAGGGAGAGATGAGGGGGGTTATTCAGAAGGCGACGACGGCTCTTCAATGTCTGTTACACCAACACCCAACGCCACACCAACACAGCTCCGGTACCCGGCAGCCAGAGCATAAGCCCTGGCGCTGCGGTGACTTCGCGTCGACACTCGGGTCAGCGTTTTCCCACTCCGGTCCTCCACAGGGCACGATGTGGTCGTCTCGGTCCGGCCGTCGTCTCTGTATCTCTCCGTCCCACTGCTGGTTGTGCGTCTGTGGCGTCTGTTCGCTTCGCCCTCTGTTCCGTCTGTCGTGTCGCTCCTGTGTGCTAACGGCTACAACTTTTACAGTCCCCACTCCCTGGGGAAAAACCTGCCCCTCTGTCCCAGTGCAGCATTCATTGGTCAAGAGACCACTGATTAATCACCCGGCTGCTACACATTATTGTCCTGGGTGCCGTGGCAGAAAACAGAATTAATACATCCAAAACATAAGAGAAAATAAACACAAAACATGCAGAAAATAACTCAACTCAAATACATGCAGGTCAAATTATATAATATAAATAACACAGCAACCAATAAGCAAAATAAGCAAAAGAAAATCAATAACACTGCAAATATTCAAAAGTAATCACTGCAAAATAATAACAAGATAAATACATTTTCTGCCTGCTCACATCCCCCCACTCTTTAAGTGTAGCAGTCCCTGCGATCGCTCAGTTTAAACATCTCTGTACCTATTGGGAGCCTGGCCCAAGTTGGGCCTGGCAGAGCGCCTGGGGCCACCTTCTGCAGGGGCTGTTAAGAAACCATAAAAAACCTGTTCTGGGGGCCTCTGTTCTCTGAGTGGTTCCGGGGCTAACGGAGGTGGCTCTGTTGTGGGGGCTATACATACTTTTAGAGTAGTTCTATGGGCTGTTCGTTCCCGCCCTCCCTTCTCTGGTTGTATCCTATATACCACCCCTGTTTCACCAACCTGTTCAATAACCACAAAGGGTTCGGGGGCCCACCAAGTACGCAGTTTGCCCTCTTCTTGCCTAGTCTGGTTGCGAACCCACACTCTCTCTCCGGGCAACAGAGGTAGTGTGTTTGCTCTTTGATCGTAACACCGTTTACGGTTTAAGGCTGCATTCCCCATCTTCTGACTAGCTGTGTGGTATGCTACAGAAAGACGCTGGTGGTGATGTTGGACCCAGTCCCCCCACCCAAGGCGGAGCTGTTGTGGCTGTGTTCCTAACCCAACATCAACTGGGCGCCGTAAATGGCGACCAAACATAAGGAAGGAGGGAGCATAACCTGTTGTACTGTGCGTGGTGTTGTTATAAGCATGTACTAATTCCGGTAAATACTCGGGCCAACGACCTTGTTTCTCCGTCTCTAAGGTGCGGAGCATATTGAGTAGGGTCTTGTTCCAGCGTTCAGCCCCCCCATTACCGGCTGGGTGGTAAGGGGTGGTCCGGCTCTTAGAAATGCCATAAGTATCGCATAACTGTTTCATAAGGGCTGATTCAAAGTTAGCCCCCCGGTCAGAGTGAAAACGGGCGGGGCAACCAAAGGGTTGGATAACATGGGTCCACAATGCCCTTACAGTAGTTTGGGCAGTTTGGTCTCGTGTAGGAATGGCCCAACTAAAACGAGTAAACAAATCAGTTGCTACTAAAATGTTTTGGTAAGGGTCAGCGGGGCGGCCTAGGGTCAAGAAGTCTATGCCTATCACCTCCAAGGGATAAGAAACAGTGAAAGGGTGTAGGGGCGCTCTAGGCTCTACTCTGTCCCTCTGTAGGCTGCAGGCGACACAACCCTGTTGAAAGTGACGTACCTCCCCCTCCATGCCAGGCCAGTAGAACCTCCGACGGAGCTGAGCCAGGGTCCGGTCGAGGCCTGCGTGGGCAGCAGCTATATGCAGCTCCTTCCAGACCTCCTCTCTCCTTAAACCTGGACATATAATCTGGGAGTACACCTCATGTGTGTATTGGTCAGTCACTTTGCGATACAGAATGTGATCTTTCACCTGCAACTTCTTCCACTGTTTGAACAACATCTGGGCCCCCCGAGACCAAGTGCGGCGTTCGGCCAGTGCAGGTGGCCTCTGTTGCTCTACACACCTTGCGATTAACTGGATATCCACGTCCTGGGCCTGTGCTTCTCGCCACTCATTGCCAGCCCACCCTTCTGGTCCGGCAGCAGGTGTCAGCTCCACGGCTGCTGTTGTTACTGGGAACCGAGACAAGGCATCAGCATTGGCATTACTTCTACCTGAGCGGAACTTTATGTCATAGGTGAAGGCAGCAAGCCGTGCGACCCAGCGCTGTTCCACAGCTCCCAGCCGAGCAGTCTGTAGGTGAGCAACAGGGTTATTGTCAGTGAAAATGGTAAACTTTACACCCGTCAGATAGTCTTTGAACTTCTCAGTCACAGCCCATTTGAGGGCCAAGAGTTCCAACTTAAATGAACTGTAGTTTGCATCATTCTGTTCTGTTGGGTGTAGGCTCCGACTAGCATAGGCGATCACCCGTTCCTGGCCGTCTTGCACTTGAGCCAACACTGCACCTAACCCACGGTTGCTTGCATCGGTGTATACTATAAAAGGTAGAGAATAGTCTGCATAGGCTAACACAGGGGCCTCTGTAAGGGCGGACTTCAGTGCGTCAAAGGCCTGTTGGCATTCTGATGACCAAATTACTTTTCGGTTTTTGAGACTTCTGGTCAGCTGGAATACCAGTTAACAGAGTATTCAGGGGCCTTGCAGTGGCGGCGAAGCCATGCACAAAACGTCTATAGTAACCAGCGAGGCCTAAGAAACCTCTGACCTCTCGGATGGTGGAAGGGACAGGCCAGTCTCTTACTGCTGCAACTTTATCGGGGTCAGGCCTGACTCCGTCACGGTCCACTACATGGCCCAGGAATTTTACCTGACTCTGCAGTAGTTTGCACTTATCCAGTCGTAGTTTCAGCCCGTGGCGCCACAGTTTTTGGAACACCTCGTCTAAATGCTGCAGGTGAGAGGAGAAATCAGGTGAGTATATGATTATATCATCTAAATAGACAAGGAGGGACTCTGTCAACTGGCCACTCAGACATTGTTGCATCAACCGTTGAAATGTTGCAGGGGCATTACAGAGACCAAAGGGCATGCGCTTAAACTCATACAACCCGAGGGGTGTGGTGAAGGCGGTTTTCTCCTGGTCTCTGGGGTCCATGCCAACTTGCCAGTAGCCACTGGCCAGGTCTAGTGTGGAAAACCACTGGGCTTTAGTAAGGCTGGTGAGCGTTTCTTCAATTCGGGGTAGGGGAAAGGCATCTTTGTGTGTCACAGAATTAAGTTTTCGATAGTCAACGCAAAAACGCCAGCTCCCATCTTTCTTTTTGACCAGGACTATAGGCGCGGCCCACGGACTACAGCTTTCTTTAATGACATCTTTATCCAGCATGTCGGACAACAGGGTTTTCATCTCTTTGTACATGGATGGAGGTAAGGGTCGGTGCCTCTCACGGATGGGCGCTGCATCACCTGTGGGGATCTGGTGTTGTACGATGTCAGTGTGCCCAAAATCTTCGTCATGGACCGCAAACACTTTCTCCCATTTAAGTAGCAGGTCACTCAGCTCACCTTGCTGTTGTGGGGGGAGCTCAGGTCGCTCACAAAGGTCACGCACTTCCTGGGGCAATGGTCGGACGGCACCGTCATCATCCACTCCCACCATGGCTACCTCCACTGTTCCATCTCCATCCAAGGACAGGCTTAAATCATGGTCTCCACGTACATCTGAGTCATCAACATGGTACAGCTTCCCCAACTTCTGGTAGCGGCCTAGGAACAGGGTATAAGGGTGGGGGTTACATATGCGCACAGGGACACGGCCACTCTTCACCATGGCCAGTGAGCGGGCCAGCCCAAAATCTCTTTCTGGCAAGGACTCGACTAAAGCCGGGTAATCTGCACCATATGGACCTCTCCTGGCACGTCCCCACACCACCATTTCACTTCTGGGGGGTACCTGTATGCGTTGTCTACTGGCAGGCCACACATACCCCAAGGATCCGTCCTCCTCCATGACAGCTTGGACTCGTCGACAGGTGGCAAAGGCATTTCTCCACACGGCCTGGTCCTTGCCCTGTCGTAGTGGGAAAGCAGGCCTCTCGGGCCATTTAAACAATGCACTCCAGCAGGCATTAACAACATTCATGCCTACAATCAAGGGATGTGTGCAATGCTCATCCTTCACAATGACAACTCCTCTGCCAGGTATGTTGATCCCCTCCAATTCAAGATCCAAAACGGCATAACCAGTATAAGGGATTTCAAGGCCATTTGCAGCTCTCAGTCTAAAGAATAATGGCGTTCTCCCAAGCTTAGCCTGGGAGAAATGTTCCTCAAATAGACTTTGCTGCATCAAGGTGACCTGTGAGCCTGTGTCTAGGAGCCCTTGTAAATTAACACCCTCCATATTCAGATTGATAGTTGGACATTGTCCAATAAATGCCTCTGTAGCCCTTAATGGTGAAGATTTATCAACCCCTGCCCCACGGACCTCAGCGACAGGGAGTTCTAGTTTAAAGGTGACTGTTGGTTGGTAGTTTGTCTACAAAATCTGGCAATGTGTCCTGAGCGTTTGCATTGGCGACAGATGGGCCTACCTTGGTCATCCCAATCATTGTCATAGGTTGGTGTGTGTCGTCGCTGCTCTCGGTGGCCCTGCCGTTGTGGTGGTGAGGGTGTATGGGTTGAGGCAGGCTGGAGAAGCGGCCTGATTTCCTTCATGAGCTCTTGAGTGAGCCCCTGCATCTGGGATTTGACATCCTCCATAATTTCTCTTTTCAGAGCCGCTTTCCAATCAGCCTCCTGAAATGATTGAGAGACAGGTGTACGATTAACAGCATGACAGGTGACCTCAGTTGACCTACTTCCTCCATGTTCTGCATCCAGCAGAAGTGCTTCCTGACGCACTGCATTGAAATCATCGTCAGGGTGTCGCCTGGCATAAACCTTCAGGGCCTGGGTGAGAGGGCCTTCACTAAGCCCCAAGAGAAACTGCTCTCGAAGAATAGCATCAGAGGGGGCGGTGTCAGGGTTGTGTCGCCGCAGCCCACAATATAGCTCTCTCAACCTTAAAATAAATGAGGGGACACTCTCCCCAACCTGTTGAGTACAGCTAAAAAACTGTGAACGCAATAAAGGAATTGGGGTTTTATGCCCATATAGAGAATCTAAATAATCAAATATTTTGTTCACTTTGTCTCGATCTCCGGCATCAAGGACACTAACCTGCCGTCTTGCCTCACCTGCTAGCGTCCCCAACACAATATCTACTTTTTTTGCATCTGATAATTCTTGAGAGCCCAGCAACCCATGGATCTGCTCTTTCCATTCTGAATATTTTATATCTCCATCTGGCCCTTTAAACTTAGGCAGCCAAGGGGCTCCTGGATAGACTGGCATCATCATCATTTTAGCACACTGTTAAGTTTTGCCTCTTTAAAAACAACACAAGTTATCCTTGCCGACAACACCAATTTGTGGCACTCGTTAAAAACACCAAAATGCACAATAAAAATATAGTAACTTGTAAATTCAATAATGAAATACAAGTATGAAATAAAGTGCGAAGGTGCTTAAAACAATCTTAAAAAGCCGACAACGCCACCTTTTGGTCAAGAGGTCTGGTCCTCAGGTTAAAATATAAAATGAATTAAAAGGCGGCACAGGTTCATAGGATAACTTGGGTTAAAAGGGCAAGAACTTAAAACAGAGGCAACGTATCAAAAGTATAACAAGTTTATTCCCCTATTACACGGGCATCTAAAACAGCCAAGTAACAATAAAACAAACTACCTAAAATGTTATTTAAAAAAGGCCCTTTAAACTAAAATAATAAAAACAAAACAGAGAATAAAAGCCAGTCCGTGGTAATAGTGGAGGGAGAGATGAGGGGGGTTATTCAGAAGGCGACGACGGCTCTTCAATGTCTGTTACACCAACACCCAACGCCACACCAACACAGCTCCGGTACCCGGCAGCCAGAGCATAAGCCCTGGCGCTGCGGTGACTTCGCGTCGACACTCGGGTCAGCGTTTTCCCACTCCGGTCCTCCACAGGGCACGATGTGGTCGTCTCGGTCCGGCCGTCGTCTCTGTATCTCTCCGTCCCACTGCTGGTTGTGCGTCTGTGGCGTCTGTTCGCTTCGCCCTCTGTTCCGTCTGTCGTGTCGCTCCTGTGTGCTAACGGCTACAACTTTTACAGTCCCCACTCCCTGGGGAAAAACCCGCCCCTCTGTCCCAGCGCAGCATTCATTGGTCAAGAGACCACTGATTAATCACCCGGCTGCTACACATTATTGTCCTGGGTGCCGTGGCAGAAAACAGAATTAATACATCCAAAACATAAGAGAAAATAAACACAAAACATGCAGAAAATAACTCAACTCAAATACATGCAGGTCAAATTATATAATATAAATAACACAGCAACCAATAATCAAAATAAGCAAAAGAAAATCAATAACACTGCAAATATTCAAAAGTAATCACTGCAAAATAATAACAAGATAAATACATTTTCTGCCTGCTCACATTTACACATACAAAAATAAACAAGCAAATTAATCTCTTAAGAAGCAGTTAAATCAGCAGATCTACAAGCTAACAAGACACACATTGATCAATTAAAACTGAGCTTTTTAGATCCACTATCTTCAGTGGTATAGGGTAACTAACTACTCTGTTGGGTCACAAGTTAAAACGTAAATACAAATAAAAGTAAATCAATAACAAATCATTAATAATAACAATATAACACATTAATTTGAATTCTGCAATATCATGCCACTATACAAATAAATTGTAATTGATGAGTCATATTTCTGTATGTGAATTATCAGTTTTCTAATCATGAATGTGTTTTTGTCTTTTCATGAATTATGAACATGAATGGAATATGACTAGTTGGTGAGTATCAAATCTATTCTATTCCATGCCCTACAATGTGTTTTCAGATTTACATCAAGTTGTCACAATAGCAGAACACAAACTGAATGGATCTTAATGTCTTAACAGTGAAATGTGATTGCATATCTGATATTGTTGATGTTTCAAGGCTAATGCTTTATTAAAAAGCATTGTTTGTGTAATTTCTAAATGTACTGATGCGGGGAATCAGGGATTGAACCCGAACTCCTACTCGCCAGACTAACGCACAACCCGTCGTGCTAATAGGGCTGAGCCTGATTAGCAGGGCTGCTGTGGCCTGCTTCATGGCTGTACTAACTATGGGGGTTACACATACATGACCCCCAATGTTACCTTTTCTGCTAAATCCCAACAATTAATATCAAGGTTTCCCTCTGACAGCAACAATGTAATAACTTTCTGATAGATTGATCTTTCTGTTTTGATTTGATGTATTTTGATCAAAACATTAAGAACATTTTTTGATTTGATCCAGGTGACACCTGACTGATGATGACTTCTGTCATCCAATCATATCAGGATGCATTAAGTGACATGTATGACTCAAACAGATTCATTTCAGAATTAAACTGTATTTCAGAATGCAACAGTGGTTCTCAAATTGGGGCCCTTGAGGGGGTTCCAGGGGGTCCACAGCAAAACAATTTAGTTAGAAATCAAATGGAACCAATACCATTCCCTAACTCTGAGAGAGTACAAATAGAACCAAATGGACCCAAATCGGTTCTATTTGTACATTCCCTGAGTATTAAGGTGAAAGGCATGTGTTCAAACAGTGCGTCATTGAGTGGTGCTCCCCAGGGTTCTTTACGTGGTCCCCTCGTTTTTCCCCTCTATACCAAATCTCTTCTCTAACAATAGCAGATCTACAAGCTTACTACACACCACCACATGTTGTCAGCTTGTAGATCTGGTAATCTTGCTGAATGTTTGCCTAATTTGTTCACGTTACCTCCAAGACTATAAGACTGTATAGTTACCTTGTTGTAAATAAAAGGTGAATTCAAACCTAACGTTGCAACATTAATGTTTCCATATCCTGATGAAACCTTTTAAGTATCCATAATCTAACTAATAATAATACAAATACATCGCATTGCATAGAGCTGTAACCGTGCTGAGATGACAGAGATTGATTGTAGATTTAAAATTGTCAAATTATCACAGAAACCCTAGAATTCAGTTTTATTCGTAATGCATTTTTTCCATTATATATTACGTTAAAGTAATATTACAAATAAAACCAAAAAAGACATACTTAAAAATAACAACCCGTTGTATCAGGTTAATCAAATGTTGGTTGAGCATTGTGAGAGTGACATCATCATAATACACAGGAATAAGTACAATAATAGTTTTATAATCATCTGATGTGTTCATATTATGTTAAAGCTGCCTGTTCTTCATCACGTATATGACTTGATTGTGATTTAATATCTATTGTCCAGTCAGTGACTCGTTAATCTGATGAAGACTACTTGTTATTAAAACACATCTTACATGTCTTTATGTGGTTAAAGGCAGTGGTGAAGGGTACCTCAGAAACCAGACAGCAGAGGACAAGAATAAAAGAAAGGAATCCGTCAATCAGCTGGGTAAGTAACTAAGTATGGGAGATGATAACAAATAGACACAAATTAAACTGTATGTTAACCTTTATTATACTGCGTATTCATCAATGATCAGTCAGTCACAGTTATGAATATGTGTGTGTGTGTGTGTGTGTGTGTGTGTGTGTGTGTGTGTGTGTGTGTGTGTGTGTGTGTGTGTGTGTGTGTGTGTGTGTGTGTGTGTGTGTGTGTGTGTGTGTGTAGTAGGGCTGTCTTCGACACAGGATTTATGAAGTCGATTCGAGTCGCGGGGGTTAATCCGACGCGTCGACGAATCGTTTTATAGTCTACTTTGTGTAAAAAAAAAAGAAAAAAAAGTGTTGCTTTAAACCACGTCAACATAATAGAATAATACATTAAGAGATGAATTGAATACACAGTGTTTTCGGTGATATCGGTGCGCGAGCACAAATGTTATCTGCATAGCAGTGTACAACCATAGAGTTATAACACACCGTTAAAACAAATAAAACATCTCCGCTGTTTCAACTCTGCCCCGTCTCTCTGCACTGTCTGCAGCGTGCAGTAGAGATGAGACATTCGCGAACGATTCCGCTCTCTTGAACAGCTCTTTTAAATGAACGATGGGATCCAGTCCGCAGTCGCGGGACACAGAGCACTGACAGAGTAATGAGTCAGTGTCGAGAACGGATTCATTTCAGAAACTGATCATAAACAGGTGGAGGCACAGCTCCCGCTTGAGCCAGCAGTTTGGACATGTCATGGACGCAAACACAGCGAAACACAATCATTCATCATGGATTACAACACTGGAACAATTCAGAAGCACTTTAATTAGAAAATGTAACTTGTAGCCTACACTTGTGTATGTTAATTTGACTTTAGAAGATTGTTTACTACTTCGTGGACGCGCGTTTGTGCTGTGGCAGGTTATTTAATATGGGATTTTGACAGTGTGCTTCCTCCTCTTAACGGAACACTGTCCCGGCTCTGAATGTTTTAACGAAGCGGCGGTTCTGAACCGTTCTGGCCGTTCCGTCTCACTTTCAACCCGACGCTGGTGCGAGACAATAAATAACTGTTCGCCAATTGCTACTTCTCATTGGAAGTACATGACACCACACCAGTCCAGCAGTGCACCGCGCAGTACTGGCAGTAGTAGGCTATAACTGGTGATATAAAAAAATATATATTTTCGCTTCGACTCAAACAATTGGCGTCGATTCCCGGGGCTTAAAACGACGCGTCGATTCGTCGATTTTTAGAAGACACCCCTAGTGTGTAGACTGTTCACGTTGAGAGGGAAGGGAAGGGAAGGGAACACAGCAAGGGAGTCGATGAGTCAATTACAACGTGCTCTTTCGCTTCCGGGAGTCTAAGCGTCCCATAGGAAGGAAATATGACTAGAAGAGTGACAACAAACAGTAGGTTTCGTATGAAACCCTTGTTAGTTTAACTCTGGAAGGAATATCTCCTTCTGACTCTCGACTCTTTCTCGTGCAGAGAAGCTGTTTTGGAGGAAGTGACGTGGGCACGTCAGCAAATAAGGTCGGTCGCAGGAGGCGGGCCTTAGGAAACATGATTGACATGCCCTCTCGGCCAATTACACTGTCCTATCGGGAGCAGTATAGCGCTCTCTGTCTTTGTGGCGCGAGAGCGCCACCCATAGGAAGGAAATACTCCTTCCAGAGTTAAACAAACAAGGGTTTCGTACGAAACCTACTGATTTCATCCATACTGTATCCTAATCAAGATAAGACTGTTTTCATGATCACTGATGTGGTCAATATTATAAATTAACTTTTTTACTGCCTTATTTATTTATTTATTTGCAATGTTATAGAAAAGTATCTATGTATTATTTCCAAACAAAATCTTTTTAAATTCACAATTATAGCTGTACACGAGCCAAACTGACTGCAGGGGTAGCCACATTCAATGAATGAATGTGCAAATGGCACTTCCCTCGCCCCGTAGTAAAGCGTATTGAAATACATTGTCTTGATCAGGTCCACAGAAAAACAGCCAGGAAGTGAATTGGCCATCTATCTATGGTTGACGTGTGGTGGAGATTTGAGAGCAGCGTTACGGACCTGTTTTTACTGCACGCACCTGCGCGACGCCTCATCAGCTTACAGTGCTCAAACGTTCGTATTGGCAACAGTAAACTGCCAGAATGGGGAAAAGATTAACGTACATAACGGTAAAAGAGTTAATAGTACGATGGAGTTGGTATGAAACATAAAGACAATAGTGATACTATTACTTACTGTCCACAGTTGGAGAAACAGCAAACACGCAGAGGGAACTAATAATTCAGCTCTAAATGTGTCAACTGAAAATAAATAAATATGCAAGCCTGATCCCATGTAAGTCTGGAGACGTAGAGAGGGTGACCACTCTGCTAAAGAGTCTCCTTACAGAGAGATGCACCACCCAGAGTCTCCTTATTACAGGGAGTCTCCTTATTACACAGTCTCCTTATTACAGAGAGTATCCTTGTTACAGAGAGGTGGACTTGAGTCCCGATAGGGACAGAATCCTAAATCGTCATGTTCCCATGTCACGGGTACCCCCATGACAATGTCAAATAGTGCCATATGGTCAAATCTGTGCCTAATCGTCAGCTGTTTGAAGGCTGTAACACACGCAGGCACACACGCAGGCACACACACACACACACACACACGCACACGCACACGCACACGCACACACACACACACACACACACACACACACACACACACACACACACACACACAAAATTACAATGTCTGTTAACATATCTCTTTGTTCTGTAAGAGGTGCAACTGGATCTAAAACAGCAACCGATCCTGGACCTACGCACCCAAGTAGAGAAGCTCACAGTTCAACTGCAGGGAAGAGAGAGTGAACTGGAGAAGATCACCAAAGAGGTGGAGGAGAGCAAGACACATCAGATCCAAGACCAACAAGATCTGAACAACCAAGTAGAGAAGCTCAAAGTTCAACTGATGGAAAGAGAGAGTGAACTGGAGAACGCTACCAAACAGATGAAGAAGAGCAAGAGTCAGCAACATAAACTGACACAGGACCTGGAGGGTCAGAGAAACGTTGTAGAGGAGCTCACAGTTCAACTGCATGACAGAGAGAGAGAACTGGAGAAGATCAACCAGACAAAAGACCAACTACTGAAGCAAAGAGACAAGGAACTGCAGGACACTATCAAAGAGGTGGAGAAGAGCAAGAGATATCAACAACAACTGATCCAAGACCAGCAGGATCTGAACAACCAAGTGGAGAAGCTCAAAGTTCAACTGATGGAAAGAGAAAGTGAACTGGAGAAGATCAAGATAGAGAAAGACAAGAGTCTAGAAGAGAAAGACCAACAACTGAAAGAAAGTGATAACCGACAGACAGAGATGGAAAAACTACTGAATCAGAAAGATGAAGAGCTGAGGATGAGGAAGACAGAAGACAGAAATCCCAACCATACATTCGCCTTGGTGGCATTTGCCTTGGTGGCCGCCTTGGTGGCCGCTTTGGTGGCGGTGCTTCTTATCTAATGAAGGTTCAGCAGTTGTTCCGTTGTCTAAAAAACTAAATACAAAAATCTATAATGCTTCTGCCTCGGCGACCATCTATTTTTCCACCTTCACATGTGTCTCCACTTCTCATAATCACAGAATGTAATGTTCCTCAAATAGCTGTCCATACCTTGCTGTTAGGTGGCTGCCTGGGGTCCCAAACAGTCAGGGACATGTTTTGCTGTAGGTATTTTCTTTTTTTTAAGAGAGAGAGAGAGAGAGAGAGAGGGAGAGAGAGAGAGAGAGAGAGAGAGAGAGAGAGAGAGAGAGAGAGAGAGAGAGAGAGAGAGGGGTGGGCACTATGGACATGTGAGCACTAGGGTCATGTGGGAACCTGGACGACTGGGCACTAGGGACGTGGGCATTTGGAGAGGTGGGCACCCAGAAAACTGGCCACCAAAAATCTGGGCACTACGGACTTGTGCGCAGCTGGACGTGGGAGCACTTAGGGGTGGAGACATCTGGCCACTAGGGACATGTGGGCACCTGGAGAGGTGAGCACTATCTGGCTTCAAGGGACATATGGGACCACTAAGGACATGTGGGCACGAGGGACATGTGGACAACTGGGCACCTGGACGAGTGGGCACCTGAATTAGGTAAAGCAGGCGTGATCTCTAGACAAACTTCTAGTTAACTACAAGATATCTACTTGTAATGAGTACATTATGTATAACATACATTATGTGCAAGAAAGTGTTATTCATGGGTTTACTTATTTAACACCTGGGTTAGCCCTTTAAGACATCAACTGCCATTAATGAATGAATCAGAATGAATATTTTTCCCGGCAACAGGAACGCACCATGTGACCAGGATGTAAACATGCACATGGCCAGGGCGGAGTGTCATCTTTTCTTTCACTCGGAACATTTTAATTGTATCCACGATTAGTCAACATTCTTTAGTTGGGGTCTGAAGAAAAAAGATTGTTTTGACCAAAAAACACAACCTGGGAAAGAATCTCCCCCCGTCATCCCTGTCACCTTCATCTCCACCTTCATCCACACTCACCATCTGCCTGGAGGAGATGGAGGCGTGGATGAAACATAACCTTTGGCAATTCAACATCTCCCAAACAGCTAGAGGTCATTCTCATCTGTGCCTCACACCACGTTCAATCAGCCCCCATAACAAGCATCACCTCCTCTGGCCAGGAGGACAGACAGACAGACAGACAGACAGACAGACAGACAGACAGACAGACAGACAGACAGACAGACAGACAGACAGACAGACAAGTGTTGAAGATGTTTTCAGCCCTGTCATTTAATGTTACCGGTATATGAGATACATACAGCTAGGTTTCCTGTGTAAATAAGCAAACAAGATTACTAGGATCTCCTTTTAGTTTACCTTGTACCAGTGAACTGTACTGTCATGAAACTGTACCTTTTTCTATGCAAACTTTTAATAAAGTCTTCAATCAATCAAACCCTTTAGGACAATAGGACTGTGACCATTGACTTTAGCTTCATCCTTTGTGGGATTGCTCCCACCTCTGCTTATTAGGCAGACAGAGACCCCTGCATTCAGATTTGATTTGAATTCACCCTGACATGACAATTCATGACATTCCCCTCAAATTTAGTATTGTCAAACGTATAGGCAATAAATGACATTTAATTGCAAAGTAAAGAACTTATCAGAGTCTATGGTATTCGCAGTCTGTCGACAACTAGGCTACATATAGAGGGATAGTTGCAGTGCATAAACTTCTCACTTCAAAGACAAATGCACAAATGAGGGTTCAGTGGGGCAAAGAACACAGGCACTGCAGAGATGAAGGATATGAGACAACTTTCACCATTGAAGATGACAATGGTACAGATGTTAAAGTAGGCCTACCCGTCCATAATCACAGAGTGGTGTTTTAACCCACCACGGTGCATCCAGCTAGGATGAGCATCTCTACCAACACAAATGGCTGTGCTTGGGGGAGGGAAGCGGGGAAGGTGTGTGTTGAAATTCTTTATTAGGAATAACCCCGTTGAGATGTAGCATCTCGTTTTCAAGAGGATCCTCCTAAGCACAATACAAAAATGTACAAAGAGAAAGAAAAAAGTGCAGAGAGAGAAAAAAAACTAAAACAACAACAAACAGAAACAAAGCAAAACAAAATCAAACAGAAAATACAACAACCACCGAAGGTGATCTTAAGTGGATCTGTGTGTGTGTGTGTGTGTGTGTGTGTGTGTGTGTGTGTGTGTGTGTGTGTGTGTGTGTGTGTGTGTGTGTGTGTGTGTGTGTGTGTGTTTATACAGCATAGTGGAAGATTAGTCAACCGAAAATGAGTTATGTGAACAGATAGATTTTTTACTACGGTATTTATTTTTTCAAAGCAGATTTCCTTTTCAATTCAGGATGATTTGGTTATGAAATGTGGTTCTTAATAAATTGTCAGCTATGTCATTTGTTAAAGCGATGTTGTGATATCTTGTGTACCTGTATACTGGTTCACCTGCCAATTAATCCATATCAACATGATAGTGATTAGCTTCATATTTATCTCACTCCACTGGCTCAGATTTACTGCTCACATCCAACAGACCTTTCAGTAAAACGGTTCTGCTTTGTCTAAGCGGGTATACAGTATACAGTAGGCCTATATTTTCTCTCTCCTGGCTCCCAAGCTGTGGAATAATAATAATAATAATAAACTTTATTTGTATAGCACCTTTCATACAGGGTTTGCAGATCAAAGTGCTTCACACAACATTATGCAGATATACAATATGGTAACTCAAACATCACATGTTAATAAAATAAGCGACAGGCAATAAAATAATCAACAGGCAATAAAAGACAGAGAAGTGCAGTAGTAAGAGATATACCGGTAGTAAAATAAATATTACCGTTAATAAAAGCAGGTTAAACATTCAACGATACAGGTAGAAAGATAAAAGTAGCATTCATTAAATTGTGACCATAGACAGAAAACATTATTTAAGGTGCTGAGGGTGCTAATCTATGAGGTGATGTGCAAAGGCTAATCTGAAGAGGTGTGTTTTTATACCATTTTTTAAACTCTCTGTGGAGCTCTCTGTGCTTGTCTTAGTTCCAGGGGGAGGGTGTTCCATAGTTTTATTGCATAAAAGAAGAACGCTGCCTCTCCAATTTTCTTATTTGGTTGTTTTCTTTTAGTGGTGTCGAGTAATAGTGCTGTGGAGGAGCTGAGTGTTCTTGCTGGAGTGTATGGTGGTAGAGAGTCTGTTATGTATGCAGGGCCTTGGTTATTGAGTGCTTTGTACCGGTATATTAAGAGTAGGACCTTGAAATCTATTCTATGGGAGACCGGGAGCCAATGGAGGGTATACAGGACTGGTGTGATGTGTTCTCTTTTCTTGGTTTTGGTTAATAATCTAGCAGCTGAGTTTTGGATGAGTTGTAGTCTATCTATGGCATGTTTTGGGAGTCCTGTGAATAAAGCGTTACAATAATCTAGGCGGCTGGTGATGAAGGCATGGATGATTTGTTCTGCATCTTGTTGTGATAGGAATGGTCGTACTTTTGCAATATTTCTGAGATGAAAAAATGAAATTTTGGTTAATTTGTTGATATGAGCTGTGATCTGAGTCCAGTATGACTCCAAGACTGGTTACCTGTGGTTTAACCCACCTAGTGCTTTTAATAGTTCATCCTTTTAGGTTTAGGACCTACCAGTAGCACCTCTGTTTTGTTTTCGTTGAGTTTCAGAATGACCTCTCTCTGTCACTCAGGAGAGTCACCTCATTTTCCATCACTGTCTGAAAACTCACTTCTAATTTGTTCACTGCACTTGGCCTATTCCTTACACTTGTAAGTCGTGAAGGATAAGAGCGCCAGCTAAATGCCTAAATTGTAATTGCAATCTCATTACACTCAGTCTTTTTACGGCTTGTTTTGTCCTTTCTCTGTAGTTTGTTAGGACCTAATTTGGCTGCTGTAATTAGATGTGTCCAACCTCTGAAGGATCATTATTGCTTAATAAAGTCTACTTAGGGTAATTAGAACAGTCTGAGCAGATGATGGCACCGAAATTTAACAGTTACCTCAATGAGGACGGGTCAAGGGTGAAAAACAGATAAATGTGAATGCACTTAATGTGAAATTATGTAACTGTTGCTTTTGAATTAGACACTTGCTCATTTCTTTGACGCTGAGTTTATTTCATGGAAGGAAGGCTCACATCTCTTATTGTATACGCTCTGAAAATTAATTGCACGTACAACGTTGGTTCCTACTCAGATGAAGATCTGATTAGAATTGAAATGTGTGTTTCAAAACATTGGGCTCCCAAGCATTGCAAGCCCAACTTTATAAAGT
Source organism: Nannobrachium achirus (assembly GCF_963921795.1). Classification (NCBI taxonomy): domain Eukaryota; kingdom Metazoa; phylum Chordata; class Actinopteri; order Myctophiformes; family Myctophidae; genus Nannobrachium; species Nannobrachium achirus. The sequence continues at coordinate 15,599,685 of NC_137816.1, read as the reverse complement.
TAACTTGGGGACACTGTCATTACTATCAGGAGTCAGAGTCAGAGAGAGAACAGGTTGTGCAGGTTGAGGAGTCATGAGGCTTTATGCATGAACACAATTCTTCGCAGTTAATATGCAACAGAGTCGGAAGGTCTCACATAAATGAAATGAATCATTCTGACCCCAATGACAGCAGACACATCCAGAAATAACTCATTCTTTCTCATATGAACTCATTCATATTGTTTTCTATCGAGCAAGTGAACTCTTCCTGAGTGGCGCGTCGCTATTGTATGAACCTGGTGGGTGGTGGATGGAAATGGAAACAGAGAACCCAGACTGACAGAGAGATTTGTTGTCTGAAGCAGCCCTAAACTTTAGTAGGTGGTGGAATGTGACATCATAATGATCACACTGGCTGATATGTCATCTCTGTAACAGATGGTGGTTAAATTAATCATGCATTAAGTTTATATAGATCAATCAAGATATAAAGCTCAGGATCTTTTTATTGGACACCATAGCTGTAAAAAGACACGTCCCTTTTTATAGTGTGTGTCTGTAGGAGGTCGGCCTGTGTGGGTGTGTTTGTCCGCATCTAATCTTGCAACCCACTGGAACGGGCAGTGTCACATTTCTTGTGCACATTTCCTTTCAAATATGTTACATGTTTCTCTTTGAATTATTTGACTTTAATTTTACAAGTCAATGCGGCTCAGATCTGGATGAAACTTTGAAAAGATTTGCATGAAGCCATGGTGTTCCATGTGGATCGCTATAGGTTCACTTGTTTATATTTGCTTGTGTGGCCTGGTATTGATTATGTCTCTGTTCACTCTCCAGGGCATGCTACAATTCTCTGTGAAAGACGTCAGACCACTGTACCCCACATTGTTATTGGAAGTATATATCAGACTGTGCAGGTTCACAAGTTTCATCAGAATCTGAGAAGTGAGTGAGAAGGACATCAGTGTTATTGGAATAGCCACACAGTGTCAAGGTAATAGCTCCACTCCATCTTCTCCGTCACTCTAGTCTACGTTATTTGTCCTTTGGTTGTTGAGGGTTTTACAGACTGCACAAGATGCTCTTGTGATCTTGTCTAAAGCACTGGACCGTGTGGATAGATCACAGGCTCTGAGGCTCAGCACACATTGTTAGTATGGCAGTGATTATCAGAACTCACTTTATACAGTACAAACAACAAAGTCAATCGTTAACATCCTTAAATTGCAATCAATGTTCCAGTTCATGTCCTGCAAAATGATGTTCAATGATCTAGAATAGATTGTATTAAGAGATCTGCATTCAACTTCGTTTTCGTTGAAGCCAAATGCTAACAATGCATTTGTTGATTATTTAAAAAAAAGGTCTGCCATTGTGTCTATACTGACTTAATTTCTAACTATACATCATGGCATATGAAATATGAAATTAAAAGAAAATAACTGATCATGCAATCAGTCATAAAATATCGATCTTTTCCACCTGTGGCCAGATGATAGGCTACTTGTGAATTGATTTTCTGAAGGGCAGCCACTTTACTAAGGCTACTTGCTATTAGGGCTGGGACCATTATTGATTGGCATTCATAGGAGACTAATCTAAAAATGGAATCTCCTCAGAAGATTGAATTAATTAGCTGTCAATAAAAAGTAATCAGTCACTGGTTTCTAAAATGTTCTAATATTTCCAAGTAATCAGTTGCTATTTCCAAGTAATGATTACTTTTTTGATTGCTTCTGCAGGGCCTTCTGTGCTGGAATGTTTTTGGTGAGGAAGGGCTATTCCTTATACCTCTGGGAGAGAGTTTCAAGCTTGAAGTAGCAATTATTTTGATGTCATAGAGGGCTAAAGCTGTGTGGTGTGATACAGTATGCTTTTCACAGAAGAATTTTGTAGATGGAGACTGTTGTATACCCATATATGGTTGGATATTACACCAATAATAATAAAGAGACGGGAGACAGGTATGGATTCACTGTAGCTTCACCTTTAGTGTAAACAAGACTGCAGGTACACGGAAGTAGAACAATAGACAGGGCGGGCATGACGGTAGCACAACAGGGACAAACTAGGGCTGTCAATAATACACAACCAATACACAACATCCCTCCCCCCTTACTTTAAAGGTACCCTTATAACAAATAATAATTAGCTCAGTGTCCACTCAGAAAGTCCAAATCAATAATAACTGTAAAATGTAATAGTTGCCTGAAACAGAGAATGAGAGTAGACCACCTCAATTCCCACACTGAACCCTGGGGATTATTCTGCCCCAATGTTGAGGGTCAGTGTCTAGACTAAAGTGACAGTCTATCTGGTGGTCGTCTCTCTCTCTGGGGATAAACACGACCTGTGGGAACCTTGGTCACTGTAGACTGTGTGGGTCCTGGTCTGGGAGAAGGGATGCCACCAGTAGGCACTCGCGCAGGTTCCGGTGTGCCCGGAGCAGGTCCAGGCGTGCCCGGAGCAGGTCCAGGTGTGCCCGGAGCAGGTCCAGGTGTGCCCGGAACAGCAGCCCTGTCTGGAGGATCTTCAAATGTTTGAGGCTGCTCCTGGTAGGCCCCCAGCTCAGGAACGATGGAGGCTGGCTGATGTAAGTCGTCTTGAGACCCCGAAGTGTGTAGCAGTTGATCGAGGTGTCTTCTCCAGACACGGTGATCACTGGTCTCCACTGTATATGAGACAGGACCTGTTTTGGCAACAACGGTCACAGGCACCCACTTGATGCCGTCTGTGTAGTTGCGAGCAAGCGCCCGGTCCCCGGCCGCGAAACTGTCCACTTGAGCCTTCTGTTGGTTGTGCACGACCTCCCTTGTCTTTAGAGGTTTCAAGAGATCTAGTCGAGTGCGAAGTTGTCTTTTGAACACAGCTGAAGCAGGGGACACCTTCGTGGTAGCATGAGGTGTGTTTCGATACGACAACAGGAAAGCATTCAGGCGCCTGTTAATGGATTGCGTGCTTGGGGCGGACTTGAGAGCTTTCTTCATGGACTGCACAAATCTTTCCGCAAGCCCATTTGTAGCTGGGTGATAGGGTGCAGACGTGATGTGCTGAATGCCGTTCTCTTCCATGAACGCCTTGAATTCTTCAGACACCAGTTGTGGAGCGTTGTCACTAACCAGCTGTTGTGGCAGACCAAGTCGACAGAAAATGGACCTTAATTCTTCAATGGTTCTTTCCGAGGAGGTGCTCTTCATGACAGCAACCTCAGGCCATTTGCTATGAGCGTCGACTACGATTAAGAACATACTGCCCTCTAGTGGCCCAGCAAAATCTATATGGACTCTTTGCCATGGTTCTTCAGGCCAGTCCCACGGATGCAAGGGAGCCAGCTGTGGAAGGTTTCTCAGTTTCTGGCAGGCAGAGCATGACTTTGCTTTTTCTTCTATAGCTGCATCCAAGCCCGGCCACCAGAAATAGCTTCGTGCCATTTCTTTCATTCGCACCACACCACAGTGTCCAGAGTGCAGCTCGTCAAGCACTTTCCCTCTTAGTGGTGGTGGAATAATGACACGATAGCCCCACAACAAGCATCCAGACTGGACCGAAAGCTCATTTCTTCTCACTAGGTAAGGCTTTAAGCTTGTGGTCATCTCTCCTTTCCTTCCGCAGGAAATGATATCCAGAACTTCAGACAGAACTGGGTCGGTGCGAGTGTGCGTCTTCACATGAGCCGAGGTCACTGGAGTAGCAGCGACTTCCTTGAAGTAGAATATTCCAGCTTGTTTCGGCTCGGTGTGTGCGACTGGCAACGGGAGCCTTGACAGCCCGTCAGCATTTCCGTGCTGATCTGCCTTTCTATATGTAATGTCATACTGGTGGGCGGACAGCAACAGGGCCCATCGCTGCATACGACTGGCTGCAAGTGACGGAATGCCGTTACGGGGACCAAAAATAGACGTGAGAGGCCGATGGTCCGTCAGTAGAGTGAATTTTCGGCCGTACAGGTACTGGTGAAATTTCTTCACTCCAAACACTATGGACAGTGCTTCACGCTCAATCTGGGCATAATTGCTTTCTGCTTTACTCAATGTCCTTGATGCAAAAGCAATTGGTCTTTCATCTCCTGATGGCATGATGTGTGACACTACTGCCCCCACCCCATAGGGAGAGGCATCACATGCCAGCTGAAGTGGCAATGTGGGGTCAAAGTGGGTGAGGACCTCAGACTGAGAGAGAGCTGTCTTCACATTCTTGAAAGCTGTCTCACATTGGTCTGTCCATTTCCATATCTTGGTTTTGTTCAGAAGCTCATGCAGAGGCTTCAGCTTGTTTGCAAGGTTAGGCACAAACTTTGAATAGTACGTCAGCAGGCCCAAGAACGACCGCAGCTGACTCACATTCTTTGGAGATGGGGCCTCCACAACAGCCTTCACCTTTGATGGCGCCTTGTGGAGTCCTGTGCAGTCAATTACATGGCCCAGGTATTCCACAGAAGGTCTGAAAAACTCACATTTATCTTTCCGAACTCTCAGACCATATTCCTCCAACCTTTGCAGCGTGATGTCCAGGTTCCTTAAGTGCGACTCCTCGTCTGGTCCTGTTATCAGAAGGTCATCCAGATAGCACTGGACCCCAGGAATTCCACTGAGTATCTGATCCATGGCTCTTTGGAAAAGAGCCGGCGCGGAGGTAATTCCAAAAGGAAGCCTACGGTACCTGTACAGGCCTTTGTGAGTCACTATGGTCAACAGTTCCTGTGACTCCGGATCCACATGCATCTGAAGATAGGCCTGACTTAAATCTATCTTACTAAACTTCCGACCTCCTGCTAAGTTCGCAAAGAGGTCATCAATGAGGGGCAATGGATACTGTTCTGCAAGTAAGACAGGGTTCACAGTCACTTTAAAATCACCACAGATCCTAAGAGACCCATCTTTTTTCATGATTGGAACAATCGGTGTTGCCCATTCACTTGTGTTCACTGGATCCAATACCTCACTCTTCACGAGTCGGGTTAATTCTGCCTCCACTTTGGGTTTTAGGGCATACGGAACAGGTCTAGCTTTGAACCCCTTAGGCCTGCTTCCTGGTTTGACTGTCAGCTTAACCGTAATGTCTTTCATGCTGCCAAGTTCTCCATCAAAAACTGCTAAATGTTTTTTCAAGATCTCCTGTAGGGGCCCCGTGTCCCCATCTCTAACGAGAAAAACTTCCTGCCAATTCAGCCTAAGCTTTTCCAGCCACCAGCGGCCGAGTAGCGCTGGGCGGTTCCCTTGAATGATGTACAGCGGAAGAGTCTTTTTCTGGCCGTTGTGTTCCACTGTCACCTCCACCACTCCCAGCACTGGGACTGGTTCTCCTGTGTAGGTCCTTAACTTCAACCTGGTTGCTTGTAGCGCGAGGTGCTGCAGCTTTTCCATGTAAACAGTTTCTGACACCATGGATACCCGTGAGCCAGTGTCTACTTGCATCCTTACGGCATGGTTCTCTAACAGTGGTGTACTGTGACCCAGTACCCATCATCACCGTCCATAACAGATAAAACATGCACTGTACTTTCATCATCAGACTCACAGTCATTCTGTTCATCATGGTCGTGCTCCACCATATTCACCTGTTTCCTCCTGTTCCGGAAACCACTTTTCTTGGTCTCAGTGTGCTGGTTGTTTGTCTGGGCCTTTTTAGCCTTGCAGGCACGTTCGATGTGGCCTTTTTTTCCACAGTTTCGACAGTCCATGTCCCTACACCAGCACTCTGATGACTGATGTCCTGATCTTCCGCAGCGGTAACATGGATTTCCAGCTGTTGCCTTGCTTGGTGGCTCCAAAGACAATTTATGCACATGAAGTGATGCACTCAGCTGCTGTGCTTCGTGGGCAGCCATTTCCATTGAGGTACTTATATTCACCGCTCTTTCCAAGGGCAGATCAGCTTCCGTTAGCAGCCGTCTCTGAATAGCCTCACTGCGCAGACCACACACCAGTCTGTCACGTATGGTGTCATTTAGTGACCGTCCAAAAGCACAATGTTCAGATAACCGTTTCAATACGGCCAAAAACTGTGAGACAGATTCACCCTCCTCCTGGTTCCTTTTATGGAATCTGCATCTCTCTGCAATCATCAATGGCTTAGGAGAGTAGTGATCCCCCAATATTCCCACTATGTCCATATAGGACTTGTCCCCTGGCTTATCAGGCTGGACTAGACTGCGCAGGAGGTTGAATGTTTTTCCTCCCATAACACTCAAAAATGTTGGCACCAAGACATCATCTTTAATCTTGTTAGCCAATACAAAATACTCAAACCTCTCAGTGTATGAACTCCACTGTTCTGTGTTTTCCTCAAAAGGTCCAATATGTCCAATCAGTGCAGCCATCTTTGCAATGTCCAATCTTCAGCAAGTAGACGTTCCTTTATGCTCTCACTGTTAGACAATCCTCAGATTTTTTTTTTTTTTTTTTTTTAGTCTCTCTTTAAGTCTTGTCAAAATCCGCCTTGTGTCGTTTTCACCGCGGACATTCCTCCATCCCCCACAGCCGGGCCGTTCTCCGTGCAGTAAGCACTATACTGTGACTGTCCATTCACATTCCAGCACGTAGCCAGCACCCCCGCACGCACTGCAGACCCGCGGCAACTCGTAACGCTCGTAACGCGGTTAAACACTGATTCGTCAATGAACAAAAAACAACAAACAACGTGAGAACGCACCACCTCGTCGCCAGTTTGTTGTATACCCATATATGGTTGGATATTACACCAATAATAATAAAGAGACGGGAGACAGGTATGGATTCACTGTAGCTTCACCTTTAGTGTAAACAAGACTGCAGGTACACGGAAGTAGAACAATAGACAGGGGGGGCATGACGGTAGCACAACAGGGACAAACTAGGGCTGTCAATAATACACAACCAATACACAACAGAGACCTTCATATTTGTGGTGATATTTTGGAGATATGTTTGAAGGGTGTATGACTCAGCCCCTGCTGGACGTTGTTGTTGTTGTTGTGGAGGAGCATCTTTACCTTTTCGATAATCACAAGTGCATAAACTCTGTTGCTTAAATATTCCAAAATAATTTAATGTGAGTGTAAGAACAGTAAGGGCCGGATCTAGCCTTTAGCACTAGGTGGGGCAGGAAGAAATGATAGGGGGGTCACCTCCAGCCCATGCCGCAAAGCGGCGTGGGCGGAAAAAATGGGGGGACAAACCCCGTAAAACACCCGAAATGCATAGAAAACTAAGCATTTTGGCATACTTAAACCTATAGCACGCAATACAAACAACAGGTCTTACACCTATCTATCTATCTCTCTCTCTAATATCTAATCAGTTTATGTATCCATCTACGTAGTTGTAATATAACATTTCAAAAAGTGTAATATTTTTGAAATTTTAGATTTTTGCATGCCATCATGTTTGGTGGGGCAGACAGGGCATTTAGGGGGGCATTGCCCCCCCTTGCCTATGCCTAGATCCGGCCCTGAGTAGCAACATTTAAATAAAGGATTAGATGATTACAGGGTTTTGTTTCTCTGTCCTTTTGAAAAAGTGGATCTTTGGGTGTATTTGAAATAATTAATATACTTTATTGTTACACCTTAGCATCGGCATCACATTGTATTGCAGCGGCAGCTGTTTGTTTATTGTCACAACAGAGGAGTTGTGGGTATGGTTAGGACCTTCCGTCAAAGGTCAAGGTCAATACAAGGTCAAAGTTTTGACGTTATGCTTAAATACATTATGACTATAGTAACATGTCGCAGCAGTATATTGTAGTATTGTATTGTAAGTAAGCCTTGCAGAGCCCTGGGGCCAATAGGGCAGGAGTCTATCTCCTGTTTCCTTAGCGTGAGGCACCCCTGGACTTGACGCTAGTACCAGTATGTCTTAGGCCCTTAACTCAATCTGACCCTTGATGCTGAGTGCCAAGCAGGGAGGTATTGGGTCCCATTTGTAATGTCTTTGGCAGGGTTATTCAACTAGATTAGGCAGGGGTTCACAGTTGTAAAATGACTTAAAGGTGATACACCATGCATTTAAAAAGTATTTATGTCATATTGTTTATGTCCCAAAAACGTTTTTCAAAAGGTTTGAGGCTAAATTACCACTCCTGAACAGGAAAAAAAAAATCATTTTGAATTTTTTTTTTTTTTTAACTTTTTTGAAAAAAACATTTTTTTTTATTTGTTTTATTTTTTATGATGACGTCACAATCGGCAGATGACGTCACAATCGGCAGCAAATCTGGATAGCCTGTTTTGAGAACCCGTGGGATACTTTTAACCTTCGCCTTCTAAAAACCAGAGAAAGACACAACGGTCAGAAATGGGACTTTGTGAGGATAGAAGGTGCTAGTGGGACCCCAAAAAAAGGTTAAAGGTTAAAATAGGAAAAGTGACATTTCATGGTGTATCACCTTTAAAGCCAGGGGCCACAAGACAAATTGAGCTGTGCTCTTGCAAGGAGCAACTTTATAAGCTCCAATATCTGGCTTTGTCTGGTTACCAAAACATTTCTGGGTCCAAAAAAATGTGAAGCGTGGCCTACATCTGGCCTAGATATGGCCTACATTTTGGCACAAACTTCTCAAATGTTGTTGTTTGCCCAGGGTCCCATTGGCCAAGCTTTGCACAACGCATGATTGGCCAGCGGGACGCTTGCCTTGATGAAATGAACAAATAGCAACCGCTCACTTCACACTAGGTGTGATTTTTTAAAGAAAGAAAAACATGGTTGACTGTTTAACTGGAAATTATTAAAGGACCACTTTACCCATTCAATCATTCCATTTTATTGTGACGGTAGGTCGCAGGTTTACTATGTGTGGCTATCTGTGTGGCTGTTTCAGACAGGGATCTCCATATATGGGTACCAGGGGTCTCCATATATGGGTAACTGGTCCGATATACATCACTGGCCAGATGGCCAAGAATTGGCGCCATGTCGCCCTGAGGCGTCTTACTAGTTTTATTTTATATAAATGTGAGAAAAAGTGCAGAGAATCAGGAGTGAGGGAAGAGGCAGGAAATTACGTTAACACAACAGTGATCCCTGGCGAGGAATTGACGTGTGTGTGCTGAGAATCCTTATTGTCTGAGCCCCCATGATGCCATCTCCCTCCATTTGTAGCTACCTACTTCTGCATTTTGAGTGGTTTTGGTCCTTCAATCCAGAGAAAGAATTCTCCATCTCATCCATTTGTTTTTACCTTTCATTCCTACAAACAGAAACACTCCAGAAGAACCATGTCAGCCTGCCCTCAGTCACTACTCTTCCCACAAAGACGCTTTGGTGCCATGCAGGGACCTGTGGTGGAAATGTATACAACTGTCACTGTGTCTCTATTGTGTATTTGTCAAACTTAGTTACTTTCCACAAAGAATGACTAGACAGCAGTTGTTCATCCGAAACAGCTGCTGAATGCTGACTCCTACCTCACCAGTCCATGTATGGAAGAAGACTTCTTCACAACCAAATCAAAGCCTGTGCACTAAAAAGGTATGACCCGGCCGGGATCGTCGGAACCCCAACTTCCCGGTCTCAGAGGGCCCAATGGACACTCTAACCACAAGGCCATTGAGCTGGTTAGCAGGATATTGTACATTACCATAACATCTTTCTTATAACAGTGAAGGACATCCAACAAGGGAGCTATGAAAACCCATGCCACTTTTCACCTGAAGAGACAGCAGGGTTGGAGGTGACTCATACTCTACATCCATAAGGTTTCTTTTTACACTTGCCTCATTCACTTTATATTCAATATTTTGTTAATGGCCCATGACTCTGTAATTTATGAGGCATTTGCCAGTGGATGTTGACTTTGTCATGACCCTGTCCAGGGGCAGGACAAATATAGAAACATACACAGCTTCCGGTGCTACTATAATTACAGCACTTAATCATGTTTAAGCACATTAAAAGTGCCAATCTGCATGAAAAATGTCTCACTTATGTGATGGCCCCTAGGCCTCAAGACCAATAGTAGGGTAAACACAGGTGGTTACCAATGGTTCTAATTAAGTGCCTTTATGAGCCAATGCACAATGGGTCTAACAGGGGCCATCACACTACTATGGAGATGTTTTTGTGTCATGTGTTAAAATGAAACTCCCTGATGCCTACAGGCAGTGTTGTTACTCACAATAGATGAAAGGACTCACAAGTCGTGAGACTTATTTCCATTGATAGCGACAAAATGTTCCTTCCATCAATGTCAGTGTCTGGGCAAAGCTTTAGTGCATTGTCCACATAGCTCTATAGCTTTGCTTAGATACTTTGGATTATTTTGAGTAGATTATGCTCTAGTTTAAAATGCTGTGTAACAGAAGTATTATGTATATGCAATTATGCATATTGTCACTGTTGGTCGAAACCATGTCCAAACAAGATACCAGCTTGCAGCAATCTTTTTCACTTTAAGTTTAGCATAGGGAGAGGTCCCTGTAAGGGGAATTACTTGATATCTAAGCTACAGAAAACATTCAGAGCATATTTGAATATCCTAAAAATGTATTATTACTTTTTTTTTAATTAAAATGAACTCCCAGAAAATAGCCAAAACTGAACAGAAGGCAACTCATCTCATGTTTGAGGTGAGTTGTTTGAGGTGATTAATAACACTGAAGAGTTTGGATTTTCTGTAAGTTGCGTTGCATTTACCTTTGTTTCTTTGAACATTTTAATGTGAAGATGTAGACACATCTTCTCATTAAAATGTAAAGATATACGGAATACTGACCTCTTTCCAAACTTGTTTCCTTGAAATTGTTTCTCTTTATCCTACTGTCGAAATGTATACTTTCAATTTATGTATGGTTTTGTCAGGGACATGGTCAGAGGAGAAAGAACAGTTTACAGACTTTTTAAAAATGTATTACAATCAATGTACAGTATATGACTACTAGGCATTCGCTGTTCAGAATTGTCTTTTGTCCCATTGCAAATGTATTGGCAAAAAGGCTGATTAAATTATGCGGAGTACTGATTTGGTTTACAGAGTAAAAAGCTTCTGTCCAATCTAAAATATCCTTGATTGCCTCAAAAGATATATTTCTTCTTGCTCATTGTGATTCAAGAGCAAAACTGTAGAGGCTTATTAGGTACCATTGCCATACGTAAAGCATTTGTGCAGGCACACAAGCACACATGCACAACCACACACCCACACACAAGTGCACACAAACACATTATGCACAAACACATTATGCACATTCGCTCGCTGACAACAGAAAACAGCTTAATTCATTATACAATGGAACACACGTATGCTCGCTCACTCACTCACTCACTCACTCACTCACTCACTCACTCACTCACTCACTCAGCCTATCTCCCTTAGTGGTAGTACCACTGTATTTTCTCTGAGAAAGATAAGCTCGTCAGAAATGTCTTCACTATGTCCCATTCTTTCAGAGAGCTGATGAAGCATGGCAAGTTTTCTTGTAATTTTCTCCCAACATAAAGTCCTTAAAACCAGACAAGCCCAATCACCCATTCTGTCTGTGGGATGAATGCCACATGTCTCCGATCTGGCTCAGTGGACAGTGTGACAGCTGTAGTACCCAGGCTTAAGCCTGATTTATATTTTGTCATACCCCAGTGTCTCGTGCTGAAAATAGCTGATCTATAAAGTGCTTTTCACGCAGGAAGTGACACAATGCCTGCATACTCGATTGGATCTGCGGGGCTGCACTGCGCTCCTCACGTGAATAGATGCATTTCTACGTTTAGCACAGAAAAAAGTTCAAGTCAACACACACTCACACCACGCCCGCACGCTCGCACGCACGCACGCACGCACGCAGCCACGCAGCCACGCACGCACAAATGTGTAGCCCTGCTACACGTGTAGCAGGGCTGCTCAACAGCACCACATATCTACTGCATAGTACTGTGTTCTATTTGTCTGTCATTCAATGTTATATGAGATACTTCAATGGTTTCCAGTGGAAATAAGCTTAGTCTTTTCATGGATCTCCTTTTAGTAGACCTTGTACCAGTGAACTGTACCGTCATGAAACTGTACCTTTTCCTATGCAAACTTCTAATAAAGTCTTCAATCAATCAAGTCACCCAGGCCTGCCACTGGTCACCCAGCGGTATTGCAGCTCATACTCATACATAGTTACCGGTAGCTACACACTCAGTCATTGGGAGAGTTTGCACCACTCCAAAAAATAACAGTGTTGTGGTTTTGAATGCAGCACATGACCTGTGTTGCATGTCATCTCCTCGCATCCTTTTTTTTCCATCTTTTTTCGTCTTGTATATTAGTAGTAGGCTACTAATATTTAACTCAAAATATTATTTTGCTGAAATAATAAACAGTAACAAAGAAAATATAATAATTAAATAAATACAATTATCAGAAATATCTCAAGAACAAATCTAATTTGATCACATTTATTTATTTGTGTGTGTCTGTTTATCTTTGGGATTAGCCTTACAGTCCACAATAATTTTACATTTTGGAATTTGGTTTACAGTTGGGTTTATGAATGTCTTTTCAGAGATATTATAATGCAATTTAATATAGTTATAGCTTTTCAGGCAAAGCAGAGCCCTACTTTGGTTTGAAAGCATCTGTGTTAGCTGGGGGAGAAATGTGGATCTTTGGTTAGCTGGCAAAGCTTAGCTCATCTAACACCTGGCATTTAAAAAAAATAACTGGTAAGTAAGTTCCATTTCTTCTTCTTCTTTTTCCAACTCTCTCTGCCATTTTCATCCTTTTTCGGTTGTCCCTCCAACACTTTCACGTTTGTAGATGAATAGCTTAGTGATACTGTATGTAAATGTCTGCTGCAAGTTCCCTAACCATGCTGTTAGAAAGCAGAGTAGTCAGCAGGATGTGGTCACTTGATCTTCACCTACTACTTCTCACTCTCTCCCTCCTCTCTCCTGCTCTCCTTCAAAGCCCCCTTTCTTATAATTTTCCCATGTTGCATTATTCTCCCTCTTTTATACTGATTTATCATTGCCAGCCCCCAGTGCCTTTAGTTATAGGCTTTAGCTTCAGCAGCTGGTATTTCTACAACATGCTATAAGTTCTTGCCATATTTATTGATAAAAATGTCACTTTCTGTCAAACTTAAGGAAGAATAGTTTCAACAATTTTCACACTTGTTCAGTTAACAGGGAGATAAAGTGTGACACTAACCATATTTAATACATTTTGATTACTGTACTTGTACATGCAATACTGGCTGAGACAAAGCAGATTTTCATTCCCTCTCTGAACACTCTTTGCTGGGGAGAAAAAGTACTATCAATACAAACTGATAGTAAGGAATGTACAGCACAGTTGTAAACTCACCTACTAACTGTACGTGGTACACCTTGCACGGCAGGTCACACTTTTCATGCTGTGGGGTTTCTTACTGTAGCTGTCGAGAATAAGGAAGTGAAAGGAGGGAAATAAGGGAAGCCAGAGATGCTTATTGAATGCATAAATCACTGCTTGTTGCAGGCTATGTTGTTTCATTGCTAATGGATCCCTCCCATGGCTCCGTAAATCACAGTACACACAACAAGAAGTACAGTATCCCTCCGTCCACCGGGTGGAGGCAGGACTCCTGTCCCACCTCTCGATTTCCTTTCCCTGTACTTCCAGCCATCCCTCTCTAGTCTAAGGTCCTATGGGTTCACACATAGAACTGCAAAACCAGCACTATTTCTCTCTCTCTCTCTCTCTCTCTCTCTCTCTCTCTCTCTCTCTCTCTTTCTCTCCTTTGCCTCTTTGCCTATCCAGATAAATGTAGCACTTTGGGAGTAGCATTAATCCCTGACTCTGAGCAAAGTCACCAAAAGTTCAAACCTGGCTGGCAGGGCAACAACCATAATGCCCCCCCCCCCCCCCTTATCCTTGAATGCATTGAACTTCACAGTCTGAGCAGAAATATCACATTGTTTTGACCTTTCCTACATAATGTCATGTCCCTTATTCTCTGTTCATTCATCACAATGTTAAGTCATTCATTATTCAGTGATTATATTTTCTGCAACTGATTTTAAAGTAATGGAAACATGAATGAGTAATGGAAGACTAAGGGCCCTATTTAGACTATATGGCACCACGGTGGGCAAAGTCTAGAGTGCATGGCACAAGTGCCTTGGAGCCATGTCCAACTGCAATTTGGCTAGTAATACGGTGCATAATAAATCGCAATGATATACTGGACTTTTAGACCAAAGGCTTGTTTTTTTTATTTAACCAGATAAAAACACATTGAGACATGATCTCTTTTTCGAGTGTGACCTGGCCAAGAGGCAGAAATAAAAAATTACACAATCCTTGCTTACATACAAAACATCACAACAAAAATAGAACATCCATGATACACAAACAGATACCTAAGAACTCCAAAAATACAAAATGTACACTAAATAATAAACTAGTTTGCAATTCACAGGTAGCAGAACACGCACAGTGTGCCCAATGTACCCAAAGGAAGAGATCAACAGAGCAAATTAATTACAGGTCTGAACAAGTGCAAACGTTTGTAGATCAGAGTGATTCTCTTAAAACTTCTCAAAGGAATTAACACAGCCAATTTGAGTCTGGACTGAAAGTCATTCCATGACCAGGGGCCAAAAAAGGAGAGGCTTTTTTTGCCTCCCTCAGATGAAAATGCAGGTACTACACAGCGTAACCAGGCATTTGATCTGAGATTAAGCCCATTCTTGACCAGTACAAATTTGGAGGAAATGTAAAAAGGAAGCTCCCCAAGTAACGCTTTGTATACAAAATTCAACCAATGTTGTAACCTGCGAGATGTCAATGAAGACCAATCAACTGCAGCATACAACATGCAGTGATGAGTCCTGTAAGGCGAATTTGTTATGAATCTCAGAGCTGCGTGATAAAGGGGATCCAATTTGGCCAAAGTGGAGGCACAAGCAAACCTATAAATATATATATAAATATGAAATTACCCATGACCTTCTGTTTATTGTCCCCAACACCATCAGTTGTAGTAACTAGCCACGCGGGCTGTGTAAAGAGCCATTCCCATTGGGCACGATAACTATAACGATAACTAATAAAGATATCATTCACCATTGTAATATTTTTTTTTATAGTTGGTGTAAATACTGCCATCCACTTGAGTTTAGAACGATTTTTAAAACAACATACCGTAGCTTTATAGTTATCGTGCCAGGTGGGAATGACGATTTAGTCGTGGAATCTGCGGAGCCACCCCACAGTGGAGAATAACTATTGACGCCCTTCAGCACCATGGACAGCGACGCTGTCACAAAACACAACGCAATAATGGCAAAACGCAAAACACGTATTTAATCGTATCTTATTAACTGTTAATTAATTCTGGTTAATAGTCTTAACAATGGTATTATAAACAACTATATAGCATTTATTAACAAATAATAAGGTTAATAGCCTTTATTATAACTTATAAATGCTGCATTTAATTTAAAGAGAGGACAGAGGTCCCTCTGTGTCCAGCTAAATTCTGGTGCATTGAGGTGGGTAGATATACTGGCATTCCTGAGGATCAGCAGTGTGTTCTTTGTGACCTGCGAGTTGTGGAGGATGAGTTTCATTTGGGTGTCGCTCTCCATTCCGACATGTCGCCACTCCGAAATTGACTTCTTATTGTCGGAGTGGCGACACTTTCATAGAGGTTAAGTTTAGGGTAAGGGTTAGAGATATGGTTAGTGTCGGAATGGAGACATGTCGGAAAGGAGACATGTCGGAGTGGCGGGGTGTAACCGTTTCATTTTGTTTTTCACTGTACAGTACACTGTACAATGATGTAAGAAATGATTTAAGAGTCCAGACAGGTTTTGTTTTTCACTGTACAGTACACTGTACAATGATGTAAGAAATGATTTAAGAGTCCAGACAGGTTTTGTGTTTCACTGTACAGTACACTGTACAATGATGTAAGAAATGATTTAAGAGTCCAGACAGGTTTTGGATGTCTGAACCCGTTGTACCAACTTGTACGGTGTCGGTATGTTGTAGTTGTCTGTTCATTAGGGACGTTTTTGATTTAGGAAGTCATAGAGAAGACATGGCAGTTGTGTTGGAGAACTATGTTCTTATGTTGTGTAAGTGGTAAAGCTTTGTTAGCCACTTAGCCTAGTCTGTGCGAACACAATTGACCCGTGTTCGGGGGTGGGAACTGGGACGAGAGAGGATGATAATGGTCATTGCACGTACTCCTTGGGGCTGGGGCAGCGCAGCGGGAGGAGTAGGACGTCCTCCTGGTGGGGGATTCTCATTGACAGGTGTGTCAAGGCATATTCATACTAGGGTGAAGTGAGTAGCTCCTCACTTTTTTAGGTGATGGGGTGATGTCTGAAAGTAAAAGCGGGGAGACGTGTCGGGGTTTTCCGTGAATCGCTCTTCACCGCGGCTAATGACCTAATGTTGTAGTTTTCTCACTTTAGAAAACTACACCACGGTGAACTGCTCTTCACCTTCTCTGGAGTATGAATGAGCCTTTAGTAGGATACAACAGCAGTGACAACACAGAAATTGGGGAGAAAAAGGGGGTAAAAATAATTGGCTACTCTAAAAATAAAAAATCGCACCCGTGCGAAGTGAGCGGTGCAAACTAATTCCTGTAAGGGCGCCTGCGCGAATCAGTGTTGATAGGCATGCATGGCAATATTCTTTGTGTTGTGTATGATGTCAGTCTAGAGGTCTGCTCAGACTATATAAGGTTTTCGTGTGTCCTGACCTTTACACCATACAGAGGACGGAACCATCTCTGGACAGAACCAGCTGCCACCAGAGCCTGATGACTCTGGTGGTCGTCAGTTAGGCAACCAGGGACCTTATTTGCCTCTAGATTTTTGTTTATGACCCTATACTAATTATTTCGGCAAAGCCAAAGTATTTGAATTTCATACCACGATTATTTTGACCAAAGAATCATCCGTTATCCTGGGGCGGAACATTTGGTCTAGTTAACTCATGTTACCCTCATTAGTGACAGCATAATCTTTTTTTCCAAAAGCTATTTATTTGTATTTTAAATGTTTTGGAACCACAGACCTTGCAGCAACAGCTGTACAACCACGTACAACAGCTGTCAGCTATGTTCAAGACCACTGACTTGACTGAATCTTTCAAGAAGAGCTGGGCCCGAAGAGCCCGAAGAACTGGGCAATCAGTGGATACCCAGTGGATATTGTGTTTATTTGTATTTTAAACTTGTATTAGTTGGCTATCATTTATAACCTGTAAGATCTTCCACAGTCTGTCTAAAAGTGTGGTTATTTTATCGCTTATAAGTGAATATTCATCTAATACAATTTTGAAATTCAAGGTTAGCACCGCTCAATAATCTTTTATGACGTATCTAGGCGGCCTAAACGCGTTCTAAATCAGAGTTAACCAATCGGGTGCCTATGTGACTATGACATCATGGACAGATCAACAGAATCGAAGTGTTTCATTGGTCTAGCGGACTCATGTCATCATCATTTGTGACATCATGGTTTTGGTAAAAAAGCGGTCTATAGGAGCGGTTAGCACCGCTCAAAAATAAAAAGACTGTGTTCATGTGATGTGGTCAGTATTATATTCGGCTTGGTGGAGACAACTACAGCTGAGGAGGGTGCTCCTTGGATAATGGAACAGATTTATTATCAGTCGAGAAGTATTGATTTTAAATAAATTAGAATCCAATCCAAAACAGTCCTTATATGAAAGTAATTTGTTTGTTTGGGGTTTAGGAGCACAAGCTGAACTGTGGATCTGTTCATCTGCGGTGAAATATCCAATACTCCCTGTTGTGAAAGCTCATCTTATATTACAAACTATCATGTGTATTACAAAATATTGTTTTCATTCTGTGTTTCTGGATTTCAGATTTGACAAACAATGGATCGTGCTTTCATTATTATTGCATTTGTTAAACTGAATTGGCCTCCACATTTCTTTTCTTACAGATGAAATGGAAGATACAGTACATGGACACCTTTGCAGCAGTTCTATTCAGTTGTGCAGGAGCTGTGAAAAGATACATGTAGGTCTGATTGTTCGGATAAACAAGGATTAAAAAAGGGGGGAAAATTGGGTCCGTGTTTGCCTAAGGCAAACATTTCTTTCGTAATGTAAAATGCAACTGCGCTTTGAACTATGTTCAGTATTTCTCAAATGTGTTATTATAGTTTGGATAAAGACCTTTCATGACTTGTGGCGGTCACAGATAATAATATAATAATGTTTATTGTCCCTGAGGGGAAAATTTTCTTAACGACCATTGTCGTTAAACGTTAAAACTATAGCTTATGAACGTAACCCCGGTTTTATACTAATTTGAGCAAGGTGTCTCGCTATGGGAGGCTTGGCTCCCGTCCGTAAACTACAGGATAGAAAGAGAGGGGGGTTGAGCCAAAGGTGCAGATGGAAATTCCCCTGAAGAAGCAGCGGAGCTATCAGAACCGAGCGCGATGGAAGGAAGCTTCCTATTTAAGTGAATTATCTTGATGAACGTTCCAGTCAGTTAATCTGTTAGGGTTGAATTACTGGTATAACAATCCACAAGTGCAAACCCTGGTTTGTTTTATAGGATTAGTTGGGTTTTCTGAGGTCTAGAGCTAAAATTAGATTATAGCTCGACTCTTTATTAACAATTATTAACCGACTGGAACGTTCATTAAGATAATTCACTTAAATAGGAAGTGAATGATGAAAGGATGACGTGGGCAAGTCGTCACTCCTGACACAGGACTGCATGTGCTACGGAGGCGTTTTCACGTCCAATCTGTAGAATCTGCCGATCTGGCCCAACTTGCCGCGATACAGACATCCTATAAATGGAGACCCCTCTAATGAGGGCCCATGATGCTGCCATTCCCCTAGTTGAATGCACTCTCAGTCCCACTGGGGACTGCATTCCTCTGCTAGAGTAGGTAACTGTACAGCCTCCACTATCCAATGGGAAAGTCTCTGTTTCGCAATGAGCTTCCCGGTCATCCGTGCAGCCAACAATACAAACACCTTGCAATATACTGTTTTAGAGCACTCACCGGGCAAAGACAGTGCAAACTTTGATCTTCCTCTGACCTGAACGGAGGAGGATGAAACACCTCCTTGTCCACAGGGACACATTGTGTTTGTTTTAGGCACAAACCCTGGGTTTGGCTTAATAGTCACCTTACCCTTCGCGAACTGTGTGCACTCAGTGTGCACCGACAGTGCGTGAATAGCACTGACACGTTTAATGGTTACCAGGGCCAACAACAATGCTGTCTTCAGTGACAGGTACTTCAACCTTTTGTTCTACCTGTGCATTAATATCACTGACATGTTTAGTGGTCACCAGGGCTAGCCTCGCGTAGCCAGACGAATCTGCCATTGCAAAGAAAAATTGCCCTTGGCAGATTAGGTCTAGCTCCGCTCAGTTATTCAAATATTTCACAGCTCACAAGTGGTGAGGAACCAACCAGGGCCCAATATGCAAATGAAGGGCGGACATATCACCTTTGTGCTACTCTGATTGGTTGTAGGTTTGAATCTTTTTGTAACCGCCCCTTTGAGAAAAAAGAACACAGACACCAACCAGGGCCCAGTATGCAAATGTAGGGCGGGTATGTTACCTTTGCGCTACTCTGATTGGTTGTAGGTCTAACCAATAGAGTCAGTTTGAATCTTTTTGTAACCACTCCTTGGAAAAGATAATAACCCTGAGAAGAACCAGACTAATATCCATGCAGTGACATTTTCTGGCTATGCAAGGCTACACCATGCAGGGCCAAAAGCAATGCTGTCTTTATTGACAAGCACTCCATGTCCATTCGATTCAGGGGCTCGAAAGGTGACTGAGTCAGAGAGCTCAAAGCCCAGGTTGGTGCCAGGGACTTTGAGACTGGCAAGAGGCATCTAGCTCCTTTCATGAACCGACAAATAAGTGGGTGTTGACCCACCGTTTTGCAGAAATAGCAGCCAGATAGACCTTTACTGTGGGAAAAGGCTCTGTCTTTCTCAATCAAGCCCTGCAGAAAATACAGAATGTCTTAATCGGGGCTTGGAATGGTATAGTGTGAGATCCCTTACACCATACCTCAAATACGCTGCATTTCCCATCATAGAGTGTCCTCGTAGATCGGGGTTCTCATGTTCTGAATGGTGTCAATAACGCCCCCTGTTTGAGTTAGCCAACATATTCTCACCTCTAAAGCGTCATACAACCGACGTGTTGTGAAGTACTGTACTGCGTCGGACGATAGACGCTTTGGGATTGCCTACTGTGTCAAGGGTTGGACGCATTGGGTATGGCCAGTGGTCTAAGAAGAAAGAAAAAAAAAGTAGTTCCCGAAGCGAGATTCGATACCGCTATGAAGGGTTTACCAGTTAGCAGGTGTTTGCATAACGGAAGCTGCCAGGGGCGGTCGTATTTAGAACTGATGTTCTTGCAGTGGCTACAGACAAATAGGCAGAATGTATCTGTTCATCCTCCCACAACATGCTGTAACTATAGAAAACAACACCCCTCTAAGCGCAAATCTCCGCCAGGCCGGGTTGCCTATACCCCGGTCTGTGGCAGTCGTATAGGGTGCAGCCGTCAGGACACGAGGAAGCAGCAAGGGGGATTAGAGGTTGTACGAGAGACAGTTAAACACGTAGAGTTTGTGGGGCCCCCTATGGGCAGATGTGAAAGCACTTGTGGAGGTGCACTCTATAGAGGCCCATCAACATGTGATTCCAATTTAGGGATGATTGGATGTTGCATTCATGATATACTGTATGGTAACTTTTTTTGCACACTGACCTGTTTAGTTTAGTTTGTCCTACGTTTTTACTACTGTGTATTCTGCTGAAACAACTGCAATTTCCCTCGGGATGAATAAAGTTTCTATCTTTAGTTTGGACTCTGGGGACAAACAGAAGCAGACCTGTCCCAGACAACCTCAGAGGTCGCAGGAGAGTTGCAGGCTGTCGACAGCATGTCATGTATTGTTTGCTGTTGTGTGTGTTTGCTACTTTAGTTCACCGGACCATGGTTATACGGTTCATGACAGCATTACAATTATATAACAGCAGTTTACAACATTATTACAGGCCCAAGGGACATATATACTGTATACTAAGCCGTGTGTACTGTAAACAAATATACCTGGCCAGTCTGTGGAGAAAGGGGAAGCTGTAGACCTGGAGCACAGGTAGATCCATACATAGCAGGCAAATGGCCCAGGCATTGTCACGCCCAGCTGACTTATATGAGCCTGAAAAACGATAGAAGGAGTGCATTTCAGGATATTTCTAGGAATCATTTACTGCATGGTGGTGTCGGCGAGCGCTTGTTTTGTTCAATGCATACTGTATATGTGCAATTTCAAAACAGCTGATGACCTAAAAAACAAACCTACACCATGGATTGACAACTCGGATGGTGCATGAAGCCTTGAGGCTCTTGTGGTGCCTGAACGAACTGCTAGGCTCGAGTAATGCATCAGGTGTCAATTATACTATTATCATATTTATTTTGAAATTCACAACAGGCAACGTATGTAGATGGGGTCATTAATGTTTAAGATTTTAATTCATGTCTTTTGTTATAAAGTAAGAAACATCTGTTGTGATTCTAATCTTTCATCTTACAGTGTCTGATCGTCGGATAGCTACACAGTATGGCTCTGTCTGTTTAGTGTGTTTAGTGTGTGTGTGTGTGTGTGTGTGTGTGTGTGTGTGTGTGTGTGTGTGTGTGTGTGTCACAGGTGAAGACCTAGTCTACAGTATGCAAAGCGGGGGTAGGTCCTTAGGTCACAAAGGGATCAAACCAGCCGGTAGCTACAATACAGGCCCTGTGAAGCTCCTACTTTGTAATGCTTGTTGCTTATATTTGTTCTGCGTAACATATTCCAGAGCTGTGCGCATGTGTACAGGGGTGCACGTAACGTGAAACATTTATCACAAGAGCGAGGCATCTCAAATTGGCCCACTGGCTCTCCATGCTTCATTAACGTTGGTGCAGTGATTTTTATGGTTCATCAGTCTGAAAACGTTCATTAGCGGAGTTGTTAGTTAAAGGATCACTTCACCCATTTTGGTATAATCTTCAGGGTATTACAATGGTACTGTTTCTGTCTCAATCTGTGTCTCAGAGGAGGACTGTGGACAGCTAGAAGGTCCTGGGTTCGATTCCCGCCGGGGGACGCTGTGGGCGCTGGGTGCGTGTTCTCTCCTCCGCGTCATCAGCGCCCACACCCTAGGTGGGGTTGGCGAAAGGGCCTTTCTGTGTGGAGTTTGCATGTTCTCCCCGTATTTCCTATAGGGTAGATAGATACCCTCACAAAGAACATGCAGTAATCCTGGTCTATACACTGTAATGCCTCCCCCTGGCCAGCCGGGGCACCTGATGGAGGGGAAAGGAACCGGTTGGAATAATACCGGGGGAATCCCCCCTGTCAGGTGAAAAGAAACAACTTGGACTACTCATACATAGAAGGAAGCATGAGGTCAGTCTGTTGTCTCCCCAGGCATGGCAGAGGGAGAGCAGAGCCCAGGATTACATAGATAGATAGATAGATACCTTTAATGGCACTGGGTGAAAAAAAATTGGTTACAAAAACATGGAATAAAAATTCTCTCTCTCTCTCTCTCTCTCTCTCTCTCTCTCTGTATATATATATATATATATATATATAAAGAGGAGGGCCTTGGACAGTTCAGAAACATGACTAAGTGGCATTATAGGTAGGCAGGTTTGATTTCAGAATGTTAACTTTCCAGGAAGAGAAAGCCTGTAATTTCTTAAATGGAATCCCCATGGGAGGCAGGTTTCGGAACTGTCCATTGCTCACCAGATTAGATTGTGCCATATTATAAATAGGTCAGAGAGTCTTATTGCCGGTATCAGTAGAGAACGCAGTATCCCGTTTCAATGCGCTGGCTGGGAAATGGACTGCTGAGTGCTGAGGTGGAGCGCCGACCATCAGGTCCCAGTATTACCACGCGGCTTGCCGCGCCCAAGCTGTACAACTCATACGCTGAGCATTAGTGAGACTGAGGACCCTTCTATATGAATGTAACCCAGCTGAACCATAGGGTCGCTAAGAATGGACCTATTTATGTAATTTAGAGGTGTAATGGCATTTTGTTTCCACTGGGGGGTGCACTACCCTGCACTACTACTGTCTCTGTAATCCAGGGTGTTGCATTATGGGTACTTCCTCTTCAGAAATGGTTTTCCATGAAGAAAGGCCAGAGATTCTGCTCTGATAAACCTTGGTATGAAAATGAAATAAAACACTAAATAATATTTCATGGTTGAATATTTCAGTATTATATGATAGCTAATAAGCACTTCTCTTATTAGAGTCCCTGTGATCCTGGAGGAAAAACAAATTCAGGCAAACTTTGTTTGTTGTGATCCCTGGTGAGTGAAGCTGTGCCTGGGCCTCAAGCCTGTTGTTATTGTAGCTATCTCTCACATGTTGTTTGCTTTTGAGCCAGTAACCTTTCTTAAAAACCAATCAGGGGTTTGATACTATTGTGTCTGAATGTGTTTGAATATACTCTGGTGCACTCTGTATCACTGTATTATTGAATAAGAAGCTAATATTATTTATTTAACATCTGCAGCAAATTACTGCAGATGTTCTATCAGTCGGTGGTCAGTAGTGTGCTATTCTATGCTGTGGTGTGCTGGGGAGGAAATGCCAGACAAAGGGACATAGGTAGATTGGACAGACTGATCAGGCGGGCTGGCAAGTTGACAGGGGCCGAGCTGGACTCGGTGGTGGCAATGGCAGAGAAAAGGACTCTGGCCAAGACATTGTCCATACTGGATGATGTCAGCCACCCGCTGCACACAGTACTTTACTCCCAAAAGAGTACATTTAGCAATAGGTTTAAATCCCTATCATGCAAAACAGACCGATATGGGAACTCCTTTATCCCAAGGGCCATTAGGATCTATAATGAAGTACTGGGGGGGAGAGGAGACGGGCGGGGGTTGGCTAGTTAAATCCTTTTTTTAATTTTGTTACTATAGTTCTTAGCTATGTCTTCTTTGAATGTTTTGTTTTATTCCCTTTTAATTAGTGACTCCTATACTTTTTAGATTTTTTATTGTGCTATGTGTCTTCTTTTTCACTGATGCATTGTTTTTATATGTTCATCATGCTCTTTTTTATTGATTGATAACGTGTGTGAATGTACTGCACTGGAGCTGTTGGACAAAATGAATTTCCTTCGGGATCAATAAAGTATCTATCTATCTATCTATCTATTTATCTATCTATCTAATAGATGCTAGTCTGGGATCACTTCACTTTTCGGGGTTTGATCGGGTCGGGAGCGGAAACCACTTTACGTCATGTTGTAGTCCTAGACGGACTACAATTTGGCTGGAACTATCAAACCGGATTCAGTTTTAACCCAAAATATTCCCCTGCACCAAAGGACATACTTTTAGGGCCTACCTAATAGCTGCAGCGTAGTTTTGCTTTTGGAAAATTCGTTTGTATCTTTTAAGTCCAACTCGTAGCGACTGGCAAGACTACACTAGGCTACTCGAGCATTTTAATAGGGATTGGGGAAACAAACAAAGGGAACCAAAACAAAGCGACGCCGCTTCTTCTTCGTTTACATCAAAACCCTTTGGTTTGAGAGGCTTAAGTCCATTTCATGTTTGTAATAGCCACAACTACATGGTCTTTGTACAAGTTTGAATAATATAATGAGTACATTTGTCCTCTGTTGAATAAGTTAATGATTAAATTCATGATTAAAGGGCATTACACTAATGTTGGAGTATTAAAAGGTTAAAAAGGTTTAAAAAGAATGACATTATGTTTAAAAGGTGAAGATAAGAATTTCATTGTAAATATGCTGTTTAATTTCATTTAATGGATGTATTTCTGTGGTCAAAGGTTATACATGATTTCATTGTATTTGAAGCATATCCTTACTCATTGGTTATGTGTTGAAAGATATTAAGAAGAAAATAAGTTAATGAGTCTCATAAGAACAAAGACTAATTTGGTGTTCTGCACTTTGTGTAGATTGTTTTTTTGACAACCCCAGAAAACCACGAGAAGTCTGAATTCTGTTGATGGCAAGCTAACCAAGTGACATCTGTGGACGGTTGGGAGCGGTGTGGCCAGCCGCATGACCGCTGCAGAGGGACCTGCTGAATACGACAAAACAGATAAGATTTGAAGCTGCTGCCTCTGTCCAAGGAGCAGTGCCCACACATTTACACTGACACCTCATGCCCGAGGTCTCCCTTTTCCCCACTGCACACACAGGGGGAACTGAACTTAAAGATCTGAATAAGGAACTGAAAAAGGGCTCAAAAAGGGCTACAGCTTTTGAATCCCTCTCAAAGGGAACACTTCTAAGAGAAACCCTACCAGGGTACTTTAAGTTGAAGGGTTTAAAACCTTAATGGACACTTTATTTTTCTATTTTTATTTTCAAGAGCTCTCTTTATTATTTTCTATATAGCAGCGCTATATATTATTGTTGTTGTTGTTGTTTATTGACCACTGTTGCTGCTGGAGGCAATCAAATATGGTCAAGTCTGCTCAACTCAATTCTAACTCTTTGTGAGTTATTTTAAGGGCAACCACCACCGAACCTAGGTAGATGTCTAGCGCCTCTCGTCCTCTGTCATTGGGGTGGGATAGGGGGCGCTACATGAAGAGATGGAGCATTGACATGGAGCAGTCAATCGCCCCATCCTTTGCTCCCCTTCAGATCCTGTCAATGTTCAATCCCTTTCAAACCCATACACCTCTGGATCTGTCTCTTCCAACCCCTGCAGGTTATTTACAAGACTCTGCTTCTGCTTCTGAAATAGATCAGCTCTGCAAGTATTATTAGTCTTTGGAGCATATGGGCATTAATGATGTATGGACAGAGCTAGGCTACTTGCATTAAAATGCCGATAATTAGTATTTAGTGAGATACTTGAGCTGCCACACACGTCCATGATCTTACATCACCACTCCCATGGCCTGCTCCTACTGTATATACTTGTCAGTCAGCAGCTCAAAACGTTGACTCATTCATTCTTAATTTCTCTACAATGTGAGGAAAAACGTACCAGAGAATGTGTGTTTAACCCTCTTCGTCCCGGTTGGGACATAAGGCCGCAATCATACACTGCCACTGAACCCTGTCTCGTGCTTTGGCCTGTGCTTCGTCCCATGAGAGACCCATCTCCTTCAGCTCCGTCATCACCGTCCTTCGCTAGGTGTTCTTTGGTCTGCCCCTCTTTCTTTTCCCAATCGGGGTCCATCTCAAGGCAACTTTGGGTACCTTTCATTGGGCATCCTCAATACATGACCAAGCCATCTTAACCTGCGTCTCTTTATCTCAAGGGACATATGGAAGCTACCGGTCTTCTTATAAAGTTCCTCATTCAAGATTTTATTTGTCCAAAAGATGTTGCAGATTTTGCGTAAGCAACTATTGTGGAAGACATCAACTTTTCTCATATCCTCTTTACTCTCCAGCACTCCGAGCCATATAGCAGGACAGCCTTAACATTGCTATTGTAGAGCCTGAGCTTGGTTTTGAGGCTATATTGTTTAGACTTAAGATGTTGCGAAGTTGGCTGAAAGCACCTCTTGCTTTGTTGAGACGCGTCTTAATGTCTTTTTGCGTTCCACTTTTGCTGCTTATAAGGCTACCAAGGTATGTAAAGTCTTCAACACAATCCAACACCTCTCCATCGATGGTAATTGGAGGTGCTTATGATGCACATAACCTGGGTCTTTTTCTGGTTAATGTACAGACCAGTTCATTTTGCATAGTTGCATAACCGGTCAGACTTCCTGGAGGTGGGTACGAGTGGATGACATTACTGCCAGGTCATCTGCAAAGTCAAGGTCTTCCATATAGGAGAACAGGGTCCATTGGATTCCACGGGGATGGTCTGATGTTGTTTGACACATCACCCAGTCGATGGTAATCAGGAACAGAATAGGGGAGAGGATGCAGCCTTGTCTTACTCCAGATTTTATGGGAAATTACTCTGTCAAGGTGTTATCAAGGATGACACTACATTCAAAGTGTTCATAGAATATCCCAATGATGTTGACAATTTTGGAAGGTATTCCATACGCCCTTAGGATCTTCCATAGGCTCTCGCGATGTACACTATCAAATGCCTTCTTAAAGTCAATGAAGTTAATATACAAGGGGGCATTCCACTCAATACACTGTTCGATGATGTTGCGTAAGGTAAAGATCTGATCGATACAGCCTCTACCTTTGCGAAATCCTCTCTCAGCTTGACATCTATAGCACTATCAAATCTTTTGAGAAGGATTTTACAAAAGACCTTACTAGGGACGGACAGAAGTGTTATGCCTCGCCAGTTGTCACAATTTTTCAGGTCGCCTTTCTTAGGAAGCTTGCATATGAGACCCTTGCTCCATTCCTTTGGTACGGCGTTGGGTTCCCATATCTCTATGTCTGTGTGTTTTAGTGTGTGTTTTGTGTGGCAGGCATGCAGCGACAAGTATGCTTGTTATTGACTTTGCACTTTTTCCTGCACTATAATAGATTAGGCTTTGGCCAACTAAGCTTTTTTCCCCACCTGACACAAGTTGACGGTGGCAGTAAAGCCATAGTAACCGCTGTTACTGTCACACAAAGTCATCATCTAAGCCTCGGTTTGAGCCTGGAATAACCTGGGGACAGTAGGCAAAGTCTGCCCTTGCCAAAGTCTAGAATCTTGAAGTCCGTATTTGTAATTCCAGTGTAGCAGCATCATTGTTTCACCACTGGCTTTTTAATGTTTTGTTTGATTAAGACCAGGATAATTTTCTCCCCTTTTTTTTAGTTTTCTATGTCTTTCATGTCTTTATCGTTTACTATTGTTGCTGGCAACTCAATAGTAAATACTACAGCTATGTGTTGCATCTTCGATATAGTTTAACACAATTTCACACATAAACAGTTGATGGTTTTAAACATGTTGAGTAAAATATTAAAGTCTCTAATGGCCTGTGTTTTATGTAGTCAATTATATTCAGTTGTTGCTTTAATTCTTTTTTGTTTTGAAATGGTTGTATTCACTAAAGTATTCAGGAATATGAACAAGCAGTTCTCATAAGGTGGAGGACCTTCTCACTGCTACTGTTTGTGATGACTAGGGTAGTTTTGTATCCCCGTAGAGCCGAGACCACTGGTTCCCTATAGTTTATGTTCTGTCAGTAAGTAGACCCATCCTCATTAAGATATGCAGAGAGAATAAAAACAGCTGAGTTGAGCATGCCAAACACGTGCCAGTGAATGGCTAATTTGTGTGTGTGTGTGTGTGTGTGTGTGTGTGTGTGTGTGTGTGTGTGTGTGTGTGTGTGTGTGTGTGTGTGTGTGTGTGTGTGTGTGTGTGTGTGTGTGTGTGTGTGTGTGTGTGTGTGTGTGTGTGTGTGGGTGGGAGATGTCTTAAAATAAAACAGCCTTGCTATCATCAGGGCCAGTAAGTCCCCTGGTAGTGATGCCACTGAAGCACAAAGGTGCTGGCTTAGCATTTCTACTCATTCTACTACTTAAACCCATGGTATTTAAAAGGTCAAACGTCTTGTTTTCAGTGATTCTGTTTTTCAGTACAGCAATAATAGAATTAAATTCTTTCAGAGGATCCATACTGTAGTCAAGTGGTCCTTGAAATTATGAAGGCTCTTTTGATCTTATCTGCATATTACGGCCTAGTCACAGAAGCATTGTGTCACGATTCACCTAATCCACGGTTCGATTCGATATTCGATACGGTCATAGGCATATCATTATTAATTACTGAGGCTATTAAGTTTTGATTTGTAGAGAAAAACACATTTTAATAAATAACAATTAATAGTGAAAAAAGTGACGAAAAAAAAACCGCTCATCTACCAGTTGATTAGGTGAGGTGCTGGAGGCAAAAAGGAGCAAGATGAAAAATGTTCATGCCGGAAGAAGGTCTATGAACGAAAGCTTGCACTTTTCCTAAACTGAAAATAAATAACTTGATTTTGCACAGTTTTAAATAACAATTATAAATAACAGATAAAACATGTTTATATAGCCTATTAATAATATAAACTTTGGATTTAACCCTAACCCTATCAACTGTCATCGACATTTTCATGAGTTAATAGTCTTTGAAAAGTTATGATTTTTTCCCGTTCCAAGTGGCCATGACCCTCATAGCCAACTCATGGCTTTCCAAAATTGTTAAGAGAGTCTGGACATCTGGGGGTGTATGAGTTCTGAGAAAAAGTTCTGAGACCCCCCATCAAAAGTTCAGAATAACATCAATTTCTAGTTACCGATATATCACCTCCCTTTTCCGAAGAAAAGGACTAAGGAGCATGTATTGCTCTTGACGTTAAAGGTGATACACCATGCATTTAAAAAGTATTTATGTCATATTGTTTATGTCCCAAAAACGTTTTTCAAAAGGTTTGAGGCTAAATTACCACTCCTGAATAGAGAGCCTCTCTCATTTTTGAATGCATGGCTCTCAGAGCATTTCAGCTGCAGTACCACCTTTGGCCTGAACTGCGCCACCCCCCCAAAATCTTTTTTTTGATTTGTTTTATTTTTTATGATGACGTCACAATCGGCAGATGACGTCACAATCGGCAGCAAATCTGGATAGCCTGTTTTGAGAACCCTTGGGATACTTTTAACCTTCGCCTTCTCAAAACCAGAGAAAGACACAACGGTCAGAAATGGGACTTTGTGAGGATAGAAGGTGCTAGTGGGACCTCAAAAAAAGGTTTTAAAATAGGAAAAGTGAAATTTCATGGTGTATCACCTTTAATGTACAGGTTGTGTATTTTGGACATACATTTACAAATACTATTCTTACAAGGTGTTTAACATTTCAGACCTGTCAAATACTAATACAATACATGACAGTACTAAAGTACTAAAACGTAATTTTAATACATATTTCATGTTTGTAAATACTGCCCATCTCTGGCCATATAGTCAACGGGCTAAACATGCCATGTGGCACGATCCTTTAAGTTCACAGCAGCTTTGCATGTAGCCTACATACATTTTGTCTAACCTCAATTCGGCATGAAGCATTTCTGTCATTGTTCCAATTGAATACAGAGCAGATAATGGAGCTGGAGAAAGAGGCTGGATGAGTCAGCCCCCAATCTGACCCTTAATTAACTTCTGTATACTGTACAAAAAGACCATGTGAATGTATTGGCTGTCTCCATTCTTCTTCCATGGAAAGATGCTTTTGTCATGCCAGTAATTAGATTTTGTGCAGAGAGTAGGCATGTACAATAAGATTATCTGCCCTTCTGGCACAGATTTTTTCTTTTTTCTACCCCTCAGAGGTATACTCATTGAGAACATCTTTTGTGTTACTGTGTATTTGTCCATAGTCAGACAAGCATTTTGTTTATCAATTTACAGGCCTATTTAGTTTGTCCAAAGTATTTATCTTTTCATTAATTTGTAGACACAGGAATTAAAAAGGCCTGCCATTTCTGGACTCTCAGTATATCTGGCTGTATTTTTTACAGTTCAAAAGGGAAACCAGCAATTAGTAATCAGTTCCTTTTGTTTGTTTGCAAGACAACTTGAGAATGTGTGTAGGCTGCCCTGAAGAGATGATTATTGTGGGTGAAAAGCTCAAAAAGCAAGGTCACAGTTAAGGCCAAGGTCAAAATCAAGGTCAAAATCAATAACTATTAGCAAAATACCCCAAGATTAACAATCAACGAGGTAAAAAGCAAGAACAGATTCCCAGAAGATATGATTCACTTTTGTTCACATTAGTGTGCATTAATCATCTCTTCAGGGTAGCCTACACACATTCTCAAATTATCTTGCAAACAAACAAAACACACTCGAACAGACAGCAGCGATTACAATACCAACCACACAACCAATAATTGCTGGTTTCCTTTTTGAACTGTAAAAAGACAGCCAAACATACTGAGAGATCAGAAATGCCAGGCTTTTTTACTTCCTTTCTGTCTACAAATGAGTGAAGAGATGAATACGTTGGAAATACAAAATAGGCCTGTAAATTAATAAACAAATGCTCGTTTGACTAAGGACAAATACATAGTAACACAAAAGATGTTCTCAACGAGGAGCTCTGATGGGTAGAAAAATAAATTCCAGAATGGCAGATGATCTTATTATACATGCTACTCTCTGCACAAAATCTAATTACTCGCATTGCTGAATTTAGAAAATCTTAGGAAAATGTCTCAAATCAGAGAAAGACTAATTTTGTCTTATAATCATTTGTTTTAAAATTACAAGAGATTTGCGCCTGCTTTTTATAATTTTTATCCCACGATTTTGTAACCCATTTTTTCACCCAGTGACAATTACCTAACCTGTAATCCTGGTTTCTGCTCTCCCTCTGCCACGCCAGGGGAGACAACGGACTGACCTCATGCTTCCTTCAGTGCATGAGTAGTCCAAGTTGGACGTAGCGCGTGGAAGGAACACGTTATTCCAAACAGTTCCTTTCCCCTCCAATCAGGCGCCCTGGCTGGCCAGGGGGAGGCATTATAGAGACCAGCATTACTGCATGTTTGCCAGACCCATGAAATGGGTAGGCCTACATAAGCAAATGTCGGTCTGTCTGTCCGGGTTTTCTATATAAAGGGTATATATGATGATGACATGATGATGACATGCCTACAAAAGGCATGATGTCATAAATGATGATGACAGAAAGGGACCCAGAGGGTTGGCAGAACCGGGGTCTGGCACAACCAGGTTGACCTGGTCTAGTTTTGTAAGGGTATACCCTAGGAGACATGGGGAGAACATGCAAACTCCACACAGAAAGGCCCTCACGGACGGACGGACGGACGGACGGACGGACGGACGGACGGACGGAGGTATTGGACTGCCATTGATGTATATCGGACCAGTTACCCATATATGGAGTCCCCTGCATGATAGTCAACAATGTTATGTCAAAACATATCCTTAATATTGATGACATTGGGACAGGGATCTCCATATATGGGCATAAAACGTATGTTAATTAGTCAAGCAGGGCCTTGGCGAGTTTGGGCCTGGGTTTGATGCCTGGGGATCTCCATATATGGGCATAAGGGGGTACCCTAACAGGGCATCATTTGGAAATGCCCATACTGTATATGGATGGACATGTTATTTTTTATCTTTTATTAATATATATCCATATACAAATATGGACTTAAAGCTATACTATGTAACTTTTTTAATAAAACAAATCTTAAAATTGTCCTAACTATTAAATCACTAAAGTTTTAGAACACCCACTCTGTTAATTTCAGCCCCAAAAGCCTTTTCTACTACCGCCGTGTGGCTGTGACCGGGACTGTTTTTCCTGGCAAAATTACGTCATCTGCATCATTCCGTATACGTGTCTCCCAGATGATACACTACCGGCCAATCACAGCGCGGATCATAAACAACCGGCCAATCACAGCGCGTCTTGCCGTCTTCTCAGGAAGTAGCTTGTCTCAACAGCAGTGTTTACACTGGTGAGGAGTCATAGCATGTTACACCCGAACCCCTGGTCACAGAGGAACGTGAGACCACTCTATGGATTCATCTCGCATTTTTTGTAAAATACCTGCAATACCGCTACTGACCAGTGGAGCAACTTCCAGAGTATAGCTTTAATATTAACGTTAAGGTAGGGTGTAAATCAGAGTAAAGCAGACTCTTGGGCCAGTTAGGGGCTGGGATTGATGTATCCATATATGGGCATAAAACGGATTTTGTTTCTGGGAATGCCCATATATGGACTGACTGTGGACTGACTGACTGACTGACTGACTGACTGACTGACTGACTGACTGACACGGAGACAAGCAGCAACATTTCTCATGGTATACTGCGACCTTCGGTCGCAATTATGTTATTGCTCAGAATATTTGCTATTTTTTCAGTGTGAGGGGAGAAAGAGTGAAACCGTATTAACAACAAACCTATTAGAGCCAGGCTCTCAGACCTCTAATTTTAAAGCTTTGATTACCAATCTCCCAGCCGTGTAGCTGAATGGATTTGATGCTCAATGCATGAACAACGGAGCCATTAGTCTTGAATGGTGCTGTTATATGAGAATTATTTACAGAAACGCATCCTAAAGCACAAACCACAGTCTGACCTTCTGATCAGCACAGCAGATTTGTTCAGCTGCACGACAGAACAAATAATGCAAGAGGCAGAGCTCCTTTACATATACGTACAGTCGTTGTGCGCGCGCAAGGCAGGAGATGGTAGAACCCAATTGCAGGACAAAGAGACAGAGGCAGAACAGTCAAACTTATAGAGCTTTTACCAAAAATCTAGGGACAAAATTAAAATAAATAGGAAATAACGCACGCACATACACGCACGGCACGCACGCACGCACGCACGCACGCACGCACGCACGCACGCACGCACGCACGCACGCACGCACGCACACACACACACACACACACACACACACACACACACACACACACACACACACACCATCATCATCATCATTGAGTATGAGAGCCAGACAGCCAGTATACAAGTAGTCTTAAGGCAGGTCTGTTCCATGATCTGTTCCAAGTATCATCTGTATGTATAAACGTGTCCATTTTGTTTGCTATTCAGATGTGCAGTAAGAGGTGCACTGCCTTTGAATAAGCAATTCTACGCATGGCTGATTCCCTCCCCCTCTGTTTCCTTCACCCCTTCCATCTACACTGAGGAAAAGGGATGTAGTGCAGATGCCATATACAAACACATTATTTTCATCTTTCACACTCTTTCATTTCCTTCTTCCTCTCTCCTCTAGAGCTCAGGAGGTGTTGCACAGGGAATGCAGCATGATTGCCATCTGGGTAGTTACAAAATAGGCAAGGCTTCTTCCCCCTCTGCAATCTGCTTGTTTTGATGTAAATATTATATATTTCAAGTTCTTAGGCCACACAATTGTGTCTCTGGACCGAGTAGGATGGTTCAATATAACCCATTACAGACCTCTGAAGCCTGCTGAAGTTCCAGAGTAGCCTGGAATCAGGATGAATCCGGCGGTGCAGAAAAATATTTGCCCATGGTGGATTTGGGTCCCCGCTCAATTGTGAATCCATTTCCTCACCCGAAGAGTTGGGTGATCAATCAGGGCCCAGTATTGGTCTGATTTAACCAATAGTGTCCGGAGCAATTCTTTTTTACCCGCCCCTTGGGAAAAGAAAACGTCCATTTAGAAGTATCAGACTCATATGCACGCAGTGATAGTCTGGCTACACAAGGCTAGTTCCAGAGTAGTGTACAACACCTGCTGTCACCAGTCTTTGACTCCATACACATCCGTACACTATGAACCTAGGGCAGGGGTCCCCAAACTTTTCCATGCCAGTGAAATGCCGCCCCCCCTTTTTCATTTTACTTACCTGTCCAGTTGGCCCCCCAAATGGAAACATGGATTGATTGATTGATTGATTGATTGAATACTTTATTATAAGTTTACTGTACATAGGAAAAGGTACAGGACGGTACAGTTCACTGTTACAAGGTCAACTAAAAGGATAAAGAACACAAGAATGCTGTCTGGCTTGTTTAAATTGGGGTCCCTTTGTACTCAATTCATACAAGACCTAGAGCGTAGCGTTCAGACCTACAGTAACCATGTCTATGGTGCAGGGCAGGAATTTCACGGAGGCCATGAAGGCCATGGCCGTCGTTGCACATCAGTTTGGCCTTGTGCCCCTCCAAAAAATGGCAAGCCCTGAGGCCACAGTGGCATTAATGCCCCAGCTGACTACTTTCTCCTCTGTTTCTGTCTTGTCAATATGTAGACACAGTGTCTTTCTTGTCATGCAGACACCAGAGTCTTAAGTCCCCATTTTTAAACCAATCCAGTATCTTTGATTTGTGCAGGGCTGAGCATCAGATTGTAAATACCCATTTATTTATTTCACAGCAGATATTCTACATATTAAATGTAACCCTTAAATTCAATTAATTATTTCAATGGACTGAAATCTTGTTTTATTTGATGGCCTTCCTGCCCTGGCATTTGGCCTTTGTGCCCTTAAAAAATTGACAACCCCAAAGGCCAAGTGTCCTTGCCCCTAAAATGATGAAATTCCAGGCCTGCTATGGTGATAAATTGTTTCAGTGTACAAAGGAAAACATCTGTCCCCTGATATTCTTTAACCTGTGTTTAACCAGGTTAAACCACATTGAGATATGATGAAACTATGGGCAAACAGAAGAAGAAGAAATTACAGATACAGAGATCTCCAACTATGGGCATGTGTGTGGAGATTGAACAATGAAAACAACAATTTAAAACAAGCAAACACATTAAAATCACATTATGGCTGGCACAAATGCTGATGCTAAAAACAAAAACAGCTTCCTACACTTTCAAGCTCCTAGCCCTTCAGAATTTTGAAGAAAGGTTCATTTACTGTAAAAAACAAACAAAAAGAGAGAACAACCAGGTGATCAGTGTAGGTACTGTACAAGTTGAGTTAAAAAACATACAGTTGGTGCTTCTAGGATCAACGGGACTAAAACTTGAAAGGAGAGGAGTGATCCGAGCACTCAAAATGTAAAGGAGGAGAGGGTGGGCGTAAAATCAACATACTTTATTAATTACAAAAAGGTTAAAAAGCCAACATGTTTCGATCCACTGAAATTCATCATGCCCTGATGAAGACCAGTGCGTTGAAACAAGTTGGCTTTTGAGGTGTGGAGTTAACATTACTCTAATAGACCCCCAGGTGTGGTTATAATGTGTCCCAATCTCCCCAGGAGCCAGTCATTGCAATTTTTTTCATTTTCATTTTTTCATTTCATTTGAAAGCTGGGGATCATAGCTACAAAATGATATATTGGTTGTGGAGATTGACCCAACAGTTTTGAAGATATGGCTTATAGAATGATGCCATGCTGAAATAGTACTTTTGAGATATTCAAGTTTTAAATAAATTTCTAACCTGCAATGACCTGACTCCGCCACATGGGGAGCAATCTTCAATTCAATCTTCAATTCAAAGAAGCTTTATTGGCATGAGAACACAAACGTTTACACAGTGGTGGAAAAAGTACCAACATTTTATAATAAAGTAAAGTATCAATTCTGCAATGTAGAATCACTCTGTTACAAGTAAAAGTCCAGAATAAAAAATGTACTTGAGTAAAAGTACAAAAGTATTGGTATCCAAATGTACTTAAAGTACCAAAAGTAAAAGTACAAAATGTTTGAAAATAGCAAATCTACAAGCTCACAACGCGTCGCACCGCAATGCGTTGTGAGCTTGTAGATCGTCTATTTTCAAATAGCCTTGGTATAACATAGGGCTAAAGTGGTTTATGTATGTTTTAAACTTTAGTTATTGCTCTCTAAAAAGATAATGCCACAACAGCATCTCAAGCATTATTGGGCTAAATGTAAAGACGCTACAGTGCGCCAACCGTGAAGCAGTTTAACCAATTTGCTACATACGTCTACACAAACGGTCAGATTACAAAGATAAATTGCTTAGTGAAGGCTCACAGATGTCACCATAGGGTACGCTCCAGCAGAATGTCCCGTAATGATCGTATTATTTAATGAGGAGCATTTTAATCCGATCGGTCGTCGTTTCCTTAAAAAGGTATTAATGTATCTAAGTGCAGTACACCTCGCAACCGATGGGGTCGCATGGCTGAAAAACAACAGAAAATGGCATCTGATCGGATTAAAATGCAGTTTATTAAACAATACGAAAGATACGGGTAATTCTGCTTGAGCGTACCATACTGTGACATCTGTGAGACTTCAGTAAGCACGTTATCTTTGAAATATGAAGGTTTTTGTAGACGTACGTAGCAAATAGGATTAACTGCTCAACACGAGGTTGAAGTGAATGTATTACGTGTGCAACAGGGCTAACTGTGCTAAATGTAGCATAATCAGTGTTTGTGTAACTTCAGTCAGAAGGATTATTTGACCTGATAATAAAACACAATCTACAGGCTTAACCGCCTCGCGTTGTGAGCTTGTAGAAGAGAGCAACAATAGAGTTGGGTCACGTTTTATTTGTTTATAGCCTGCAGCTAGCGCTGCAGCTAGCGCTAGCTAGCGTTAGCCGTTAGCCACTCATAGCCAGTCAACCAGAATAGTCTACTCTAAAGTCAACTTTCCGACGGCGAGTGAACGATTGCATTCCATCCATGTTTTCTTGGCTGTCAATTTATTGTCCAAAAAAACAAACACCCTGAACGTTAGAATTAGATAGTTTAGGACGACACTGATCTATTCAATGCTAAGCTAACTCAGTGACAAAGGAAGCTTCCGCACCGGAGCTTCACAGAAGACAAACGCATACGTCACAGACGCCTCCAGGCAGGAACGGATCATTTCACCAGCGTAGAAGAAGAAACAGCGGAAGAACGGCGGAAGAATAATAAATAATAATACACAAAATCATACATTACGTGGTTAATAATTGTTCATTTGGAACACACGTGGCATTAAATTAATGGGATAAATACTGTGGGTTGCTTCGCTAAGTAATGGAGTCCCGATATTACCGCATTTGGCTACAAACGGCTAACAAAGGCTGGCTAGTTAGCATTTTAGCTAATATAAACTGGGAGGACTAACAGAATTATGTACCGATCTCTCACATTAATTAAAAAAAGTCTTATTTACATGCAGAGTTAAGCTCTGGCGTTTAAGTGAAATGTAGCCTAGATATTATGAGATGTTGTTTAAAAAGGGTTAGGGTTAGGGCATTAAAAAAAAAAGAGCAAAAAAAAAAAATCATTTTGGCTACAGGGAATAATGACAGTCCCCGAGATGACTAGCTGCTGGGGGTGCTGGGACACATATGCAAATATGTCTTCCCTGTGTATTTTTGGTTTCTTTCTGAATGCTGAAAGCCTCTGAGTCAAAAGGCCCAATTGAAATACACAGCTTTAATGACATCATATTTCATAACATCATTCCCTCCTCTTTTTACCATAGCAACACTGTGGGTGTGGCTAACTTCCGCTGGGTACCACCCACCTGAGAACCAGGTGTACTTAATGAACAGGTGGGTGTGGCCACGCCTTTTTGTAATGAATAAAGTATATTTCCTGGCTTGAGACAAGGTTTTGAGAAGCAAAGTTTTGATGGTCAATCTGAAAATTCTGAAAACCCAAATACATATAGCTAGAGACAAATTCTATAGCTGCTCCTTGCAAGGTCAAAACAGGGAGATTTTGCGATCGCCAGAAGAATAGCATGACCTTTGTTTTATCTGTATTTAAAAGCAACTTTTATATCTATAGGGTATATTCATGCAATCCATGATATGCTACAGTAGACAATATGTCATCTCACCCTTCCAGAGGGATTTGTGAATGATCTCTCAAACATGCTGCAAGTATGCAATCAG
Organism: Nannobrachium achirus; assembly: GCF_963921795.1. Lineage (NCBI taxonomy): Eukaryota > Metazoa > Chordata > Actinopteri > Myctophiformes > Myctophidae > Nannobrachium > Nannobrachium achirus. The sequence goes on along the minus strand of NC_137816.1, from coordinate 15,561,433 downwards.
GTATGTGATAAGGATCCAGCTTGACCAAAGGCTTGTGTGTATGTGTGATTGTGTATGTGAAGTATGTGCATGCTTGCACTTTGTGTAAGGGCATTGTGTGTTGTACGTCGCATTACATTGCAGTGTCATTGCAATTGCACTATTGCACTATGTGCATGACAACCTGGTAAGCCCAATGATCCCTGTTGATATATTGCATCTGTTCAGAGGCTGCTGCTGCATTTGTCAAGTTCACCATCAAGGTCATGTATCTCAGGAAAGGATATGTATAAAGCGGAGGTGCAAAGCAACGTGGAAAATTCAATCAAGTGATGTAATCTTTTGCCATCAGTGACATCATGGTGTCAAATGATTTATACTTGTAAATGTCAAACTACAGTTCCAACGGCCATAACGCATAATGAACATCAAAATTATATAATTGCTCATATCTCAGGAACAGAACATTATTTATAATCAGCCAAGTTTTGGCATATAGCAATGGATGTTGGTGCAGAGGTTGTGCAACTCCAGATGTGTTATTACAACGTGACCAGAAGGTCACGCCGTGTAGAACTAGATTTTTCATTAGTTGTGGTGAAACTGTGCAGCTCCTTGCCCTCGTCCAACACTCTTGTACATTTCATTTATTTCTGTATAATATAAGAATATCGTAGGGATTTTTTTAAATTGCCTATATTGGTGGTTTATCTATGTTTATCACTCCCAGTCAGGAGTTCATTCTTTGTCTGTTACAGCCAAGATACAGATAGATAAACTCAAACTCAAAGCACTGAGGTATATTCACAATGTAGAAGAGAGCAAATAACATTTTGGTCAGAGAGACCTTCAGATAACCACGATATTGTTGTTGACGTCATATTTGAACTTCTTATGTTGCTTTTTTGGTTAAGTAATTACAGTACCTACTTACTTCTTCGTTCAACAGTGTTACACAAAAGTAGCCGATGTAATGCATTATGAGCTTGTAGATCTGCTGCTACTTTTGAATTTGAATTCTGAAATGTTTTGTACAAACCGGTATGACGTTTCCATCCGACAGCAACGGTATAATAATCTGTGGTATAAAGTAGTTAATATGCAAAAGCAGTTGTTTTTGATTGTCCTGTCTTTGGTGTTCATGAATCTATTCATTATTCATTCATCAAAGAATTTAACCAAAGAAATAACCGTTTTCGTAATTAGACCAATAATTTCCCCATTTTGTCTGGTTTTACAATCCTTCATATTCTATATATATATATATATATATATATATATATATTTGTGTGTGTGTGTGTGTGTGTGTGTGTGTGTGTGTGTGTGTGTGTGTGTGTGTGTGTGTGTGTGTGTGTGTGTGTGTGTGTGTGTGAAAAACTACTGTTAACCCATTTAGACCTGGAAGGCATCTGTGTCGCTTTAGATTTTAACCGCTTTAACCATCATTTTATACCTTAGCTATTAAAACATAGCAGATATACAAGTTTATGACCTTTTGAAAAATCATGAACATTTGTGCAAGTCTTTGAATATATTTGTAACATTTGTAACTCAAATCTTTCTTTATCTGGGTCCCTGGAACATTTTTTTTTTTTAGATGGGGCGTCCGTAGTAAAATACATATAATTCTAGAGGTCCTTAACATTCAAATGTTGTATTCAAATATATATATATATATATATATATATATATATATATATATATATATATATATATATATATATGTTACAGTACGTTTGGTAACTCAGTACGTTCATGGTAAGAGCGCTTGTTTTGTCGTTCACCACACACCAATCACCACCAGATGGCGACGACAGCCATTCACTAGTGAAGGCGCTGACGTCACTCGCTTGCGACTCTCTTTCTTTATTTACTAGCCTAGCTCGGCAGTGTTTAGCCATTAGCTTACTATGCCTTACTCTAACCCTAACCTTAACGTCAGTAAAACTATGCCTAACCCTAACCTCCGTGGGGTGAGGCGCTATCATTCCTGCCGACGCGACGTTGTTGTGGCTCAAAGCGACCGCTTGTTCCGCCCCGTGCCGCGCGACGAGTGCTCCGTTTCTCGATCGTACTGTTTCTCTATCAAACCGTGACATATATACTTTATTGACACAGAGTCCTCCCTGATCATTGTTCCATTCGCCATTGCTGACAGTATGGTACTGAATGACAACCTGTTTGACAGCTCTTCGACAAACACATATACTGTGTGTAGGTTCAGCTATCACATCAAGAGTTCAGCCGACCGACCATAATGCCCATTGTGTGGAGAACAGGGTTCTCCACACACATGCCCATAGTTGGAGATCATCTCTGTATCTGTAATTTCTTCTTCTTCTTTATGCCCATAGTTCCCTGATGTCATCAGTATATGCCGATATTAGCATGTCCATATCTGGCCATATCAGATGCATTGGCGGTCCTGGACAACTGGATATCCACTATGCCATTACTGTATATGGACATATTGGATAAATTATTATGTCGAGTCATAGTGAACTTTATATATAGTTATGTCTGACTGACTGAGTCATAGAGACGGGGTGGTCCACCGGCCAGCCCGCCCACCAACATATTGGCCAATTTTAATATTAGGATATAGCATGCACACACACACACACACACACACACACACACACACACACACACACACACACACACACACACACACACACACACACACACACACACACACACACACACAGTATGTATGTATGTGTATACAGTTCAACATTTTGTGCCAACAGTGATTTTCTTTTAATTGTTGAAGCACATACAAAAGGAAAACATTAGCTGCGGCTCTCTATCACACTTAAACATTACAGTTGTTGAACCCCCAAAGGAAAACGCTCCAAATTCAGGTAATATAATAAAGTCAACTAGTTTCCATGGTTTTGTGTGATTAACACAATAACATTTCACTACTCCAACTGGAGCCCTCCTGATGTTATATAATTGAGTTTTCCTGCTGCAAACCCAGCAGGACTAAAGACTTACAATGAAAAATAATCTATAATGACCACTTAGGCAGTCCAGAGAAACCTTCTGTGTCCTGTTACAGCTGCCAGCCAATGCATCCATACTGTACTTATACAAGTTACAACACAGTGTTCTGGAGAATTAAGTAAGTGAAGTAGTGGAAGCCGTAGTTCACACTGAGGTTTTCATTCCAAATGTGTAAGCATTGTTTTCATGACTTTTGCTTTCTCTAAAAATAATGACACTGTTTTCCCCAAAAGCCCAGGGTGTGAATGAGTTATCTTTACTCATACCCAGAAACAAAAGAAGCACATTTAATGGTAGATTTCATTTCATATAATGTAGTTTTTTGACAACTGCCAAGTGATCTGTCACTGATACTTACTGTTTCTAACCCCCCAAAACATTTATAAACCCCAGGAGTTCGTTCAGAGCGAGGAAATGCCTGATATACGACGTATATCTAATTGTTCGTACGTACGTAATACACTTCTTTGCTTTGCACCAGGGGTTAATTGGAAATTATGTTTCAATAACCTCACAAGACCACAACCAATTAATAATGTACTAACCATCATTGACTTTAGTAACTAGTCCAAGTGATATAGGGCAACTGGGGTCATGCCTATGTTCCCTCCCTAGTGGCGAAAAAAAGAACCTCTGGGAACTCAGATTGATGTTCCCTCGACCCTACAGTATGTTCCCTCAACTGGCAGAAGAATTCTACCAGGGTAGGATCGGTAAAAAAAGCTCACAGCTATGAAAACAACTACACACACATGATGAGAGTGACTAGATTACAAACCATTTAACATTTACTGTATACCTCTATTGCAATACACACTAAATGTAAGAGCTGAAATGTAATTCAGTTAGTGTTAAATCAACTTTTAAAACAACCCAATCGCTGGAGAAGAAATGCTGCGGTTATACATTTCTGCAAACCACTGATACAGTAGGTTCCATCTCAACGTTTGAAGCCAGGAACGCTGTCAGCAGTGGGTGTGAGTGGTGCAGCTGTTTTTACTCTGTGGTTACCTGATCATTAGGCCTTGCTTCTGTGACAGCCACGCTCAGGTATTTCGCTCTCTCTCTGACGTATAAATGTCTATAGGCAGATTTCAAGGCCTTTTATTATACGTGTCTGTCTATCAATCCCTCCTGCCCATAAATGCAACAGAATAATGTTTACCACTCAGAGGGAGAGAAATTACACAGTCAGTGAGTACATGTAAGGAACAAAACCAAACAAAATAATGCATAAACTAACAAATGTCTCAGGGAGACAAATTAAAGAATTCGATATTTTTTGTCTTTGTTGCATGCATGTTCATTCAACCCAGAGACAGACAGACATACTTGGGCACGGAGGCACTCATACACGCACAGATAGACGCGCACGCACACACACACACACACACACACACACACACACACACACACACACACACACACACACACACACACACACACATAGCCCTTTGACATATCCAAGCAACTAACCTTCAAAAAACCCTCACAACCTTCATTGGTTGATTAGAGAACATTTTAATATGTGTCTGAGAGCAAGCCTGCCTGCCACAGAGAGTGTTCTCATGCATCTCGTTAGTGGACTCTCCGCCATAACTGAGAGGTTATCGATTCTTTCTGGGTGTCACGGTTCAGAGGAAAAAGGGGTAGAAACTAATTGAAGCCCTGTAATTTCTCACACTGCTGCCCACCTCAAGTGCTAGCTAGGCAAGTGCCTTTGAAGACAAAGGCTTTCAAATTAACTAAGGTGACCCAAAGGACACGTGGTACAGGGAAAAGAGACATGGCCAAGTGCTCTCTTCCTCCTCCTTAGCATGTCTTTTTTTTCTCCATTATCAGTGGCACGGTGCAATGATAATTAACATATTGGATACTTGTGATATTAAAATTCTTATGCCGAAAATAGCCGATCCACAAGCTCCACAAGCGATTTTCACAGAGGTAACATGTCAATGGGTCGAACACCCTTTGGATCGACCACCAAAACCTAACCTTAACCCTAACCCTAACCTCAGTAAAACTATGCCTAAACCTAACCCTAACCCTTACCTCAGTAACCGTGACGCGGGTGATTATCTAACTTACCGATGCTGTTCGACCCAACGGGAGTTCGACCTATAGGGCAGTCCCTTTTCACAGAATGTTTGCATATTTCTTCCAGATGTTCACCTTTTATGACATGCCCTGAATGTGCTTAATTGATAATGTAACACCACACGATAGAGACATACTTGGATCTTTTATCATTCAAATCAAATTCATCAACTTTTCTCTGTACTATTTCTACATCTCCCTGCTTCTTCCTTACCATGTCGTTGAACTGTGAAATTAACCCTGCATTTGAAAGCTTTACCCATCCTGACATTTCTCTCCACAAAGCACCTGCCTAAAAAGGCAAGACATCGTAAGGATCCACACATCTTTTTTCTTTTAAACATCCATTTTGTGCAGTTTGTCAAAGGTAGCTATCCTCCTGCAGCTTGAAGGCTAGGCTTTTATGCTGGTAAAAGCCATGATTATGCCTGTCTAAGCTGTCTTAAGATCAGAGAACCATTCAAATCCTTCATACGAGAATAAAATCAAAAAGGGACTTACAGTACTTACTTGAGTCTGAAAGCTTGTAAGTGTATGCTTTAAATGCCCTGCAGTGAGTGGGCATATCTCCTCTGCCCTGCTCGACCTCTCCTTTGTGAAGAAAGTTATGGTTCGAATTCCATTACACTGAAGCTTTCTTCTTCTTCTAGTCATCACTGGTATTGACCTGATTTGAGTGCAGAATTAATCCAGCAGTTTGATGAACTCTAGGTCAGGTTCTTGTGTTCTTGTGTTCTTGTGTAAAAAAAAGAAAAAAAGAAGCTTAGCTATCTAGCTTAGATTTTTTGTATAAACCTACCACAGTAAGTAAATACATAATAGATCCATAAAAATCTCACACCAAAATTGCAGACCGTAAGCTAGGTGATTTAGCCCATACTGTATATGTTATGGAATATAGGATATTACTCCTGCAGGAGTATCTGAAATGTTATAGCCAAACTATTCTAGTCCCACTTTTACCACTTTGCTAAACTAATGTTTCATATATGTCACATTCCCAAGTGGAATTGTTTTGAAAAATCAAGTGATTTTTTTTTTCAATAGCTGGTTCAGTGACACCAACTTTAGCTTTACAGTTTACTGATTTTGTTACTACATTGACATAATAGTTGTCTGCAGTACTTGTGGGACTGTCCATCCATGATTGACACTGTACAATATTGTCATAATGTAGCAGCATTCAATGAATTGCTGCCCCTGGCTGTTGTTTACCTAACCCTGCTCAGTATACAGCCCAGAGGAATGACATGATGTATTGATAATTGTACACAGGTCTTGTTAGTTATTTATATGCCTTGTTGATGCCAGAGGTCAGACGAGAATGGCCAGAGAAGTACGAGCTGATAGAAAGACAACAGTAACTCGATTAACCACTTGTTGTCTCCACCAGCCGAAGGCATGGGGGAGAGTATGTTTTTCCCTTCATCCGTCCGTCTGTCCGTGCGTCCGTGTGTCCTCGCAGTTTGTGTGCACCTAATCTCAGTCGCCGTTAGCCCGGTCGCTGCCAAAGTGAGCACACACATTCCCTGGATGCCAATCTAGAACCTCTGCCCTAAATTTTTCAAATGGGCCTTTTCTAGCGCCACCTAGTGGCCGATGTTCGCAAAACACATTTCTGTGCACTATTCTTACAGATTTTGTCCAAAAATCCTACAAATCGGTAGGCAGTATCTCGACAGTCATGTGATCAACACGGATCTGTCCGATTTTGCATATTCCATCCTGATTGGCTAAGATTGGCTTCCAAAGTTTGTAGGATTGAGCCATTTTGAACAAAATGCCTCAAATCCCAAACGCAAAGTGCAATTATCACGAAATCGCGCACACACGTTCCCACTAGGGCGAGGATGAAATGCCACTTATTTTTTTTTAATCAGCCTCATGGTGGCGCTATAACAGGCCGATTTGTGGTTTTACCTATAACTCCACCGATCAGTTTCAAACTTTGTAAGCGCACTCCCTAGAGGCTAAGGATAAACCTTTGCCCTGCATTTTTCACATCAGCCTTTTATAGCGCCACCTTTGGGCCGACTTATGTAAAACGCATTTTTGGATATTACTCCTTGAGATTTTATCCAAAAATCACGCAAATCGGTACACAGTATCTCTATAGTCATGTGATCAAGTACGATCCGTCTGATATTTCATATTCCATCCTGATTGGCTAATATTAGCTTCCAAAGTTTGCAGGATTACCGTGAAATTTGCCACACATATTCCCACTAGGTCAAGGAACAAATGCTACCTTTTTCACATTGGCTTGTTATAGCGCCACCAGCAGGTAGACTTTAGCAAAACATATTTTTGGAACAATGCTTCAAATCATGCATGCAGCGTCCGATTGCCATGAAAGATCTAAGGTGAAGAACACATGCCACCCTTTTTACATTGGCCTATTATACAGTAGCACCACCAGGACTCACGGCCTGGTGGAGACCTGTGCTCGGAAGAGCACTGCTTCTAGTTACAACTGAGGTATGCAGGAGAGCGTCTTTGAATGCGCAACACATTGACACTTGGGATAGACAGGCTACAGCAGCAGACCAGGTGCCACTCCTGGTCAGCCATGACAGCAGACTGAGGCTGTAATTTGCACATCAGGTTCACAAAAATGGAAGATTGGAAAAACAGAAGGTTGGAAAAAGGAGCCTGGTCTGATAAGTCTCGATTTCTGCTGCATCATTGGGGTGATATGGTGAGCAATTGGTGTCTCCAACATGAAAGAATGGATCCATCCTGCCTTTTATAAATGGCTCAAGCTTGTGGTTATGGTGGTGTAATGTATATTTTCTTGCCACACTTTGGGCCCCTTGGTACTAATTGAGTATCTTGTTAAATCTATGCCACGAAGGATTACGGCAGTTCTAAGGGCAAAATTAAGGGAGTCCAACCCGGTACCAGCAGGTTTTACATATAAAGTGGTGGGTGAATGTAGTTTCCTGGCTAATGGTATTATTTAGCCATTCTGGAACCGGGGGAGGAGACTTTATTTCCATACCCTTTTTCCATATTTTCAACAGAGGGTGTAACGCATGCAGAGGAACACGCTATTCCTTCCAGTTCTGCTTAATCCCTGCCGAAGATAGGCGCTACGAACAATGAGTTATGAGTAGGATTTAATAGTGCAGCAACACATCCCAGAACACCATCCCATTTTGTTCACTGGAGTGTCCAGCCAAGCCTTAGGCACTATGGATGATTCTAACCCAACCACAGTCTCCACAGTGGTGGCCCGACACTTTACACCTGCACCACAACCTAGAACAAAACAAAGGCGGCGGCGGTGGCGGCCGATCAGTGAGGCTTGCATACAGGCCCGGTTCTGACTTGTTCCGCCAGTGCCGTGGTATCTCAAGATACGCTCCCCTCAACTCTTTTCTTCTCATCCGGATAAAGGAGGGCAAGATATCATAAATCTCAGTACAGTCAAACTGGTGACAGTAACAAAGCAGCGCTGCCACGCCAAGTTTCCTTGACTTGATAAATAGCTTTGTAATGCATGCCTAGAAACTCATTACAGTCCTTAAATGATTTGAATGGTAACCTCCTGTGAGTATGTTTAAAGTAATTAGTTTCACCTTAAATTATGCAGCACAACCAATCAGGTGTGTGCAGTGTGAACAGGGCAGGGGCGTGTGTTCTGAGAGAGCATAGTGTTCACTGCCCTCATGACCTTGAGCTGCAAATAATATGGTGATTTATGTATGAGTGTGTGCGTGCGTGCGTGCGTGCGTGCGTGCGTGCGTGTACAATGCAAGTTGGCATTAACCATTTAAAGAATGGGCCCTAACTAACCTACAGTATGTTAATACATTATCACTTATCAGACGTAATCCCGTTTTTTTTCTCTTTCTTTCTTTTTTTCCCCAAACTGTATAATTTAGGCCCCTATTAGACGAAAACGCGGTTCACTGTAAACGTAATGGTTTATATTCGTTTGTGGGGGGTCATTTAGACGAAAATGGCGTCTTCGGGGGGTGAAACCGTAACAAAGTGAACCCCCCTCTGAAAGTGGAATAGGTAAAAACGCTTTGTATCTCCCGCTTTCATCTAAATACCGTAAACGCAGCAAACCACTGAAAATGATAAGATGTGGGACGTCCTAGGGCTGTCCCAGTGGTGTAAACTAAAGTAACTATTAAGTACATTTTTGCTAACGTTAGCCCTAATTTATACCGTAGCTATTTGAAAATAGCCGATCTACAAGCTCACAACAACGCGTCGCGGTGCTTGTGAAAATAGCCGATCTACAAGCTCACAGCGCGTCGCGGTGCGTTGTGATAATAGCCGATCTACAAGCTCACAACGCGTCGCGGTGCGTTGTGAAAATAGCCGACCTACAAGCGTTGTGAAAATAGCAGACAACTGCAAAAATAGCCGACGCTGAAAATAGCGACAGTAGCCTATAATGTTTATCATGACTCGATCCAACATCTATAGCTCGTCGCCGTCTGTATGTACGTGTACCCCCTCCATAAGCTGCAGTAAAGGCATTGACTCCAGTCCTCTGTGTTGAAACGAAACGTGAAGTGAACGCCTTTTTCTGTATCGTATCATAAGGAATAATATAGTCCCGGAGTGTGTATGGTACATGTGTCTGTTCCGACCGTCTGGAACAAACTTTTTAAGCATTTTTAGTTAGCCAGCCAGCCAGTCTGCCTGTGCTGTGTGACGGCAGTGAGTTGTGTTGACTGACTGAGGAGTAGAGGCGGGATGTTCGCGAACGAATCGAGTCTTTTGAACGGCTCTTTGATATGAACGATGGGATCCGGTTTGCAGTATAGGGAGCCGTTCCTTTCTAATGAACAACAGTGGTGGGAAAGGTACAACAATGTAGAAATACTCTGCCACAAGTTGAAGTTTAGAATAAAAAATTTAGGCTACTTGAGTAAAAATATCAAAGTATTGGTATCAAAATGTAGTTAAAGTAGGCTACTAATAGTAGCTAGAAAGTACTCATTATGCAAAATGTTCCATTTCACAATTTTTCCAATGAATAAAATGTAGGGAGAAAAAAACATTTGAAAATAGCAGATCTACAAGCTCACAGCTTGTAGATCGGCTATTTTCAAATGGCAGGTAGGCCTATGTAGGCTACCTATTATGTCCGAAATAAATGTATATAGGGTTAATGTATAAGTGATAATTATAATCAAAATCTACAAAGTAACTACAACTAGTGACTAGAATGAGCCAGTCTTTTGAACGGCTCTTTGAAAGGAACGGATCCCAGAGATTCGGCTCACTTCAAAGAGCCATAAATCCCATCTCTACTGAGGAGGACCAGAGAACGGAACTTGGGCAGTGCGGTCATGGCGACATGCGCCACCTAGCGACCTGGCATGCAAATTACCGCGTTTATGGACAAATTGCGTTTTCATCTAAAGACCACATAAAAAATGAAAACTAAACGGCTCTTAGCCGTTTATAGTGAAGCCTGTTTTCGTCTAATAGAGGCCTTAGACATAGCGAAGAAGACCACATTTGAATGTTACAGAACTTTCAAGTGAATAACACTGATACCTGTATTGATGATAATCTTGTGACTCGACTGGATCAAATTCTCCTCATGTCACACACATGCGGATTGAGGAATAACTCTGCCCATCTGCCTGGTGTCTACAGAACTGTCTGTCTAAGCTTATAATAATATAACACTAGAGAAGATGGCCTGTTTAATTTAGGAGCCCTCACACACAGTTTGACTTTAAGCATTGTGATCAGGTGAAGTGTAAGTAAACTAAATGTCAGGCAACGGTTTCTGTTGTGTGTGATGTCAGTAGAGCTTGATTAGAGAGAGACAGACAGACAGACAGACAGACAGACAGACAGACAGACAGACAGACAGACAGACAGACAGACAGACAGACAGACAGACAGACAGACAGAGTTTTTTTGTTATGTATAATCTTTGTGTATTTTAGCATTTAAGGACTCAAGCAGTAATGTGAAATGTGCTATACAATTAAAGCTTACATAAACTATGGTCTTAACAATTACATTCTTTACTAACTTTTACGACACATGCACATGCGCGAGCGCATGCACATGTACATGCGCGGTCAGTGGTCACCGAATTAAACACTAAATTAGGGCCATTATTTCGATTGAAGTTAACATGTGAAGTACTTTGACACTCTCATGGCCAGCGGTCATTGTCACATCAGTAGTCACACCCAAGCCTTCAAATTGAAGTACCCTACATTATCATCTGAAAAAGGCGTCCTCCAGTGTATCAAGTGGCTAATACTTGTGGTTACAGAGGGTGTACAGTTATTTTCAAAATGTTGGTTTGGAATTGGAAATGGATCGGGGTTGCTGATGGCCAAGTTGTTAAAGGAGTAGTTCACCCACAAAATGACTTCTTTTCTATAGATTACTCATGCCATGGAGACTTGAGTTCACTAATATTTATTTTGTATTTGTCGCATTCCTAAAACAAAAATGTGATTAAAGTAAATTCACCCCCATTGATTCCAGATGGAGACTAGGATGCACGGCCCTGGTTGGGGACCCAAATGAATGGTAGTGGATGAGGAAACTGTTAGGGTACCACGCGACAAAAAACAAAAAACTAACTCAAGTCTCCATGGCGTGAGTAATCAATAGAAAAAAAGTCATTTTGGGGGTGAACTACTCCTTTAAGGTGTGTAGGCTTTGCTGCCTGACCACACAGACCATAAACAGGTTCCATTCCCGAACTCTGCAAAGGATTTGCTGCATGTCACAGCAGTAAATCTGCTGAATCTCTCCCCGTTTCCTGTCTCTATCTACTGTACCATCTAATAAAGGCAGAAAAGCCCCAAAAATATCCAAGACATTCGTTTTAATTTGAAATGGATCAGACAACTGCTTTGTGCACTCTCATGCTTCTTTCTATGCATTGTGTTTGAAAATACAACTTACATGTGCAGTAGATTAGAGTTTATCATGATTGATTATGTATGACGTTATAGAGTAGATCATGTATTCATTGATTATACTAGAAGCTGGGCCGCCCTTCGGGCGGCCCAGCGTCTAGTCGGCGACCTGGCCAACTCGGAACAATGTAAATAGGGAATGAATGCCCCGCCCTTTAATGCAAACCCCATTATACCTGTTTTCATAGGACCCGTTTTGACCATCTGTCTGCCTGTGTCCATTTATGCCCATATATGGAGATATCTGTATCTGTCTGTCTGTCGGCGTCCATTTTATGTCCATATATGGAGATCACTGCAGTTATAGTTCTGGGTCCATTTTATGCCCATATATGCCCATATGGAGATATCTGTCTATCTGCGTCCATTTTATGCCCATATATGGAGATCTCTGTATCTGTCTGTCTGTGTCCCTTTTATGCCCGTATATGGAGATCTTTGTGATTCTGCGTCCATTGTATGCCCATATATGCCATATATGGAGATATCTGTTTATCTGCGTCCATTTTATGCCCATATATGAGATCTCTGTTGCTTTTTCAAACAGATGGTCAAAACGGGTCCTATGACAACAGGTATAATGGGGTTTGCATTAAAGGGGGAACCGGCACTGTGTCTGCAACACAGTCGGAGGCACAGACAGATACAGAGATCTCCATAATGGGAATAAAGGGACACAGACAAACAGATGGAGGAGGAGACAAACTTAATGCAAACCCCATTATACCTGTTGTCATAGGACCCGTTTTGACCATCTGTTTGCCTGTGTCCATTTATGCCCATATATGGAGATATCTGTATCTGTCTGTCTGCGTCCACTTTATGCCCATATATGGAGATCTTTGACCATCTGTTTGCCTGTGTCCATTTATGCCCATATATGGAGATATCTGTATCTGTCTGTCTGCATCCATTTTATGCCCATATATGGAGATCTATGCAGACACAGTGCCAGTTCCGGAAAATCCTGATGTCAGACATCAGAATCCGAACCTTTCGTGCTGGTTCCAGAAAAACGTGTATCGGGTCGGGCCAAGCACTGCACTACCTGCTGCAGTGGGGAACGCGCGTGCCGATTTTGAAATAGGGAATGAATGCCCCACCCTTTAATGCAAACCCCATGAATGCCCCACCCTTTAATGCAAACCCCAATATACCTGTTGTCATAGGACCCGTTTTGACCATCTGTTTGTCTTTGTCCACTTATGCCCATATATGAAGATCTCTGCACACACAGTACCAGTTGCGGAAAACTCTGATGTCAGACATCAGCTCCGCATATACGGGCATTCATTTTATTCCCATATATGGAGAACGCGCGTGCCGGTGGGACGAACGGTTCTCGAGATACGCGGATTACATACATACATACACACTCACAGAGAATTTTTGTTGACTCATGTACGTACGTGATGTCAGAGCCTTTTATGAAGTGATGTCACAATGAGTCAGCGCTTGCGCCGATTTCCTCCGGAACAGCCTGATGTCAACAATCAGCCCGCATAAGGAGATTCCGAACGTTTCGCGCCGGTTCGGGAAAACCGCGCGTCGGGTCGGGTCGAGGCCCGGCACTGCACTCCGTGCCGCGGCGGGGAACGCGCGTGCCGAATCTGAAGCCGGTGGGACGAACGGTTCTCGAGATACGCGGATTACAGACACGCAGAGACTTCTCGCATTTATAGATAGATTAATATCTAGGTCTGTATGATGATACTAATACTTGATAGTTAGGAGTCGAGAGGTCTTCAGTAGGCCTCAGTAACTATTGTTTTGGTAAAGCCTATCTTGTTATGGCACAGCTCGTTCCAGAGGCCTTGAAGCCACACAGTATAACTCTAGAGTCTGACCATTCTTCTCGGCAGAACTCTTTTACCACTGCCCAGAGTGTAAACTGTATTTCTGTCCATGATATCACGTTACATAAACCTGACCACACCACCACCTAACATAATTGTCTTGTCTCCGCATTTTCTCATGATTATTGCTGGTTGTGAATTCCACCACACATCCATGGCTTTCTGTTCTCTGAAATTAATTTCTTTCTCATAATATATCTTTTTAAAATGTGTGAAGCAGACAAGATTTAGAAAAGTGGCCGCACTATAAAAACTGATGTAGGACTGAGTATACAGTAGATTATACACAGTATATATGAGAACACTTGAACTCAACTACACCCAACTTTATTGTCGCATCACGTTTACAGGTGTAAAAAAGTGGGTGAAATGTGCAGGTAACCCATTCCACACAACTGCTCCAGTATATCAACCAGTAAGACTCCCTAATCGGGAGATAAGCGACCGTAGGTCACATGTATACACATCCATGTTGATGACATGAGTGTAGACATACTGTGTACCGATTTGAGTGATTTTAGGGGCAAAATTGTAGGAGCAGTGTCCAAAAATGTGTTTTGCAAGAATCGGCCTCATGGTGGCGCTAGAGGGCCATGTGAGAAATGAGGGGTGGGGTCTCCGCGCCGCCGAGGCGGGCGAATAGGTACCGGCCCCGGCTCTCCCGGTCGCTCCTAGCCCAAGTTACGGCATTTTATGTGCGCTGCAGTGGCAGGGGGTCCTCCACTGGGGGCGCGACCACTTTTGCACCGTTCTGGAGCACCAGGAGTCGGTGGTCCCCGGGAATTCCCCGTGAGCAGCCCCGTTGGAGTGGTCATTTGGTAATTTTTGCACAAGTGCTAATTTTTTACACTTGGGGGTCCCCCAGGGACCTGGGGGTCCCTGGAGCTCCGGGGGTCCTTGGAGGTTGTAGTTTGCCAGGCAAGGTGTTTGTGTGGAAATTTTTGCATGGATCGGGCCAACGGTGGCCGAGATATGAGTAGGGGGAAAGTGTGACGTGTATGTGGTTATTTTTTTACACCTGGTTTTTACACCTGGGGGTCCCCCAGGGACCTGGGGGTCCCTGGAACTCCGGGGGTCCTTGGAGGTTGTAGTTTGGCAGGCAAGGAGTTTGTGTGGAAATTTTGGCATGGATCGGGGCAACGGTTGCGGAGATATGAGCAGGGCAAAAGTGTGACGGACGGACTGACGGACGGACGGACACCTGGTGGAGCTAGCTATAGTAAGTGCGACCTACGGTCGCAATAAGAGTAGTGTGAAATGTATTATGTGTAAAGTGAATGCTGTGTACAGTATGTGTGTAACGGAGGTGATCCCATTACTCCAAAGGGATATCCCTTTGGAGTAATGGTTAAGATATTGGACTTTCACGCGGGAGACCCGGGTTCGAAGCCGGGTGGGGAGGTTCGGATCATCTCCGTTACATTGGTGCCGTGACCCGGATCCAGGCTTCCCCGTAGGAGGAGGTCAAAGGGGGGTGAGTGTGGCGGAGAGAGTCGCAGCCCCAGCCTGAAGCCTCAAAAGTCTAGTATCTGCTCTTGTTCCATAGGGATGTCCCTTTGGAGTAATGGTTAAGATATTGGACTTTCACGCGGGAGACCCGGGTTCGAAGCCGGGTGGGGAGGTTCGGAACACATCCGTTACATGTGTATATAATATAGACACTAAATATTACACATTCAGTTGTCACATACAGCATACATATTGCCTCCTTGCCTTTTGTTATATAAAAGTAGGCCATTGTCCTCTATACAGATAATGAAGCAACTTGACAATATAAGTGCAGGCATGCACTTGGGCACGAATGAATACGTCTCAGTCTAATATGGCAGGCTTCATTCTGTATTCATGCAGTGTGCATGATAGACTGAACAGACCAATGAAGCCTATAGCTCAGTAGAACTTCTGCTACCTGCAGCAATGACAATCTTATTTTTATTTTCCCATGAGCAAGGACCTTGGCTGCATACTAAATAGATGTAAACATGTTACATTAATAGCCGGAGGCCTGAAATATGAATTTGACCAAATTGGCAAACAATTAATCTTGAAGGATAAATTGGCTGAGAGTCAAAACAACTGGAGTTTTGCAATTTCCACAGCCAAGGAGGAGTCCATTATCTGATTTATTACAAGCTATATAAAGACCTGGTTAATTGAGAATTGTAGAACTATACTATTGAGAATAATGACTTTGCAAACAACACCTTGAAGTCATTATGCACCAAGACACTGCCCAGTGCCATGGAGAAATTTGTATTTGTGTTTCAAACTGTCCAACTGAACAGCCTCAAACTTGGCGTGTGAACCATATGACCCGGTCGTGTTCAAGGTCAATTGGCAATTCAATCGGACCTAGTTTCCAAGAACCGAAAATCAACAAATATCTGTATCTGTCTGTTCCTGGGTCTGTGGAAAACGCACCAATTTTGCAGAGGATGCATCGAATCTATGTGTGTTTGTGGGGAGTGTATCTGACGGCTCCAGAGAATTGTGACTGGGACGGTATGGGGGCGGCTGGCTTTTTTAGAGCAAGGACTAATGAATTTTGGCAACAAACAATAATCAATAATATTAATAGCAGCCAGGAGAATGAGACTTGCAGGACACTGCCAAAGACATCAAGAGCTGCCAGCCAGTAAACTGGTGCTGTGGAAACCAACACATGGGCACCGGTCACGATATGTGGATATACTCAAGAAAGACGCAGGAGTGCAAAGCACCAACGAGCTGGCCAGATGTATGGAGAACCGGGATGACTGGAAGCGACGATGGAAGGCTCGTCTGAGGATGACCTAGAGAATATGACAAACGAGATTCTTTCGCTTAGAGATTATCGATAACTGAACAGACCAGATCATTTGGCAGATGCCAGCTCCAAATCTGTGGACTGTACTGTAGGTGATCGGAAAGGGTTTTTG
This sequence comes from Nannobrachium achirus, assembly GCF_963921795.1. Lineage (NCBI taxonomy): Eukaryota > Metazoa > Chordata > Actinopteri > Myctophiformes > Myctophidae > Nannobrachium > Nannobrachium achirus. Next base: position 15,544,651 of record NC_137816.1, on the reverse strand, counting down.
TGAGACTGAAGATGCTTTCCAGCATAGGTACATGAAGAACAAACTATCCGTAGTATGGTCAGTCAATTGTCTTTCACATAATACTGTATATATTATTTTACATTACATCACATTTGGGTTTGAGGAACAAAATGAAAATACAACCCGAAAATGCTACTGATCCCATGCTACATTTACAGTACAGGAGTGCCTGTAGCCACACATAAAGAGGAAACGGCTGAACAGGAAATAAAGAGCTTGCCAGCTAAAACATAAAAGATGGGTATGAGAATGTTATGGGAGATTTAGGAATCAAGAGCTCAGAGAAAGCTAGGGAAACTCTGTCTGTCTGTCTGTCTGTCTGTCTGTCTGTCTGTCTGTCTGTCTGTCTGTCTGTCTGTCTGTCTGACTGGACAATCCCAACTTCAGAGTAAATCGGCATTTGATATGCCCATAATATAGGCCTATAAGACTGGACATGCTCAACGTCGTTACAAATCAGTCTAAGCAAATTGCCATTGTTAAGCAACGGTTTTGTGTGACATAAGAGCAGAGCTCGATCAGTGAGAGAGAGAGAGAGAGAGAGAGAGAGAGAGAGAGAGAGAGAGAGAGAGAGAGAGAGAGAGAGAAAGAGAGAGAGAGGGTAATGGAGAGGATCTAATAAACTTTAATATGTCAGCGAACCCCGGCATCGCTGCAAACAAGCTGATCTGATCTGATTGTATTTCCTAATGTATATTATGGTAAATTAATAAAATAATTAAAAAGATACAAAATGAGAATGAACCACTTGAATGCTAACATGAAAACTCTTTAATTCTGTATTCTTCATTATGTACCGTACTAATCAAGTAAAATGGTGATGAATGTGTATTAGAGCCTTGTGTAGAGTGGGTACATTTTAACAGAGCTATTAAAACAGTTAACATGCATTTATATTACCCACTAATGCAATAGTAGGCCTACCTACAACTCTGAGGTTGTGAAACAAGTCACAAGTTCAATCTCAGGGGGGAATTATTCACCAGGGAGTGATTTTAAGTGCATTAGAAATGCAATCTGTATGATTTTATTGGTGGAACCAGACTCAGAGTATGATGTATTGCAACAGTAAAAGCATTGTACCAGCCTAGAATGTTAGGGTGGAGAGGATGTAAAACAAAGGGAAATAGAAAAGAACAGGAATTCCCAGGAATTAAGGCCCAACGTCCTACAATGATTTTGCCTCAATCTCCCCTGCTCACTGTCTCCTCTGAAGACTCTAGCCTAGCGATTGCTTCCTTTTGCTAAAAAGAAAAGAAAAGGAAAATCTCTCTTGAAAAGGCTATAATAGTACTAGAAATATCTAAGAGAGGGAGAGACAGACACCAGGTTGACTGTCAGGGAATTATTGAAAGACTTCAATAATCTAGTTTAATCAAAATTATGGTAATAAATATCTCATAACTGGACTGAAGATTTTTCTGTTTAAAAAAGATCAACTCTATGGATATCACCGGCTAAGCTAAAGTGACTTTAATGAAAGCATACCTATAACATTTTAAGTATTTTGTAACTTTTCTTTCTCACCTCATCCATAAACCTCTTTGGCCTTCCTATTCTCCTCTTCTCCCCCATGGCAGCTCCATCTTCAGCATCCTTCTTCCGGTGTACCCCTCCTCCCTCCTTTGCACATGTCCAAACCATCTCAACCACTCGCCTCTCTTGTTTTATCCCCAAACCTTCTAACCTGGGCTGATCCTCTAATGTAGTCATTTCTCATCTTATCGATCCTTGTCCCTCCTATTGAGAATCTTAGGTCCTGCATGCTGAACATTCTGTTAGGTTTGCTTGAGCATCATTGCTCTAGCAAACAGTTCCTTGGAGTAAAAGTATACTTACTTAACTCAGCAATAATGGGGATGTCAGGCGCAACATGACCAAAACGGTGACATAGTGCCATTCCGACATGTCGCCACTCCAACATTGACTTCTTATTGTCGGAGTGGCGACACTTCCATAGAGGTTAAGTTTAGGGTTAGGGTTAGAGATAGGGTTAGTGTCGGAATGGAGACATGTCGGAAAGGAGACATGTCAGAATGGAGACATGTAACCGACAATAACATTGTTGCGCTCTCTAACGCGATTTCAGTGGCTTGCGCCACACAACTGACTTTTTTGTGTTTAATCCTTGATTGGTGTTAATCAACATGAATTGTAGGCTTTATACTGTCTAAAAAACAGATTAGAATTATCTGAATTATTTGACAGAAGTTTTCATAGTCAACATTCAGGTATCGTTCAGTAGTTATAGGCAATGTCTATTGTATGATAATAGCTTATGTTTGTTATGTGTTCCCACTCAATAGGTCAACAGATCTTTTCAAATTTCTTAACGGAAATAGTGAGGTATAAATGAGACGTAGCACGCGAAGCCTGCAAAGTTAGTTCAGTTAGGTATACCCGAGAGATTACACTGCATTGCAGTTGTATTAGGACACTACTACTCACTATTAAGCCAGACACTACGTCATTCGCTGATGTGGCAGTCAGCTGATCATTTGCCAACTACTTAAGCCCGCCTAGTCTGTCATTCTTCCTGCTGCTCTTGCCCGGACTGTTGCTTGCGCTTGGTTGCCCCCACCGCCTCCCCAGCACCACCAGTAGGCTCTGCTAATTCTGTTCCCCATGGGGGGTGTTTATATCTATATATCTCCCTGCTCCTAATGGTTAATGATGTTCTTCTTCTGTGCTGCTGCTGTGCAGGGAGAAAATGTAGCAGAGCCAAACGCCAAATTAAATGTGACCTACACACTTGTATACTCATTAATAATAACATTGTTCAATATATCGTGAGTTACCTGACTGAACTTTCATAAATAATATTTCATTATTACATAATGGTAGACATCAAAGGGGGCTTGAGCCCCTGCCCTTTTACCCTCTGTAAAAAGTGCCCTCTCCAGACCATGAATAAATACTGAAAATTGCTGACCTCCAAGGTTGTGAGCTTGGAGGTCTGCTATTTTCAATATTTTCACCAAGAGGCCCTTTTAGAAATGTCAGCCCCTGCCTCTCTAACATTCTCTGCACGTCCCTGACATACAGTAGCATAGGTGCATGTCTTTTCACCTGTAGAAGTTTTGCTCTGTCCTCTGGGACTCCCCTGAACATTGCGCGTTACCTAGTAGTGAGCCCAATGCAAATCCCGTTCTGTCTGAAAGGGCGATAAGAGTGGAGCCACTATTAACTGATGTTATCCTAAACTGTACTATCTTCACTAAAGGTTACATGTGAGGTGCATTTAGGGGGGAAGTAGGGAAGAATTAGGAATTAGTAGATTACAGTAGAAATCAGGTGAGTATTTTGTTAAAACAGAAACAAAACATGGTTAAAATGCCATTCATGAAAAGGTCAAGACGATGTCATCAAGAAGATGATGAGATGGAACCTGTTCTATTCTCTATTCTCATCATATCTTCTTACCCTCCTTAATATGCTCATTCTGGATGCATTCTCAGGCAAGCCAAGTGCTTGATTTGCTCTTCTACCAGTTGAAGCCAATCGGGAAAAAAAGTTAAAAAACAAACAAACACGGTGCCACTTGGGGACCGATGTGCAGTGCTGCTGAAACACAAAGTCATTGAGAAGTCTTTGTTGCCAGGGCTCCCACCCATCTGGTCTCAGCATCAGTGCACATCAAGAGAGAGGATTATTCATTCCTCAAAAAGCGGTCACATTGCTTTCAAGGGTCTTCTCAATCTGAGAATATACCAGAGGGATTTCATTGTTGGTTTCACCAAATACAACATAATAACCTAATGCACTGCAAGGCATCGTTTTCTATGATAGTCATCCTCTTCCCATGCAGGGGACAACATTATTTGTGGATAATGGTTATGCACGGCATTCTGACAATCAGTGTTTTTCTTTCTTTTTTTTATAAATAAAAATACAATTATCAGCTTGCTTGGCATTGCCAGGGTAATTACACTGACAATGCCTTATCAGCGTTTTATTTTCATTTTTTGTCTTGGGTATTGTATTGGTGAAATAGACTCTCTTTTGACCTCACTCCCCTCTCCCCTCTCCAGCTCTCTCCCTCCCTCTCACTCTCTCTCACAATCATCGAGCTGTCCTTCCCTCTCTCCCTTTCTACTCCTTTGCTCTCCCTCCCCCTCTGACTCTATATGTCTATACCTTGAAGAAATCTTTAACTGCAGGACTCATTGCACTATACTGTACATAAGTTAAGTCAGACAACTCTTGGATTTAAATAAATACGTATCTAGCTTATTTCCCTGTAAGCATGAAAATGTTATAATAAATAACAGATATTACAGGAAATGAAATAGCAGACCCCCCTAAGGAATCCTATAAACATCCCACAGGTGGTTGTTGGGTGATGGGAGCGCAAAGGACTAAGACTAAGAGCAGTAGCAGCATAGCAGAGCAGCAAGATGCTAAGCAAAAGGAATGAGCAGTCTTTGGTTGGAGGTGTAAATAGCCAGCGGCCACCGTTTGGAACGTGTGCCCATTACAGGGAGGCCAGTCCTGGAGAACTTGAAACTGCACTGCACTCCACTGGGTCCTTAGCAATATATACCCGTCGAGTGTGCAGTCAATTGGATAAACAGTTCTCCAGATACACAAAGGACAGACAGATATACATACTTGCCGAAATTGAACAAGTTCTCTGAGGATGAAATTGTTTTATACTTGATGACTCTCTGCTTGAGTTAGACCCTTCCCTTATGTGTGCTGAAACTGTGTTTTTGCCAACTGGATCTGATTGCGGAAATAAAACAAAATAAATTGAATGTCTTGAATTTCTGACCAAATTCACGCCATGTTTGGATTGTTGTCCCTGCTGTGATTTTCAACTAGATAGAAAAACTTTGGAAGTGCAAGAACCGGCAAAAGGAGCTTCGGCAAGGAAATGCATTTGTACATTTTCTCCGCAATGATGTCATTTTGTTCTTAAGACCTTTCTGTTTCGGCAAAGTATGCTGCAGCCTTAACTAGGAACTCTCAGCAAGTGCAGGCAGGTCTTCCTCTTGAGGGACTGCAAGAAGATGAGGTCACAATGACAAATTAGGGAATCAAACCTGGTTTACAGCAATATGGCCAAGGTCCACGGACACAAATCTCTCTCTCTCGCTCTCTCTCTCTCTCTCTCTCTCTCTCTCTCTCTCTCTCTCTCTCTCTCTCTCTCTCTCTCTCTCACTCAATTCCTCCATTTCCTGATCCTGACCTCATTAGATTTTCATTCTGTGTATTATTGTGTGTCATTTTTCTTCCACCCATGTTCCACCGCCCCCATTACAATGCCAGAGTGTTGGCCGAATGCAGGCTTGCAATGTATGAACACATATATCTTCAGTAAAAGACAGGTGCTATAACATCTGCAGCCATCCCAGAGAATGTGTGTGTGTGTGTGTGTGTGTGTGTGTGTGTGTGTGTGTGTGTGTGTGTGTGTGTGTGTGTGTGTGTGTGTGTGTGTGTGTGTGTGTGTGTGTGTGTGTGTGTGTGTGTGTGTGTGTGTGTGTGTGTGTGTGTGTGTGTGTGTGTGTTCTGGTCCTGCTCTCATTCTCTATTGCAAATTCTTTATCTCGCTTAATCATTTCAATTCAGTCTGGGATTGAAATGTTGTTTTAAGGCATGAATTTTCTTTCTTTCTTTGTCCGTCCGTCTGTTCGTCTGTCTGTCCTCTTTCTTGGCTAACCACAGTACAGTATTTTGACATACTGTAGCTTTACAAAATAAAGATGTGCAACTTTCTCTCTTCATGAGCCAAGTCATCTACAGCCTACAGAACAGCAAACTACACATTGTAAACTGCACATTCCTCCTCTGACAGATTGTGGGCAGTGAGGGCAGTTTATTTTATGCGCCTGTTGTTTCTCTGCCTGAAAGAGAGTCAGGCTTATCTCGGAAGATGAATAAGACAAACTGTCTTGTTTGTCTTTATAGTGGAGGTGGAGGTGGTGGTGGGGGATGCTATCTCTCTTGCTCCTGTTTTGTGCAAGCTACTGTATCGCATATCTCAGCATAGCTAATGCAACATGATTTGGAAGGCAGACATTGTTAGGGTTCTTATGATTGATTTTAAAGGAACATTTTTGTCTGTTTTATGCCCCCTGCTGTTAGTAGGTGCTGAAACTCCTTAAGCCATATCAACTGGCTGTCAGTCTTTCTCCATCTGTTGAGCATTGGTCTTTCATCGTCATGCTACTAATAAACTGTACTCCTCTTGCTTCTGTGTGCCTCACTATCAATATTATGGTCACACACAAAATCATACAGTATTCCTATTGTCCCTGTGCTCTCGAATCACACCTCCCAATACGCCTGGCAGAGATGAGCTATGAGTAATGCCTCAAGCTACGATTACAGCATGAGGTGGAGAGGGGAGATGGAGATTAAGGGGAGGTGGAGGCACAAGTGCTGCAGGAAAAGTGTAAGGTGCGCTGATGATAGAGTGGAGGGTCGGGCTGTGCTGTTCTGATGGTTCTGTGGGACACACTATCCCCAAGGATAAGAGTACTTACAGTATGTTAGAAAGAGATCTGTTCTATTGCCTGGAGGTAGGGGTGTGTGTGTGTGTGTGTGTGTGTGTGTGTGTGTGTGTGTGTGTGTGTGTGTGTGTGTGTGTGTGTGTGTGTGTGTGTGTGTGCGTGTGCGTGTGCGAGCGCGCGCATGGCATGCATGTGTACACCAACCGCAGTTCCGTAGCTTTATCCATAAGAACATACCGTAGGCGTATTTAGACTATAATATTGCATGGTTATTGACTTGTGTCTGTGAAGGCTCTGTAGGGATTTTTACTTGTAAGGCCTTTAGAATTGGCCCACATAGAAAGACAGCATGTTTACTGTATCTATAGTGTCCAACAATTGAAAATATAATTTCTTATCATCTAGTATATCTAGTATAAACAATTGCAAAACAAATAGATGTTCTCAAGTTATTCATGTTGACTTGCAGCATGTCAAATGTTGTGAGAATGACATCAGAACTGGATGGAAGAGGTTGGACTGAAGGGACAGCTGGCAGACTTACAAACTCCAGATAGGGGACAGGATATAAATAAAGCCATATTGCTGCCCATGTCTGAGCAAACATGCACTTGAAGCTTACAGTGCCTTTGCTTACTCTTACAGTATCATCTCATGGCAGGAGGAAGGGAGAGAGGTAGGAGGCAGTGATGTGAGCAGCAGAAATAAATGCAGCATGAAGGCAGGGGGGCGGTAAGGAAGACAATCTGTCAGCTCACAAGTTTGACCAGAGGTACCCCAAAGGAGATCCTGCTGATTTCAGCAGTGTATAGCTCTTTGTTGGAAGTTGAAAGCGACACAAAATAGGCCTACCTCATTAGGCTGAGTGGGGCTCATTATTATGGATATTGTAAGTGTGTGACAGACGCAGTTTGGGTGAGCGGTGTGTGACATTGGAGGGTATTAACACCACGTAACCACAAAAATGTTCTAAATTATTTTGAAAATAGACTTTAGGGATCTTCAAAAGCATGTGGTCAAACCACAATTACAACCAGTGGAGCCACATCACATTGTGACGATCGTTCTATACTTGACCCCTCCAACCTTACGGGCCACCTATTTACAAACATTTGTGATCTTCAATATACAGTGGGTTTACAGTAGACACAACAGCAATCCCGCCCTCACAATGCTGGAACTCCTGCTGCACTTCTCCACTGAGATTCTGCATGATCTTGTATGCAGCAGTGTATTGGTGTCATTTCTAAGGTCGAGCACTTGGTCTAGCCAGAAATGTCCTTGCTTATATTTTGGGGATTTATTCTGATGGTGGAGGTGGAGGCAGAAAAGAAACAAGAGTTGAGAGAAATAAATATGTATTCTTTATAATTTTGCAATAAATTAGAAATAATAACATTCAATATACACAATAAATGTTAAGCAGACAAAATAAATAATAATTGTTTGGGGAGGTGGATGCATTAGCTTCCCTAATTGGCCAACCCGATCCATCGACTTAACCAAGTGGCCAAGCTTTGTCGCATATAATGTATAGCTAGCGTGTGCAATGGAACAGAAAGTACGAGAGCTGTGGTCATGGGTGAAGGAAACAAACTAAAGTGGCAGTGCAAAGCAAAATGTGATGCACATGGAGACTGACTGTGGGTATGAATACATCAAATAAAAGGAGTATTGCCCAATGGGTAGGTATGTATTCCCGACTTGCATCGTGGATGGCTAGCGCAGGAGCACAGCTGTTCCTGTTCCTGCCCAGTGACAGACCAGATTGTAAACAAAGTTTTCAAAAAGAGTTTGGATGAGCTTCTCCGCGACATCAAGCTTGGTGTCTTTGGGAAAATGAAGGCTGGAGTACACACTGTTGGGGGACCCTGTGGGACAGCAAACCCTAACAGGCTACAGCATGTGCATGGTCAATAATGGCTGTTCCAAGAATTTCCCTAAAGACTTTTCATCACTCGACTTCCTCATCATGGTCATGGCTACCCCGAGTGGAGGTGGCCCATTGACGGTTCATCTGAGTTGCTAATCCCTTGCGCAGACATAATACAGTATCTGGCCTATACTCCTGTTCGCAATTTGGTGTGAGGGGAGTTTCTCACCTGAACTGAGTTAGTGGGTCCCTAGACATGACAAATCACAGAGGTGCTCGTCCGCCATAGTGGCACGAATGGCGCAATGGCCAAATCAAATATGGCCGCCATCGGCTATAATGAAAATCCAACTTTTGTGTATATGCACAAGCAATACCTCCATTCTGACTAATTTGGGTGCGGGGAATTCATTTCTGATATTGTTTTGACCATGTTGGGTGATTTGGACCTTGAAAGGTCATGGTCAAGGTCATTTTGTAATTCCGAAGACCATGGCCACAACTTGGCCATTGTTAAGAGTAAAAACAGGTGGTGTAGGTCTAAATCAACTAATTCTGACATGTATAATTCATTTCTGCTATTGTTTTGACCATTAAGGATAATCTTGTCTTTGAAATATCAATATCAATGCCATTTTTCAAAAACGATTTTGTCTTTACTAGCACTTTTATTCATTTTTTTTCATAATAGTTTGTTTTGTTTATAACAAAAGACATACTAGTATAAATAGAAGTACACACCCCCATTTAACTTTAAAGGGGGACTTTAAATGGGTGTTTAAATGAGCAAATAAAAATAATAATAATAACAATTTCCCTCAAAGTGCACCATATTGTGATTGTGTATTATGATGCAAGTTAGTATGATGTGTTTTTACAGGATGGATTTGCTATTGTGCCATGGCAAAATATGATGCACCACCATCCCAGCAACCATATCGACGAATGTCACGCTTCAGACATGGGAGTGTACTAAAGTCAAAGTGTTCCTTCCATCCATCGATGTTCCATTGGTTCTAGTCTTTCCCCGGATTCCTTGGCTGTTGCATGCAGGTGGCAAGAAATGCACTAGGAAGGTGCCCTGTTGGTCTCAGCAGTTGTACTGTACTTCTCTGCTACCATGTTCTGTCAAGGTCTTTGCTTCTCCGATTTTTTTTTAAGATATTGTACTGTACTCGGTCAGAAGCCATAGCTGCATGCTTAGTCCCCACCTGGCTCATGCAGTCATCTCCAGTCTCCAAGGCATATGTGCCTTGATCACTGTCTTGGCTAGTGGTGCTCCAAGATGAGAGACTGATTGATGCAGTGGAAGCATGTGCCATAGAGCACCCCTATTGCCATTCTGCAGCCAGATCTCCTTCATCCCCAGGTCTTGAATGTTTAGGGTGTAGTATAGCATTAATGCGAAGGAGACTACGACAACTCTATGGGGTCCGCTCATAATCCTGACGTTAGGGTTATGGATAGGTTTAGTTATAATGGGGCCAATTGACTCCACATGTAACACCAGCCTCCTCAATCTAGATCGAGGTCTGGGATCTCTTCACCACCAGCCCCTTTAGCGGGGAGCCCCTCATCATCAGAGACAACAGAGCTGACAGACACACCCAGAATGCTCTGATGAAGGCTCATAGCCGAAACGCTTAAGAGTTCTTGTTGGTTTGTGCCAATAAAAAAGTGGAAACGTGAGTACTTTATTCTCCACTGATTTAAAGTTTTGGATGTGCTACCTTTTTGATGCCCTGTTAGGGTACCCCCTCTTGCTCATATATGGGGATCCCCAGACATCAAACCCAGGCCCTAACTCGCCAAGGCCCTGCTTGGCTTTTAACATATGTTTTATGCCCATATATGGAGATCCCTGTCCCAATGTCATCAATATTAAGGACATATCTGGCATGTTTTGACATAACATTGTTGACCCCTGATCATGCAGGGGTCTCCATTATAATTTATGTAACTGGTCCGATACACATCACTGGCCAGATGGCCAAGAATTGGCACGCATGTCGCCCTGAGGCGTCTTACTAGTAGACACATCCATCCCTCAGCAACTTTCCAAATTCTGGGTGTCTGAGGAGAACAAACAGTTCTCCAGCTGTGTGTTCGGAATATGGTGTCCAATCAAGCCTGTGGCAATGTTACCATCATTGTCGGACGACAGTGGCTCAGTATAGAGCGCCTGCCTCGAAATCTGAAGGTTCCAGGTTCGATTCCCAGCTCTTCCTGGTTAAGTGTCTAAGTGTCCTTGAGCAAGACACTGAATCCCTTACTGCTCCCAATGAGCAGGTTGGAACCTTGCATGGTTTCATGGTGTGTGTGTGTATGTGTGTGTTAATGGGTGGTTTGTAAAGTGCTTTGGAGAAAAGCACTATATACTGTAAATGCAGTTCATTTACCATTGTCTCTGATGAAGATGACAAAGGTGGAGTAGAGATCCCAGAAATCTTGAATAGGATTGAGGAGGCTGACACATGGTGCATGTACTTAGCCTGATTTCAGACTCTACGCTGGGGCTTGAGTCTGAAGTTGTCTCCATTCTATTTGATTGAAAAGGGGAGGGGATTTAAAATTTGAAATTCCCAATCACAAGAGATCTGGTGGGAGGGGTTGTGTTTGACTTTTGCACACAAAACATTCCCTCCTCCCCCTCCCCTCTATGACATGCACCAAACAGGTCATTGTCTTTGATGTTTCATTGATTAGAGAGAAATCACTAATGAGCTATTGACACTTGTAGTTGCAGCTCTTCTGAAGATCAAAGGAGGCAATTAAGAACGCTGGTGAGCCACCCCTCCCTCCACTGTTTCTGTTGATTTTCAAAAGTTAGACGCACCCCTCCTCCGTATTGCATTGATTTCATTGGTCGGTAGGCCAAGATACCGTATCAAGAGACGCGTCATATGACACATCCAGACCAAGAGATGCAGTTCACTCAGAGAGTGGGCGGGTCTATTGGCTGGAGCCAGGCTAGCATGTACTGACTCCATTATAACCAACCCTAACCTTCACTAACCTAATGGTCGGAATAATGGGATGTCGGAATTATGGCGGACCCCAGAGAGTTGTTGTCTCCTTCGCGTAACTGCTATACTACACCCCATATTTACAAGCACTGGCTGCAGAATGGCACTGGTGAAAATTGGAAATGCTTCCACTGCATTGATCTTGGAGTACCACTAGCTAAACAGTGATCAAGGCACATATGCCTTGGAGACTGGAGATGACTGCATGGGCCAGGTGGGGATTAAACATGCAGTTATGGCTTCTTACCAAGTACAATATATCTAACAAACTTTGGAGACTGAGGCAAAGACTTTGACAGAACAAGACACAGCAGAGAAGTACAACAGCTGAGACCAACAAGGCACCTTTCTAGTGCATTTCTTGCCACAGCTTTCTTGCAACAGCCAAGGAACCTGAGAAAAGACTAGAACCAATGGAACATGGATCAGGTCATGACATTAGGCTTGTCCTTTGTGCTGTATGCAGACTATGGACTGCCCTTATACTATACTATGGAGTGGAGGGAGCAAGGAGGGTCATTAGCAGTCCTTTTGTTATTCATTCTATTTCAATGTCTGACTCAGTTTAACCGGACAAGTGACTTTTGTGCCCAGACAAGTGAATGAGAAATGTACTTGTCCAAAGGATAAGTGCCTCAAAAAGTCAATTTCAAGCCCTGATGGATGGAAGGAACACTTTGGCTTTAGTACACTCCTGCCATGTCTGAAGCGTGACACTCAACGTTATGGCTGCCTTGCTGATAGAGTTCTGTGCATCATATTTTGTGATGGAACAATGGCAAATCCATCCTGTAAAAGCACATCACACTAACTTGCATACACAGAATCACAATATGGTGCAACCTGAGGACAGTGAGAAAAGGGAAATTGTTATTTAATTTTGTGTGTGATTTTGTTATGTGATCTTATTTGTCACTTTTATTCGTAAATAGTCTTATTTGCTCATTTAAACACCCAGTTAAAGTCCCCCTTTAAAGTTAAATGGGGGTGTTTACTTATATTTATTACTAGTATGTCTTTTGTTATAAACAAAACAAACTATTATGAAAAAATAAAATAAAAGTGCTAGTAAAGACAAAATCGTTTTTGAAAAATGCCATTGATATTGATATTTCAAAGACAAGATGATCCTTAATGGTCAAAACAATAGCAGAAATGAATTATACATGTCAGAATTAGTTGATTTAGACCTACAGCACCTGTTTTTACTCCTAACAATGGCCAAGTTGTGGCCATGGTCTTCGGAATTACAAAATGACCTTGACCATGACCTTTCAAGGTCCAAATCACCCAACATGGTCAAAACAATATCAGAAATGAATTCCTCGCACCCAAATTAGTCAGAATGGAGGTATTGCTTGTGCATATCCACACAAGAGTTGGATTTTCATTATAGCCGATGGCGGCCATATTTGATTTGGCCATTGCGCCATTCGTGCCACTATGGCGGACGAGCACCTCAGTGATTTTTCATGTCTAGGGACCCACTGACTCAGTTCAGGTGAGAAACTCCCCTCACACCAAATTGCGAACAGGAGTATAGGCCAGATACTGGAGTAACACCAGGAAAAGGCCATTCTATGGGGTTGAATGCCTATAGCATCTAAATAAACGAGAAATCACATTTTGCCTTTCGTCATGTTTCCACTGTCCAACCACAGTGTCACGGCTGGTGATAAGCCATGCTCTTGTGACTGGTAATGACTAATGACCATCACATTTTTTTGTTTGGTCACACATTATGCTTGCTTTTCTTAACCTGAATGCTTTTAAACTAGTGCACCATCCCCAATAGTTGATGAAATATACTCTGTTTCAGATGGACAATGCTTATCTGAGATGACTTAATTTATTTCACATTTTCGCTCACTAAAATTATTATTCCCTTAAGCTGGGATGGTACAGACAATGTAAAATGATCTATCCGCAAAGACTGGCTTTTATTAGAAATGCAGCAATTAAGGTACACGAGGAAGAAAGCTTGGGTGAAACATATTTGATTGAGTGACTCTCTATGCCCAGGCTGAAGATCATGTTGCCATGTTAAATGGATTCCTTGCGCAATTCAGTACATCGAGGTAACAATACCCCCCAATGGAAACATGTTTATGGTTGCCGTTTCCATTTAACTTTTTTCTGTAAACTTTTCTGTCACCCAAAGTAAACCTGTTTTCATTTCACTTTTCTGTAACCCCAAGAGTCCATTGAGTTCAGTGGACGTTTTCTGTCCCTTTTCTGATCAGACAGGATTGGTCATGCTTCACAATATGTAATAGGCCTATAAATGGCAATGAATTAATTTCCCAGCGGATTCCTCACGACTCGTGTCAGAGCAACCCTACTTGCAATTTCCCAGAATTGCACCCTAGTTACTTGTGCCATCAGAGCGCGTAAGTGTGTGTTTAAGACTGTGAACATGCCATGTGAAGCTCGACCAATCCTCTGGTGGTTACGGAGTAACATTCAATCAATGACGAATTAACAAAAAGCTTTTGATGTTGCGGGTATACGTCACCTACCATATGTCATACATAACATTTAGCCAATTAGAGGAAGCAGAAAAAAAACTGTTTTTGCACTTAAAAACTGAGAATATTCCAAACAATATTATGTTAATATTCTATGCCCATATATGGGAATCCCTGATGTCATCAGTTTGTCCATATATCAGCATACCCCTTTTGTGCCCATATATGGAGTTGTGTGATTTGTTTGCACCTGATTCCATGAGGTTAGACAATACACTCCATATTTAGGCGTAGCTGCATTGGGAACTCCTTATTTGGTTGAGTCATGGTGACATGAGCATGACAACATAGTGACATGAGTGTGACTGTGAGCCCAGAGGTCTGCCCAGCCGGCAAGATTCCCTTAACCCTCGAACACTAAAGATATTTTTTGTTACACCATCACAAACACTGGATATATTTTACCCGATATAATATATCCCATGAAAAATACTTCTCATCAAAATATTAAAGTACAACAATACATGGCAACTTGACGTACTTAATATTTCAATGTGAAATGTATTTTTAGTTTTTTAAATGTATTTATATTTACATTATAAACATTGTCCGGTGGCTTCAAAACGGGTCTGTCCCTTCCTCCATACTTTTTACAGTCTATGCTCGGCACCCAATGCAATGCAGCATAGACAGAGTATAAAACACTTTCATCCTCACCAAACAATTTATGTTCAAGAAAAAATTGGAATATGCTGCCGCCTTTAGGGTCGCAACCCAAAATGTATCACAGACCAAAAGACCTTGAATTTTATGCAGACAGAGAAAATACATAGCAATTTGATCCGATGTGAGTTCTATTTTCCTAATTGGTTTCTTTTACTACGCTGGTTGGGTCAGCTCAAATGATGTGTGTGGGGCTGTTTACCTCTCAACCACCATTCCCTCAAACCGTTGCACAGTATTCACGGTCTGGCAGAAGTAATATTGATGAACTCATGGTGTGACTCCTCTGATTCCTCAAACAAAATGACAAGATATAGTTTATTAAATATGGCTTCACCACAGCTAATCAAAATGCAGAGGAAAGACTTCAATGTGGGGAGGTGCCCAGCTCAGCAGAAGGATATAGCTGACCTGTTCTGAGTTCTGATGTGGTCTATGACATCAAACATATATCAGTGTTAACTGTTTCAGAAATGTTTGATTTAGTCTTAAGACTAAATCATACCATTTAGTCTTAGTCCGGTTTAGTTTTTTGAAATTGTTTTAGTCTAGTCTAGTCTAGTCGACTAAATATCATAAAATGTTAGTCTTAGTCTAGTTTTTGTCTTTTAGTCTTAGTCTTTTAAGCTAAATATAACCACATGACTCTGTTACATTGTCAGTGCAATATCAAAAAGATTCCGAAAAATACAGTGCAACTAGAAGAAGTGCTCTTCCGAGCACAGGTCTCCACCAGCCACGCGTCCTGGTGGTGCTATAATAGGCCAATGTAAAAAGGGTGGCATGTGTTCTTTACCAATCTTAGACCTTTCATGGCGCCACCATGAGGCTGATTTGAACATTTTGTAGTGTAATTTCTTCCTTGGCCTTTTGCGAATGTGCGTGCACAATTTCATTACAATTGCACGCTGTGTTTGATTTGAGGCATTTTGTTCGAAACGGATCAATCCTACAAATTTTGGAGGCCAATCTTAGCCTGTGTACTGATTTGTGTTAATTTTGGGTTAAATCTGGGGGAGTAATATACAAAAATGGGTCTTACATAAGTCAGCCTCCTAGTGGCGCTATAAAAGGCTGATGTGAAAAATACAAGGAAAGGGTTTTTCCTTGGCCTATAGGGAGTGCGCTTACAAAGTTTGAAACTGATTGGTGGAGTTATAGGTAAAACCACGAATAGTTATAGTGCCACCATGAGGCTGTATTCCAAAATTTGAAGTGGCATTTCTTCCTCTGCCTAGTGGGAACGTGTGTGCGCGATTTCATGTTAATTGCACTCTGCATTTGTGATTTGAGGCATTTTGTCCAAAACGGACCAATCTTACAAACTTTGATAGCCAATATCAGCCAATCAGGATGGAATATGGACAATCAGACAGATCCGTGTCGATCACATGACTGTAGAGACACTGTCTACCGATTTGCGTGATTTTTGGACAAAATCTGTAGGAGTAGTGTACAGAAATGTGTTTTGCAAACATCGGCCTCATGGTGGCGCTAGAACAGGGCCATTTGAAAAATGTGGGGCATAGGTTCTGAATTGGCATCCAGGGAGTGCGCTTACAAAGTGTGAAACTAATCGGTGGAGTTATAGGTAAAACCACAAATCGGCCTGTTATAGCGCCACCATGAGGCTGATTTAAAAAGTTTGAAGTGGAATTTCTTCCTCAGCCTAGTGGGAACGTGTGTGCGCGATTTCATGTTAATTGCACTCTGCATTTGTGATTTGAGGCATTTTGTCCAAAATGGACCAATCTTACAAACTTTGAAAGCCAATATCAGCCAAGCAGGATGGAATATGGACAATCAGACAGATCCGTGTCGATCACATGACTGTAGAGACACTGTCTACCGATTTGCGTGATTTTTGGACAAAATCTGTAGGAGTAGTGTACAGAAATGTGTTTTGCAAACATCGGCCTCATGGTGGCGCTAGAACAGGGCCATTTGAAAAATGTGGGGCATAGGTTCTGAATTGGCATCCAGGGAGTGCGCTTACAAAGTTTGAAACTGATCGGTGGAGTTATAGGTAAAACCACAAACCGGCCTGTTATAGCGCCACCATGAGGCTGATTTAAAAAATTTGAAGTGGCATTTCTTCCTCGGCCTAGTGGGAACGTGTGTGCGCGATTTCATGTTAATTGCACTCTGCATTTGTGATTTGAGGCATTTTGTCCAAAATGGACCAATCTTACAAACTTTGAAAGCCAATATCAGCCAAGCAGGATGGAATATGGACAATCAGACAGATCCGTGTCGATCACATGACTGTAGAGACACTGTCTACCGATTTGCGTGATTTTTGGACAAAATCTGTAGGAGTAGTGTACAGAAATGTGTTTTGCAAACATCGGCCTCATGGTGGCGCTAGAACAGGACCATTTGAAAAATGTGGGGCATAGGTTCTGAATTGGCATCCAGGGAGTGCGCTTACAAAGTTTGAAACTGATCGGTGGAGTTATAGGTAAAACCACAAATCGGCCTGTTATAGCGCCACCATGAGGCTGATTTAAAAAATTTGAAGTGGCATTTCTTCCTCGGCCTAGTGGGAACGTGTGTGCGCGATTTCATGTTAATTGCACTCTGCATTTGTGATTTGAGGCATTTTGTCCAAAATGGACCAATCTTACAAACTTTGAAAGCCAATATCAGCCAAGCAGGATGGAATATGGACAATCAGACAGATCCGTGTCGATCACATGACTGTAGAGACACTGTCTACCGATTTGCGTGATTTTTGGACAAAATCTGTAGGAGTAGTGTACAGAAATGTGTTTTGCAAACATCGGCCTCATGGTGGCGCAGGACCATTTGAAAAATGTGGGGCATAGGTTCTGAATTGGCATCCAGGGAGTGCGCTTACAAAGTTTGAAACTGATCGGTGGAGTTATAGGTAAAACCACAAATCGGCCTGTTATAGCGCCACCATGAGGCTGATTTAAAAAATTTGAAGTGGAATTTCTTCCTCGGCCTAGTGGGAACGTGTGTGCGCGATTTCATGTTAATTGCACTCTGCATTTGTGATTTGAGGCATTTTGTTCAAAATGGACCAATCTTACAAACTTTGAAAGCCAATATCAGCCAAGCAGGATGGAATATGGACAATCAGACAGATCCGTGTCGATCACATGACTGTAGAGACACTGTCTACCGATTTGCGTGATTTTTGGACAAAATCTGTAGGAGTAGTGTACAGAAATGTGTTTCAGCCTCATGGTGGCGCTAGAACAGGGACATTTGAAAAATGTGGGGCAGAGGTTCTGAATTGGCATCCAGGGAGTGTGTGTGCTCATTTTGGCAGCGACCGGGCCAACGGCGCCGGAGATTAGCTGTACACAAACTCGGAGGACGGACGGACGCACGGACGCACGGACGGACGGACGGACGGACGGACGGACAGGGGCGAAAACATACTCTCCCCCTGCCTTCGGCTGGTGGAGACAATTATGAGTTCTCAAAAAGGAATAAACTAAACAACATCTTAAATGCCATTGCACCTTAATATACAGTAGCAAATACAATATTATGTTAATGTTCAAGTAACTGCTATAGGGCTAGGCTACAATGCCTTGTGTGTGTGTGTGTGTGTGTGTGTGTGTGTGTGTGTGTGTGTGTGTGTGTGTGTGTGTGTGTGTGTGTGTGTGTGTGTGTGTGTGTGTGTGTGTGTGTGTGTGTGTGTGTGTGTGTGTGTGCGTGCGCGCGCGTGCGTGCGCCACAGTGCCACTGCAGGTACAAAATCTCTGCTCTGCAAATAATATAGTAACAATATAGTCTGCTACTCTCTGTGAAAAACCAACAAGATTTAAAAAAGAACAGATAAGTGCCTACATTCTCAAATGTAAAGATAAAAGATGTTTATTTTAGGACGCAGAGGGAAAGTTGATCCCATGCCAAAGCACCAGTGCTCGCCCAGGCGGATGCACGCCCTTTAGGGCAAGGTCGCTTCTCGCCCTTAGGGCATCTTACTGGATGAGTGCTTAAAAATGTACTAAGTGGACAGAAATCTCCTAACAAAACATTCTCAGCAGCAGAGCACATCACAAATATAGTATATTTCCTATGCAAATGAGAGACCTTTGACGAAACGAAACGAAATATCATACGAAAATGTTCTGTACAGACTGTCCCTGTGACAGTGTCACAGGTGTCTTGCATAGTAAAGGGAGCAAAGTGCAACTACAGTAGTAATTGCATTTATTCAACCACGTTTTCACAGTGGAAGTATCATGAAGGAGAACTGGCAATGTTTCCTGTCCTCTCTGCCCACCAAGAAACATGGATGTGCCCATGTATAGGCATCATACAGGCACATGTCTGGCCTACAGGAGAACTTTTACCACAGTGTCCCTATTCTGGGCATGTCATAAGAGGTGAACATTTAGCGAAAATAACTGATCTACAAGCTCATAACACGTCACGTAGATTAGCTATTTAAAAAGAAATTAAGTGATGAGGTGTAGAGGGAAAAAGGAGGGGACACAGACCCCTGTCTGTCTCTGTGTCTCCGTGTCTGTCTGTCTGTCTGTCTGTAGCCTGCAGTAACCTTTTCTGACCACACATGTTAAGGGAGGGGCGCTGTTGCACACACACACACACACACACACACACACACACACACACACACACACACACACACACACACACACACACACACACACACACACACACCACCGCTCAGTTCACACAAGTGTGATTTTTTAGGTATATTGTACATTACTTGAGTATTTCCGATTTCCAATACTTTTACTTTTACGCTACTACGTACATCTAGGCGGGGGCGTAGCCAAGGTTGGGCCTGGATAGGCCTAGGCCCACTCATTTCGTTTTTGTGCCCACCCAAAAAGAACTAAAAACTATGCGGCGTGATGTGACGATGCCAATGTAGGATAGGAAGCAATGAAAGACACCACAGTTTGATTTGACCATTACTCAGTCAATTATGAAGCGATTTCTAAATGTTCTCTATTTTAAAATAGCCGATGTACAAGCTTGCATCTGCCCACCCACCTTGTGCCAGGCTTAGCCAGTTAGTAAGTTCTGGCTACGCCCCTGCATCTAGGATCCAAATATTGTACTTTTACTCCACTAACTTTAGCTACTAGTCCCAGGGAGATTTTCTCTTTTGGGTCTCAAGCTGAAAAGGTTTGGGAACCCCTGTTCTAGGGGATTGTCATCCGCAGGGTTCAATTCAGAGCAGAAATCTATATCTATGCTCTGCTTTTGATATATGGTCATTAATCTGTATTGCCATTGGGAATATGTTTTATCCCTGCTTCTGGTCAGACTGAAATAAATACATTAATTTCCAGTTGGGAAATGTAGAATGTTATACAATCACTTGTGGCAAAATGATGTAGGTAACAGAAAGGTTTTGATGATATTAACGTTAATAAATAATGTTCTAAAATTGCGTTAGGAATATGACCCTGTGTAGCATTCATTTTTTAGCACCCCTTCCATATAGGCCAACAGTGTTGCCAAAAAGACTACTAAATGAATCTTTACAGTATGACTTTGAACACTAAACCCTGATGTCACTAAATGTATCCAAAGTTGTCAAAAAGAAAATTCAAAAATAACATTGAAACACGTGAGTATATAGATAGGCTATTTTCTTTTTTTTTTACTATTTGTCAAAGTAGGGCTTAAGTGGTTAAGAAAATGTCCTCTTTCTGTTTGTTTTTCACAAATCGAACCCTGGTCATGGGTCACCCTTTGAAGCTCCGTTTCATGTTGTGCATCTTCCATTACTCATGCAAGTCACGGTCGTCTTATACAAACTAATGAGTTGTTCCGAGTTGTCTCTAACTAGTGTGGCATCCATGCAGCACAGTATCACAAGGTCTGTTTACATGGCACATTTTCATCTGTTGAACGGATTGTAAAAAGGTTTATATGGCCCCTTTCAAACAGGATGACATTTTGTTTGGAATGGGACAGTTCTTGTCCTTGGTGATTTTCTGAAACTTTTTTCATTTGGATCAGTAGCATGCGGTTGGAAATGGAGGAATATATTACTCCATTGCACTGTGACAAGAAAGCTAAGGAGTAGCATTTACAGTAGCCTATATATAAAATCCCTTATGTACTTACTGTATATGCATTACTTCTGTCCTACGGGCTTAAGAGGCCAGAGGTCGAGTCGAGTGGTTGCATTTGGTTGTATACAGATAGATTTGTTTCTTTGTGCAAGGAAATGTGTGATAATACACAGCATGGTCTGTAAGCTCCACCGAGCCTTTAGAATACACAAATGGTCTAGCTGCTGCCCTGACTGCATGGTGGCTTGTCTGCCCTAGTTGACTGGGCAATGAATACAGCCACAGCTCTTTTCCATGCTAAGACCAGGGGGAGAAAAGAGACCAAACCATCTCACTTTATCCGCTCCAGGGAGTTGGACTAGTGCTGATCCGTGTTCTTTATATATCACTACATGAAGAAACCCTGCAGGACTCATTATATCTCACTCTGTCTGTCTCGGTTACAACTTCAAGAAAGAAAGGCTATTCTTTCTTGGCCTATGGGGCCAGACCAGACGGAGGATGTCCATAGGATTAAATTATGCCCAAAGTGATCACCCAGTCAATTTTCCAAAAGAAAGAGAGATTTTAGTTGAAATGCTGTTTAAAGGTGATACACCATGCATTTAAAAAGTATTTATGTCATATATTGTTTATGTCCCAAAAACGTTTTTCAAAAGGTTTGAGGCTAAATTACCACTCCTGAATAGAGAGCCTCTCATTTTTTAATGGCTCTCAGAGCATTTTCAGCTGCAGTACCACCTTTGGCCTGAACTGCGCCACCCCCCCCCCCAAATCTTTTAGAAAAAATTTTTTTTTTGAAAAAAAAAAAAAAAACGTTTTGGAAAAAAAAAAATCTTTTGGAAAAAAAAAAAAAAAATCTCCAAAAACGGCCGTTTATGACGTCACAAACGGCAGCAAATCTGGACAGCCTGTTTTGAGAACCCGTGGGATGCTTTTAACCTCCACCTTCCCAAAACCAGAGAAAGACACAACGGTCTGAAATGGGACTTTATGAGGATAGAAGGTGCTAGTGGGACCCCAAAAAAAGGTTTTAAAATAGGAAAAGTGAATTTTCATGGTGTATCACCTTTAATGTTCAGTGTACGCAGGTAAATTGTGTCCGTCCACACATTATGTTGTTATTCTTCATATAACCACTAGCACTCAACTGTAGGTGGTTTTGCGACTATCACATTTTCTGCAGGGCCCTTTGATCAACTATCTAATGTTTAGAAAATGTTCTTCACATCTTTAGTTATAATTAAGGCTGGGAATTTAACTGATTAATTGCGATTAATTAATTACAGAAAATGAACGCGATTAAAAAAATTAACGCATTTTAATCGCACTTAGTTTTTGCACCACAGAACCTTCAGTTTCGGGCATACCGATCATAGCGATGCACCAACCAAGAAGAGACAACAAACGCAAAGGGAGAAGTAGCCGATCAGAGCGATTTGCTTGGCCCAGTGGATGCGAAATTTAGATTTAAAAAACTCACTCATTGATTTACTCGTACAACAAAATGTGTTTTACTTGAAAAAAAAGTGCTTCTCAGGTCAAATATCGATGTGCGATTAAAATGCGATTAATTGCAATTAATTAATCACAGAGCCTGTAATTAATTAGATTAAAAATTTTAATCGCATCCCAGCCCTAGTTATAATATTACGATTTTTGATGTCTCCATGTCTTTGCTATCTTCGCAATTAACTGACAATTTGAATTTTCTTGATCCATTTGGCAATTAAAGTACACACTGTGTGTGCTACTAGTGTACAATAACTATATGCCAGAAATGTTAGGTTCCTTGTAAACACAAACAGGTTTTGGCATATATACAGGACTTTGTATCACATGTTACATGAAGTACCTTCTGCTGTTAGCTATTCTGCTGTTATAGTTTCGAACAGTGTCTAGAAGTGTGATGCTCGTGTTTGCAATATGCATTGACTGAACATGCAAATACAGTACCACAATACTCAACGGTATAAGATGACGTGTTTGTTGGCTGATATCATCATTTAATACGGCGTTCCAGTTTATCATACAATTTGAGGGAGAGGGAGAGAGGGAGGGAGAAAGGGACTGAGAGGGGAGGGAGAGTTGGAGGGAAGGAGAAAGAGGAAGAGAGCCAGTGCTGAGTACCATAACCTGAACACACTGAGATTGACACATTGTGAATTGATTTTCTGCGCAATTACACCAGCAACACCAGTTATCGTGTATTGAGCTTACTGCTTATATTTACATAAACCAGCAAATAAATAGAATATACAATAAATGTAGGCATAATAGTAATCATGTAGCCATAGTCAATGGCAGGATGGTGATTAATATATCACTAGGTCTAAGGGCTGCATCAACTTAAAATGAACAGTGTACCTCTTGTAATGGTCTACTGTTCATGACTTCTGCTTGGCAGTTAAAACAATTTGCTACTGCATACTGCAGGGTTCCCCAATAGGCGGCCCGCGGGCATTTTGCGGCCCGCGGGGGGCTACTGTCCGGCCCACACCAACCCCAGTAATAATGGTGGTATAAGAGCAGCAACAACACTAGTATATCGTCGGTGTCGGGTGGAAATCTCGTATCTCCAAATTTGTACGCTCTTTTCCAATCATACATGGCCGTCGCACAAAAGTAGTGAAAACAGCAGATCTACAAGCACACAACGCCTCGCACCGGCTGTTTTCACTAGTTGAAATCATTTTTAAAATGATAAATTCAAAATGAACGGTTTTGGACATACACGATTTTCACCCGACAACAACGAAAACTGTCGCTGGAGTAGTGGGAACGCTGCCGTCGCCCCCCGCAATGTTGTGGCCCGCGGCTTGGTACCCTAGACATAATTCGGCCCGTGGGGAAAACTAATTGGGGAACCCTGGCATACTGAATTGTAGCATGCCGTGTATGAGCATGCATGAAAGTGCCCCCAATACTTTACTAATAGTGTGGACATGACTAGCATGCAGTATAGATTTGATATTCCATGCTGCTGGGCTGGCTAGTACTGAGCCCATAACTCACAGCGACCTGCATCATAGTTATCAGTCACAATTGGCCCATAATGGAGCAATGGTTCCATGCTTGGCTAATCATGCTATATGTTCCCTGGGCACCAAGCTAGAAGACGATAATGCCTCACAGTGGCCCAGGCCCTGAAATATTTACCCATGAACACCTCCCCAGGCAGCCAACACAGAAACTAGCCATTCATCATAGTTCTAAAGCTGTTCCAGTAAGGATGAGAGGGGTGGGAAGAGAGGGCAGGGATGGTCATCATGGGAAGATGTGGTACAGAGAGTGACAATGTATGGAATCCTCAGTTAGGAAGTACAGCTATGGGAAAGCAAAAAACACACACAAAAAAAAGCAAGTAAATGCGTAATAACAATAGGATTTTCTGGATTTTCTAGATAATAATTATGGCCTCACCCTATTTAAAAACCTTGCATTGTCCTCGTTGGTTTGTTATAGCATCTGTCACTAGATCTGCAACTTACTTTAATGAAAAGAGACATTTCTGTCATGTATCCTACGGTATGTGCTCATTTCCGTATGTTGTCTTCTGTATCATAAGCTTGTTCTCCAAAGCTTGGGTCATTTCCTCCTCTCAATATTTTCTCCTCCTCTCCTGTGTGTCAGATATAATGTGATGCGTGTATGTATGCGGGCTATATGTGTGATTAATGGAACACGCTGGGCCTCCAGGGACCCTGTTCTAGTCAGCACTCAGCCCATTTCAAAGACACTTCAAATCATTTGGCTTTTAACACCCCTTTTCTCTCCTTACACAGCAGACAATTCTCAACACTGCAGCAGATCTTCACCATAACATTGGTGGAGACAAGAGCACAGGAGCCATAAGCTTTCTTGGAAAAATCATTTTAGTAGACCTGGCCTTGTTCTGTATGTCCCTGTACCTGTTTCTGCCAACTGTTAATAAAGTATTCAATCAATCAATCAATCAACAGGATGGAGAGAAATAAAGTTGTTTTAGCGCTTGCATTCCTGTTTTCGGCATGTTTGCCAAAATGTTTTAAATAATTTATTAACTATAGCCGTTCTACAGGCTGCAACGCAATGTGAGCTTGTCATTTGGCAATTTTAGCTATTTGCTATTAAGAAGAACTATGTAGGACTAAGTGGTCAAGAAAATGTCCCCCTCTCAGTTTTTCCTGATACACATGGCAGAATAAACCATGCTTCAAATACTATAAGATATTTAAACTTGGTTCCCACACAGTGTCATGATATGCTTTCTGTCAGTTTCTCTACATTATCTCTCTGAATATTACTAAGGTGAGCTCAAGAGTGAAGCTTTCCCTCCTCCACACCCTCGCTGAAGATGATCTCACTCAAGGATGAAAACACACCTCATGAGCCCGTTTCCATGGTAATGATAGGTTGATGTTTGTTTACTGTACCTTTCTTTAGCTACAAATATTGGAAGTTGCTGTGTTGATGAGTGGCATTGACTTTTAATCAACCAGATGTCAAAACATGTATTGTGTTTTTACAAAGGCCCAATACCTTTTTCTTGGTGGCCTATGTAAGCTTTGCTCTCAGAGGGAGCTATGAGCTGTCATTCACAGTACTGCTTGGAATAATAGCTAGAGGCAACTTATTTGTGTAAGTGTGGCACTGAATGCAATTTGATGAAATATCAATTCCCTCTTTCCTCAAGAGGGCTTTACAATAATTGAGGTTTGGCTTGCAAGATCTGGTTTGGCTTGCAAGACTTGATGTCATGGCGATTATTACAAGAAGGAAAAACTCAACGGAATTGGTCTGATAAATGCTAAACAAATGTCCATGTCATTTTCTAAATGAACTTAATAATCCATGGTACTGTGCCTCTTATGCACTGGTGAGGGGTTTTTGAATCATCCTGAAGGTCATAATGACCTGATAAATGCTAAACAAATGTCCATGTCATTTTCTAAATGAACTTAATAATCCATGGTACTGTGCCTCTTATGCACTGGTGAGGGGTTTTTGAATCATCCTGAAGGTCATAATGACCTGATAAATGCTAAACAAATGTCCATGTCATTTTCTAAATGAACTTAATAATCCATGGTACTGTGCCTCTTATGCACTGGTGAGGGGTTTTTGAATCATCCTGAAGGTCATAATGACCGGCTTGTCATTCATTCTCCTGCGCAGTGGTGCCGCAGGAAAACAGTTCTTACATGCCCCTCCTGATCAGCAAGGAATCAGTGAGGAGGATGGACCGCTTAAGGGGTGCACCTCACAGAGGACCCGACTTGGACAATTCAGAGAGACTGTGGCAAAGAAGGCGAGACAATGACTGCACCACCTCATTTCAAGCTCTCACTGAGAGCCTCGTATTCCACTACCAGCCTGATGGGTGATGCCATCACCGCATACTGTATATGTATAGTATATGGTATGGATCGCTGCTCCAAGAATCTGTGATTTCTGTGAGATGGTGCGGTTGGCCGAGCACATCACAAGGACATCCCTCCCGTCTCGGGATGTATATGGCAATAGGTGCTTGGGTAGGGCAAAGAGGATAATGAAGGATAAACAGCCCCCCTGTAACGGACTGTCCATGATGATGTGGCTGGTAAGTCCTAGGGGTGTCTCAGGCTTAGGAATAGCTTTTTCCCTGCGGCTGTCAGAGTCCTGAACACATGTAGACATGGAAATACAAAGAAATACAAAAATACTCACTTACTTTGCACAAATGTAAATAGTTAATTGTACTTGATTTATTTCAGTTCCTGCATTAAATTCAAATTCAACTGGAACAGGACAGACACAATTTGCAATGCTTATTACACGGCTACTTATGAATTATAATTTCTCTATTAAAGCGGCAATCTGGAATTTAGATTAATAAATACAATTGTTGCGACTGTTAGGTCTCAGTAATTATGAGACCTCCTCCAGCTGTCCGTCTGTACCTCATGCTACACACACACACACACACACACACACACACACACACACACACACACACACACACACACACACACACACACACACACACACACACACACACACACACACACACACACGAACACACACACACACACACACACACACACACACACACACACACACACACACACACCAACCAACCACGTGACCATTTGGTTCCATACCCTTGTGTAGTAATACAGAGCGGGGATCGCATCCCCGTACGCATCGCCACTGTATAATAGTGTATAGTGTATAGTCATCCGCTCACATTACCGCTGTGCAACGCCTCTTTTCTTTTGATGTGCACAATTTCATTTTATAGAGGTACAGTATCTAAAGAGCATAGAGGTACAAAACTCGTTGTACCGGCTGTCACTAATTGACTGTCTCACACCGACCGCCCATATGTCCAGTCAGAAACTTACTCTGTGCTTTTTGAGCGGTGGTCACACCGTCTCCTATACGTGGCCGTGTGTGTGGGTATGCGTCCGTCCGTCCGTCCGTCCGTGTATGTAGCCTGCAGTACCTTTATTGACCACACATGTTAAGGGAGGGGCACTGTTCGTTCAGGCCAGGCCAGGCGCACACACACACACACACACTCTCTATTGGTGAGTCACACACACACACACACACACACACACACACACACACACACACACACACACACACACACACACACACAGATGGATGGATGACTCACTCACTCGGGTGGATGGATGGATGGATGGATGGATGGATGGATGGATGGATGGATGGATGGATGTGGATGGATGGATGGATGCATGGATGGATGGATGGATGGATGGATGGATGGATGAATGGATGTCTCTCTCTCTCTCTCTCTCTCTCTCTCTCTCTCTCTCTCTCACGCAGGCAAGCACCCCCCCCCCCATATTATTATAATTTTATATATTTTTTAAATCTTTATTATTACTATTATTATTATTATTATATGTTTTGCTGTTGCGCAGCCTCCACGACCACCGCTCAGTTCACACGGGTGTGATTTTTAGATACCACACTACAAATATAGTGGAAGAAATATGTAACAAAAATAGACGAATGTGTTCACTTCCGGCAGAAAGCGTGAACATTTGCACCTAGGGGTATTTTTGTGCGCCAAATTCAAAAATTGACGGTCCCAAGCACTTTTCCCATGGGATCTGGTGGCTCTAATTCACTTACCATACTAGGGAAAAAAGACCCCCCAAAAAATCTTCTTTAAATAGCATGTGAGGGGTCTATCTAGGGGGTTTTCATGATTCTGAATCCATTGCAAGCATTTGTTTTGCACGAAAAACATTCCTTGGGCAAGAAATGGACCCTACACAACTGTGAAAAGTGATGACTCATCACTAAACCATAGTTCTGTGGGGTCCATTTCTTGCCCAAGGAATGTTTTTGTGCAAAACAAATGCTTGGAATGGATTCAGAATCATGAAAACCCCCTATATAGACCCCTCACATGCTACTTAAAGAAGATTTTTGGGGGGTATTTTTTTCCTAACCCTAACCCTATGGTAAGTGAATTAGAGAAAAGTGAATTTGAGAAAAGTGCTTGGGACCGTCAATTTTTGAATTCAGCGCACAAAAATACCCCTAGGTGCAAATTTTCACGCTTTCTGCCGGAAGTGAACACCTTTTTCACATATTTCTCCCACTAATACAGCAGTCTGTGCAAATGAAAAAAACAAGAAATCAGAAAACACCATGCAATGTGTTTTCTTGTATTCTCCTGAACCGATTATTTCGGCAAAGGTCGCAATAATTCAACAATAGTATTTACCTGGCTGTCACTGACTTCAATGCATTCCATCAAACCTTTGGCTCCAGTTTGGTTCGCAGAGCAGTTACGGTATCTGAATCTTTCTTTACCTATAGCCTCGTCTCCTATCAAGAGATAACAGACCACAGAATGATTTGACTGACCAATGTGTTCCACTCTTACACACATGCACATGATGTATATAAACCTAAAACATTAATGGGTTTGAGATGAGTATAACAATTTGTACTGGCATATAAATCAACAATTGTCATTGTAATGATTTCCTATAACCAAAGGTAAATATACAGTTTTTTCATACTTTACTGTGTGCAGGATGTAACAATTCTCTTTGTGCTCAGTGTTTCTTTCAGGGTGATAGAGGTGCAAATCAGAGCAGATTAACCGTAGTATAAGTTTTCTTGTGAAGAGATGGAGGGAAAGATACTGGATGACTTGTCAATTCATCCGGTAACTCTTTCATTTTATCGCTGTTAGACAAATCAATATACGTCTAAGTGTCTGCTCTCAAATCAAACTGCCCCACAGGTTTGTGTTTGTGCGCATGGGTGTGTGTAGATAGAAGAACAAAAGCGACTTTCTTAGTCCAAAGAAAACTGCACAAAGCAATATGTCTCTCACTTTTGTCTGACTTGACCTCATTATGTCTAGACGTTTTTCTTTTTGTCTATGAGGTCTTTTAGTGAGTGTTGAATATGGGCTTGAGTGGCAATAAAGTGGGATGCCTGTAGATGACTGTGCCTCCAGGCATGACATTCGAGAAGTGTCTTCAGCCGGCACATAGCAAAAGGTCAGCAGCAAGTGGAGTGCTGAGCTCTAGGAAAGGTCAGAGCCTCTTTGAAATGGCTGGTAAAACAAAATGGTGTCCCTCATAAACAATTAGGGATTATGCATCGGGACTGCATCAGGATCTTCGACTTGTAATGGCACTAGGCTTAAAACTGGTTTTATGAAATAACATGATAAATGTTGCTGAGTTTGATGCGTTGAGTGTTTATTTAACTGCAGAATTTACTGCCAGTTGGGTAAACTTTTTCGGGCCGTCTTTCAGCGGGTAAGGGAAGCTACCCACGTTGCCCAGTGCTGACGCTCCCGCTGGAGGAAACTTCGTGGGAGCCAATCAAACTTGAGAAAACCTGATGTGAAACAGCGGGACAATATTAATTGGCTCTATATGCATGCAACTATTCTGCGTTTGGCTCTGGGCTGCAGCTCCACTTCTGGTTCTCGTCTCGAGCAATGATAGTGAATGTACAGTCATCATATTGTAGTAAATAAAACGATGTCATTATTTGATTTGATTATTTGATATCATCTTTTATATATTTGATTAATTTGATATCATCTTTTATATATTTTATTAATGTCAGTGTGTCAACGTTTACGTTTTGCCATCAAAACGTCTAAAATCTCTAATGTATAGCAACGTTTGCTACTGTTGCAACAGGAAATTTGTTATCAGGACAGCCAACAGTTAAATTAAATTAGATTAAAACTGTTTTCAGAACCAGAGCACAATTCAACAGAAAGACAGGTAGAACCAGGGATGGAACCCAGGAACCTTCTGGTTCCTTGAGGGGTGCTCTATCTCCTGAGACAAAAGATACACATAATGATTCCAACATCGGAATATAATTCTGTAAATAAAAACTGTCTGGTAGATGAAGATAAAAAAAAACAGTTGCTTGGAGAGAGATTGTGTCTTTCGTGGATACGTGCGTGTGTGCATCCACTTTGTGCCATTTGTACACTTCAGAGTTATGGGATTTCATGTGCATGGGACATTTTGTATTCAGAACGACACATTTTGCCAAAAGGCAGCATCTAGCATCTAGGCCCTATGGCCATATGTCAGTAACGGTCACTGTTGGTATGCCAGTGGATGTCAGAGAATGTCAAGGACCTGATGGTACATATTACAGGGATGTTAATGTGACATTTACTCAATACCAAACAGCAGTGGTGGAAGACATTTTTTTTTTAGTAAAAGTGACAATGCTACAATATAAAAAAAGAATACTACTTACTTACTGTACAAAAAATAGCTCAAAACGTGTTGCATTGCAATTTGTTGTGAGCTTGTAGATCTGCTATTTTCAAATAGTATAAAATAGGATTTAATTGGTTAATGTATGTTTTGTACCTAATATTAGCTCCATAGAGCGGGAGTATACATGATTATTAGCTGTATTTAACACACATCTCACACTCATGCACAGTCTCTCATTCTCTTCAACAGTGACTGACAGTGACAATTTTAAGTGAGTTCTAGTTTGCAGTGGCACACCTACTGTATAGTGTTTTAACCTCATTCCTGGCAGTCCAACAATGATTGGTCAACGCATATTCAATTCAATTCAACCTTTATTTATTCTCCAAAAGACATTACCCTCATTTGCAGTGCCATTGAGTTATCTCACAGTACATATTGAAGTTGAAATTGGATGACACTAGATTTTAAAACTGAGGATTTTAGTAAGAGAACTCACATTTTCACAGCCCTTCTGAGTTCGAAAGGTAAAACGCAGAAAACATGCATTTTGACCATGGGACCGTTACATATTACTGTAGTGTATTTATTGGCTATTCATGGGTTGCATAACTTTAACAGCCACGTTGAGGACCAACACAGGTGTTTCAATTTGTCTTCTATGCCAATCAGAACAACTGTGTTGGTCCTCAACATGGCCGGTGTAGGACTACAAATGCAACCCATGAATTACAAGGCTAATCAAACTGAATTATATCGGTCCAATACAAGCACTGAGTAAACAATGTAATGATTATTTTTCAGTTTTATTTTAAAGGTCCTGTAAGTGATTTTCTTTTGTTAAATTAAGTGTTAAATAGCTCTATATTCTGATAGTAATCATGTCAGACGTCAGTCATATCAATATTTGGGAACATATTTTATCCACATTTTACAACCAACCGCAACTCGAATCAAACTTGCAAATGAATTCCGTCCTGTGCAAATTCCGTCCTGCGCGACCTCACCCTTTAGGGCAACTTCGAGGGCGAGGGCGCTTTTCGCCCTTAGGAGTCTTACTGTTTGTCTCCACCAGCCGAATGGGAGAGAGTATGTTTTCGCCCCTGTCCGTGCGTCCGTGCGTGCGTGCGTGCGTGCGTGCATGCGTGCGTGCATGCGTCCGTGCATGCGTGCGTCCATCCAGTTTGTTACCAGCTAATCTCCGGCGTCATTGGCCCGGTCGCTGCTAAAATGAGCAACACACTCCCTGAATGCCAATTCAGAACCTCTGCCCCACATTTTTCAAATTACCCTGTTCTAGCGCCACCATGAGGCCGATGTTTGCTAAACACATTTCTGTACACTACTCTTAGAGATTTTGTCCACAAATCCTACAAATCGGTAGACAGTATCTCTACAGTCATGTGATCAACATGGATCTGTCCGATTTTCCATATTCCATCCTGATTGGCTACAATTGACTTCAAAAGTTTGCAGGATTGCTCCCTTTTGAACAAAATGCCTCGAATCATGAACACAGCGTGCAATCTTGGTGAAATTGGGCGTGCACGTTCCCACTAGGCCGAGGAAGAAATGCCACTTCAAATTTCTCAAACCAGCCTCATGGTGGCGCTATAACAGGTCAATTTGTGTTTTTACCTTTAACTCCACCGATAAGTGGGAAACTTTGTATGCGCACTCCCTAGAGGCTAAGGATAAACCTTTGCCCTGCATTTTTCAAATTTGCCTTTATAGCGCCACCAGGAGGACAACTTATGTAAAACACATTCTTTGCTTTATCAGATTTTCTCAAAAAATCATGCAAATCAGTACACAGTATCCCTATAGTCATGTGATCAAGTCCGATCCGTCTGACATTTTGTTTTTTTTATTCGAGTCGTGACCCATAAAAATCAGGTCCATGACCCACAGGGAAACAGTGTGATAACCTTTTAACAATTTTGTTTTAACCAAAGAAATATCACTTACACGTTAACCTATTCTTATTTTCTATCAATTTAACTCTTCAATAACAATCTTTATTTGTATTCAAATGTCATGTTGTGTTCTTTTGCACTTTTGTCTCAATACTCTTAATGTGTAAAGCACTTTGAATTTCCTTGTTTTGAAATGTGCAATAAAAAATACACTTTTCTTGCCTTGCCTGATAGGGCTGCTTGTGCTTAGTAAGCACATTACACCCATGAAAGGAATCTCAACATTGAATCTCCTCTCATTTAAACAATCTCCTTTTTTAGACTTAATATTTATAAGAAGTACTACTGACGCACTTGCAGTGACATATGACACGCACGCACGCACGCACGCACGCACGCATGCACGTGTGCGCGCGCGCACGCACGCACGCACGCACGTGTGCTCGCACGCACGCACGCACGCACGCACGCACGCACACACACACACACACACACACACACACACACACACACACACACGCACATAGCCTCAGCCTACCAGTCAGCAGTATGGCTATGTCTCTGTATTGATTCCTGTCTTAATACTGTCGTATTCTATCTAGGAGAGTGCAGTGAGATAGCTTATAATAGCGGCTTCAGGTCTAAGCACAGCCTTATCAGTGTCTGTTGTTCACATAAGTCCAGCTCTGCTCGACATGTGGAGAGTTGCACTGTCTTGGGAATAAATACTGAGGTCCATTATATCTGAGTGGGAAACAAAACGAGTTTTCATCAGAATAATAGAGAATGTTTGTTGAAACTTGTTGTTTTGTGTGTGTGTGTGTGTGTGTGTGTGTGTGTGTGTGTGTGTGTGTGTGTGTGTGTGTGTGTGTGTGTG
Source organism: Nannobrachium achirus (assembly GCF_963921795.1). Taxonomy (NCBI): domain Eukaryota; kingdom Metazoa; phylum Chordata; class Actinopteri; order Myctophiformes; family Myctophidae; genus Nannobrachium; species Nannobrachium achirus. The sequence goes on along the minus strand of NC_137816.1, from coordinate 15,511,535 downwards.
TGTGTGTGTGTGTGTGTGTGTGTGTGTGTGTGTGTGTGTGTGTGTGTTTTTTTACTCCCTCCTGACTTGAATTCTTGTTGTCCTATCGTCTTCTTTGTCTTGTCCTATGTTTTTCTATTTTCTCTTCTCCAGACTGCTCCCCAGACCAGTGTAATAACTGGATGGGGGCGCACTACAGATCCCGAACCCATGAACCTATGTTTGATTGACCACTTAAACCCTGTTCATTGACTGGAGTCAGCCAGGGCCGGGTCTATATTAGGCCCCCTACTTTTGTCTGTCTACTCTACACCAAATGTCTATCTGAATAGCTTATCTACAAGCTCACAACCTGTTGAGTTGCAACGCCTTGTGTTGTGAGCTGGTAGATATGCTATTTTGGCTGGATGTTCGACCCAGAATAGGGACCATAGGGTTCATGTGCTTTCTTTGTTCAATCTTATCCATACCTTCAATTGCCAACTTTGACTGTAGAAGTAGTCGCATCACTGACAGAAGCTTAATAGCTTCTGATGGAGTAGGCTCTATTATTTTCTCAAAGCCATTTGGATACGGCCTCATTCCCTCTTGAGAGGTGAAGGCAGGACCCAATGAGTGATGCTTCAGCAGGCCCTGGCACCTGGCTAGACACGTCACCTCCTGGCTGACTGTAATCACTTCTGATGGGCCCCGTACGCTAGCCAGCCTCCCAAAGGCATACATTTCACTCAGGCTTTTAAGATGGACATCAAAACGCATTACCTGAAAATCGCTAAAAGAGGGTCTGAGTGCATGAAGACACTGTGGAAATAAAGACATTTCAACTGTGCTGACTCTGGGAACGTGAACAGCCCATGTAGTAGGGGTGGGCAATATAATCGATATGGCAATACATCGCAATAGTTTATTTGCCAATACTGTATCGATACTTCAGGCCGTAGTATCGCGATACTTTGAGGAAAATAAAATATGTTCCCATGCTTATAGGAACCAATGGTAGAAGTCCGGTCCTGACACTCCGCTGCCTCTAGATGTCGCTGTACTATAGTAGCTACTAAAGCTGATATATCCAATATCGCAATAGAAGATGTGATACTTGCATGGCGAGATTCTTGCCAATATCCACCCCTACCATAGTGGCAAAAACTAGGACCTATTATATCTTTGTATATCTACAGTACAGGGCTATTGATGCAAGACAAGGTCAGAAACTTAAAGCTTAAGTGGTTCAGCAACAGCATGCAACCTAAACATTATTAAGACTTAAAGGGGGGGGGGGGGGGGGGTTCAGGGAATTAAGCTATTTGTTTACATACATGTAGAATAGTCATCTCTGAACCCCTGTAAAAAAAATGGAACTTGATATTACAGCATTGTGGTACCCATGCTTATGTGAGCTGGCCATGTTTTTTCAATTACTTTTTTCATTTATTTGGAATCATTATTTTGGAAAAAGAAAAAAAAAAAGAAGAAAAAAGTAATTGAAAAACCATGGCCAGCTCATGTATTTGGAGGGTAGTATGAGTCACCGGAAAAGAAGACGGGTGTTTCGATGAATCTATCATGGTTAAAATGGAGTTTGAAATTACAATGAGTTTTTATAGGAAGGGGGCGCGTCTGATAAAATGAATATCACATATCTAAATACTGAATCAAGTTTTTTCTAAAGTGAAACATTCCCTTTCTGTGCCAATGACGTCTCATGACGGTTTTTTTGCAAAGGCGTTCAGTGCCAATGACGTCTTTGACGTCTTTTGAGTTTTTTGTATAAAAAAAAAATCTTTTTTTTTTTTTTTTTTTTTTAAGATGTCAAAATGACCTGGGATCAGAGAGATGCTTTCCTGAATCACAACAACTGTGTCTGTTTCTGTGGGGAAAAAAATTATAAAAAAAAAAAACATTTTTTTTGATTGCGCAATAAAGAAAAACATACAAAACCGTGGCACAGCTACCTTGGAGCCATTTTGGCATTTGGCACAGAATGAGTTAAGATTGAGTCTGCCTTTCCGGAAATGTGTTATCACCATGATAGCATCAGTGATGATTCTTTTTAAAGCAAAGACAGAACATGAATTCTACTGGTCCAAATAACATAAAGTCAAGGGCTAAAATACTGTGTAGCCTATGTGTCGCAAGTCACCATTTCTCCTCTGCTTTCTTCCTCTTTGTCTCTTCTAACTGTCTGGTGCTCCCCTCTAAATGAGGTGGAAATGTGGCAGCTCTCCTCAGGTCCTCCACTAGCGCTTGGTAAATATGGCCTTAATGACTTGGCAGCGGGGGGCTCGGCTGTTTAATGAGCGAGCTCTCCTGATCCGTCGTGATCAAATGAGAGTCTAATTTGATTTTCTCTCTTGACCTCTATTCCTCCCAGAAAACAACAAAGCCTTGGGATTTTTCAAAGGCTTCTGAAAGAGTAGAGACATTCAGAAATGGAGAGAGACATGGCTGGATAAGGGATTACCTATGTTGGCCTGCTGTTAAAGTTTGCACTGATGGAAGTAAATCTTGTACATTTTAAATGCATACTAGGCCTACTGAGTATCAGCAGCCAGCAGGTCATGATGATCACACACAAACACTTGCACAGAGACCCACAATGCACATAGATACAGTATGCATTGGACATAAAAAAAGACAACACATAAGACTCGTCTCATACACTGCATTGTAGTCTAACTTCACACAGGGCCGGCTGCAACTCGCTCCTATTAGAGAGCTTCCTTAAAGGAGTAGTTCACCCCAAAATGACTTTTTTTCTATTGATTACTCACCCCATGGAGACTTGAATTCATGTTTTTTTTTTGGTTTTTGTCACATTCCTAAGTCAATAAAGCCCCCATCATTCTCTCGAGACAAGAGTCATGATGGCTACGCCACTGTCAAAGGAGGAGGTACAGACCGAGTGGGCGTTCCCCTTTCTTTGACGATGGCTTGCCAGATTGAGCCCCCATTGATTCCGGTAGGGGACCCAAAGACACTTTGGGTCCCCTACCGGAATCAATGGGAGTACATTTATCATAATCAAATTATTGGCAACAACAAAAATATCCATGAATTCAAGACTCCATCGGGCGAGTAGTTGATAGAAAAAAAGTCATTTTGGGGGTGAACTACTCCTTTAACGTTGCCTGCTGCGTGCCAGACTGGTGAGTTGATGATCAGGGTTTGATCCCAGCTCAGATCGCTACATTTGGTGTCGGAAGTGGAGCACCTCTCCTCTCGCTCTCGCCTCTGGCTCAGGGTGTGGCCATGCACGAGGACGTGCTACGATTCAAACCGGGGGGGAAGCATAGCGACCCCACAGAAGTGGCCCAGCTGTAACTTGCTCCTCAGAATTATCCCAGCTATCGCTGCCTGTAACTGTATATATTTCACTGTATGTAACTATTTAAATGTATGTGGTTTGGTCTGGAATGAATCCCATGACTAAAGTCCATTGATGGCCTTGCAAAAAGAAAAAGGGAGTGGGATTAAAAATCTGTATTTACGTACATGTTTTTTTTTTTCTTCAGAGCTCCAGATTAAAGTAAGCCCTGTCATTAGCTGATCTCCTTGATGCAGCCGAGGAGACCACTTCATAAGCAGCCAAGGGACGGTGGCGTCACCATGGAGGAAAACACACAGCGAGTGTCTAGACCGCCTGCAACAACCTTGCGTGCTGCTGATACCACCACATCCAGAGACCACATGCTCAGATGATGTCATTGGAGAGAGGGTACATGGTATCCTGACTTTAAACACAGCAACTACTTTTTCTACTCTGACACTTACGAGGAAACTCATTTTACATCCTCATTCCCTTTCAAATTGGCTTCTGTACATAAACACTACAGTATATCTCACATATCTCACTTGAAACATGACATCATCATCATTTGTCTAAACTGTCAGCCCTCGGCTTACATTTACCTTTAATGTTGCCTGTATGAGAATGTTACACAAGCTTGGTCAGTGTAATTCAGCATCCTTTTTACAACAGCCATAGAGCCTATAGTACAAATCCATATGTGGTCTAGAGATAAATCTAAGAGTTCCAATTGCCTGGATGAAATTCATGTTTTATAATTATAAGCACAAACACTTTTTCGTCTGGAAATAATTCAACAATGTGAATGGTGTGGGTGGTGCTGGATGAAGATTGTTCAAATTGACATGATTTCTTTTGCATCAAAGGCCTTATAAAAAGTGTTGCTATTAACACTGAACAACAACATTATTAACATCAATTCTGCACACAGTCTAATATAGAGGAAAGGAGGTTGGCAAATATCAACATGCAGTATTTAGATTTGTTGAATGTTTCTGGAAAAAGCCCTAAGCTGTTGGACTAACTGTGATACGGCTGTGTATCATAAAGTACATTTCTCTATTAAAGGAACTAACATTTTAATATCTGGAAATGCCACACAGGACACAAATGTTATTATTATAAAATGGGTAAGTAATATATTTCTTAGCATGTATTTGAGAAGAGAAGAGTGTTTAACTCTTATCTTTATTTCTAATTAACAACTACAGTCAGGAAGCTTGTTGCGACCGCCAGGCCACAGTAACTATCCACCGGCTGTCAGTCAGTCAGTCAGTCACGTCACGTCACGTCACGTCACATTTTCCCCTACTCATATCTCCGCCACCGTTGACCCTATCCATGCCTAACTTTGCACACACACTCCTTGGAAAACCACAACCACCCTTCATTTCTCACATGGCCCACTTCTAGCGCCACCATGAGGCTGATGTCTACAGTCCTGTCATCAACATGGATTTGTCCCATTTAGCGCCACCATCAGGCCGATTTTTTTTAAACACATAGGCTATTTGGACACTTCTCCTACAGATTTTGCCCTAAAATCACGCAAAGCGGTACATGTGACCTGACGGTCGCTTATCTCTCGATTAGGGAGTCTTACTGGTACAAAATATTTTCACGCACTTTATATGTAAACTTGCGAAGTTGCCTTTGGGTTTAAGGTCTGGACTATTGCTCAACTATGTTATGCTGTGAGGAGGCAGGAGGTAGGTAGCCTGAGGAATGGAGGTTTAGAGAAGGCTTATATTCCAACAGAGCTGTTAGAATGCTTTCATGACACCTGCTGGTGTAGCATTCTGCTGTGTAGGCTCTGTTCCTTTCCTCCCCTGCCATCCATCCATCAACCCAGCGGTAGATGTACTATGTACAGAACTTTGCTGGTTCCTCATTCGTCAAGCTCCTGCAGAACTTGTAACGTTCTCACTCCATGCCTGCTTATCCTTCATGTACTGAAATAAACTGTGGAGGAGTTGTTATACGGCATCTTGGGGGTGAAAATAAATACAAAATACAACGGAGACTACCTCCTGGGAGAGATAAAGTAGGAAAATATGAAATTACTTGAATGCTTCTGCATGTGCATGTATTTTATTGGCACTTTGCTTCCTTAAGTCTTACTGGAGAAGTCTTTGTGAAAATACCTGAGTGGTGACAGAGTGAGTAGAAGATGACAGGAAAGGAAGAGAAAGAGAAGAAATTATAGATTTTTATTTAAATACACTTTCAGGATTACATTTCATAATTAAATTCACTCTCCAGGTTTGGCTGTGCATATCGCAGCTCCATGGAGATTATGAATGCTGTTTGACAGTGGTAAAGCAATATTTTAGGATTTTTAATCATTTCCACTATCCCATAAATGTTCAGTGGGACTCAAAAGCTCCAATCACCTCAGAATAGCCTATATTTGGGCAGCAACACATTTTCGGTATCTTGAAAATGCATAGCAAAATGAGGCTTGTTTGATAACTCAGCCCATTGTTTTGAATTACAATATCCATATATTTTCCATATTAGTAGTCTATATTGCAGGAGCCTTTCTCAGCAAGAAAGCATTTAGCACTTACGTAAAACAATAGTGTATTGAATTCAAAGTAATAGCTGTGACAGGTGTCACCATGTCACTAATCGACTTTGTCATTTAAAAGTAAAATTACTAGCAGCCTAAACTAACGATATGATTACTATAATAGTTTATCATCATCATCATCATCATCATCATCATCATCATCATTTTCATCACAAGTTACAGATAACATAGGATTAAAATCCCTAAACTAGTAGGAAAACGATATAGACCTACATATTCAATTAGGCCTAAACAAGTCAAGATAAAACACAGTAGCTAACAGTGACCTTACATTTACACACACACACACACACACACACACACACACACACACACACACACACACACACACACACACACACACACACACACACACACACACACACACACACACACACACACACACACACACACACACAGAGAGAGAGAGAGACAGACAGACACACAGAGAGAGAGAGAAAGAGTCACAGTGAGGACTGAGAGAGAGCACCCAGAGAGAGAGAGAGAGAGAGAGAGAGAGAGAGAGAGAGAGAGAGAGAGAGTCACATTGAAGAGGACTAAGAGAGAGAGAGAGAGAGAGAGAGAGAGAGAGAGAGAGAGAGAGAGACTCACTGTAGTGTGTGCTGTAGAGAGAGAGTCACATTGAAGAGGACTAAGAGAGAGAGAGAGAGAGAGAGAGAGAGAGAGAGAGACTCACTTTAGTGTGTGCTGTAGTGTGCTGCTAGTGTGGGGGGCGACAGCCGTTTAGCATGCATTATTAATTACTATCTGTGCATCTGTGTCTGTGCGGTCTACTAAACGGGCACAGCTGCGTGTTCGCGGCTGAATAAACACACACTACACGAACAGGACCCAGTGAAGGGTTCCGTGGTCCAAGAATGCCAAACGCGTTGCTCCAGCGCAGCAGTCATTGGTAGGAATGTCTGGCTTTTTGTCCTGTCTGTTGGTTCAGGGCATTCAGCTCGCAGGCTTGTAACCGGTGCCTTGGAGACAGCCGCGCACGGCGCTCATTCCTCGCTTGGCGATTTCCCCCCGGTGTTGCAGGCTATCGTGCTCAGTCAAATCAACACTCCTTCGCAGTGTGCGTTTCTCCGAGAGCGAGGACGCACGCAGAACATCATAATTCCTCCGTCGCTTCCATTCCCATCAGAATGGATCTACCCTCTTAGCAGAGGCACAGAGCGCAGGTCCTTTACACCAGTTGGCAAGTTTGGTTCATGTGTGAAGTTTTAGTTTCCCTCTCCTCACATCAACTAAAGTAGCCTCTGTCTATCCGCCACTGAGCAGTGCGCACGATGACAGGATCGTTGCTCTATTTACGAGTTGTGCTATTATTGCACTGTTTTATCTCCACCGCGATGTGCAACACATTCGCTACTTTCACGGAGGAGCCCGACACCGCCGGGAAGGACGGTTATTGCAGCAGGATACTGCGGGCTCAGGGCACTCGGAAGGAGGGCTACGTGGAGTTTCGTCTCCGAGTCGAAGGGGACCCGGAGAGCTACCAGCCGGGCAGCACTTACAGAGGTTGGTACCCATGATCTGCTTCTTTGCATTTTACGCACAAGTGCATTTTATGACACGACCGAAGAAGCGCACGTACATGTATTGAGTAAACGATGAAGCCTCGGTTACTTTTCAGTTCTAGATAGATAGATACCTTTATTATCCCAAGGGGGAAATTAGTCCTATAAGTCATGCAGTGATTCTAAAACTTTTTCATGTCAAGGACACCTACATTGACACTTATTAGCCCGCGGACGGTGATTCTCAATCATTTTAATTTCAAGGACCCCCAGTTTGACATGCATATTAAGCTACGGACCCCGATTTAATGGCATTTCTATCTCTGATACCCCAATTTATTTTGTAAAATCAATGTTAACGGGTCCATTTGGTTCCATTTGTACACATAGTCATGTATTCAGGGCTACATACCACCGTTACATATCCATTTGGTTCCTAACTATCGTTCAGCTGGGGACCCCCTGGAACTCCCTCAAGCTCCCCGGACCCCAGTTTGAGAACCAATTAAGTAAATGATGAAGCCTTAATAGTTACTTTACTTCTATTGTAGTCCTGTAAATTGCATTAATTTGTGGATAGAGGCTACTTTAGTTGATGTGAGGAGAGAGAAAACTAGCCCCCGATACACGTAGCAATTTCTTTTAGGAAGTCCTTTTTACTTTTTTTCCCCTTTAGCCAAGGTATGGCAACTGCCATACTTAGTCATACACAATTGACCCCTCTGGTCGTTGCTCGTTGATATATTGATGAAACAATTGCTATGTGTAGACCTATCACACATTTGCGCTGCATGGGTAACGGGGGGCAACGCTATGACCTATATGTTGCCTTATTTGCCTATTAGACATTTGTTGTAGTTTCAGAATATTGAAGATGGGGAAATATCTTTTAACAAACACTACAGATAAAACAATATAGGCTATAGGTCTACAAAGCCTAGATCAAATGTGAGAATGCTAACAACGTTGGCAATGTCTATTGTGAGCTGTTCCTTTGGATTGCATTTCCTCGATTACATATTGATTCCCAAATACGTCTGCAATTTCAGTCCTTTCCTAATCTGTGAGCCTGCCTATGTCTGTAAATTACACTTTGGCTTTTCCAGTTCCACTTCCAGCTTTAATTCCCATACACAGTACTGTAGGCTAAAATGAGAAAGTTCAACAGCTCATAGGCCAACTACAGTGTATGTCATAACAAGAACTAAATACTACTTCTAATAGTGATTAGAGGTGTGGCTAACGGAATCCACGTTGTCTGTGTGTGTCTTTGTGAATCTGTTCAGCTTTAAATGCTCCTCTCCTGACTGATGCTCTGACTCTTGTTTATGCCTCTCCAGTGACTCTGTTTGCATCCAGCCCCTCCTATTTCAGAGGGTTCACCCTTATTGCCCTGAAGGAAGGCGGGATAGGTGACAAGGACGAGGACTATGCTGGAAATTTCCAGGTAAGGGTATAAAATGTGACAGGAAATAATTTGCATAGTGTGCTTTATCATGTCGTAAATAATTAACAACAGTTGCCTCCACCATCAATCACTCCGGCTGTTTAAGACAACTTTAGTATTGAATCCAGATTTTAATATGGATAGTATGTTTAATTCATTTCAAACTGGCATATGCATGGTGTGGCGGCAACTTGAGCTACAGCAATGGCTTGTAAGTTGTTACATGGAAGAGTCATAGCCATGATAGGGCTGTCACGATATGACATTTTACTTGACGATTAATTGTCACTCAAATAATTGGCGATTAACGATTTAATTGTGTTTTTGTCGTTGATAATTACATTTCTGTTTGGCTTTTAGGCTTTGAAGTTGTACATGGTAGATATGACACATAACCTAAATATACAAAGAAATTACTGACATATTTGACAACTTACTACTTAAAAAATAACTTTGATAGTGGAAATAGCCGATCTACAAGCTTACAACGCGTCGCGATGTGACGCGTTGTGAGCTTGTAGATCTGCTATTTCCACTATTTCGGACATTTTTCAACATTCACGATTATGACAAAATATTTGCGATTATGTCAAATAATTGCGATTAGACGATTATGTAATAATTGTGACAGCCTTAGTCATAGCCACGTAGTCATGTCATGGCCAGGTGTACACACCCCCTGTCTCCCACAGCAACCCAACCCACCACAGCCAACCACATCAAGCCGACACAGTTTGACACACCGTACCTGGTTCAACACTTAACAGTATATCAACACCATTATGTTATGAAAGATTGTGTGTCATAATAAATAATAAATAGATTTGAGAACAAAGGGGTTCTACAGCACGCCTCAGCCTACACGGCTAGTCTGGTGCATCACAGGAGCAGGGACAGATGTATGCAGTAGAGAGAGAGACACTGGAGCAGCTCAGACGATTTTGGCCTTTTTATTATTCAGGTGCCAGTACAACAGGATTGACTAACGTTTCGATGCTAGTGCATCTTCGTCAGAGTCTTTGCATGGCCATAACATCTAAGATAATTTTTTTGTTGTTTCAGCGCAATGTCGAAGAAAGTGTGACTATTCTCACCCCTCCTCCTCTAATAGTCTTATTTACGAGACGCCCCAAGGTAGCTGTTATGTGTTTGCTTGACCGAGTTAGAGACACCGGTTATGAGAGGAACATACATATTCCTTGTGGTCCGTGTGTTGCCAGTCGGAGAGAGCAATGGTGCGTGAAATTTGCAATTGTCTGCATGCACAATGCAAACATGCATTTATGAAGGAAGCATCGTTGGCCAGATTTAATGGCTGATTCCCCATTTACACAGCTTGATTCACCTCGTCTATGCAGCAAGGAGATTAATAAAGATTGTAAGAGTGAGAAAATATGAAAGAGAGTGAGTAAAGATGGGGCCATTCTTACTCATATGTTATAATGGCCAAATGGTAAACCGTACTTCTAATCATAAAACGTTGGGAGTAGAGATAGATTTCAGATAACCTTAGGGGTTTGACATAATTACCGGTGTTAGATTTCATGGTCACGTGCTGCCGCTGTCCCACTGAGTAGAAAAGTAATTTATTGTAGACAGGTAGAGAATTGCTTATGATTCTGCAGGTTAGGTTATGCTCAGAAGAAGTAGAGCCCAATTAAACTAACTGTGGTTGAGGTTTGGGTTGTGTATTGTAAATTCAAACATTTAGAGATATCTTCAATAATTGCTCAATAGATAAAACATTTATGATTCAATATATATATATATATATATATATATATATATATATATATATATATATATATATAAATGCAAAAAGTGTGACTTTTACCCGATTTTATCTATAAAATAATAATAATTGAAAGAAAATAATTATGATAATACAAAAGGGCTAATTCAACACATTTGGATTCAGGGAGTAGTTCAAGATCAACAAGGAGGAGGTTATTGTGAATCAATGGTTGATCAACAGTTGATATTTATTGTTCAGGCTCCTCTCCGTCCTTGTGTGTCCTGCCGTCCATCTGTGCTAATCTGTGCTTGTGCACTCCCATTTTATAATTGGCCTCATGGTGGCGCTATAACAGCCCACTGTGCGTTTTGGCCCTTAACTCTTGAACTGCAGGTTGTGCAAATAAAATCCCCCCCCCCCCCCTGGATTCCTTGGCTTAGATTATGACACAATTCCCCATATAGACACCTGCCATTTGTGACACGCTTTCTTCAAAACACACTTTCTCAGAGGAGCGCTCTTTATTAGTTTATTTATTTATTCATGTTCTTTAATATCTTCAACGTTTTCAAGCCAAGGACCCCTTAGTTGAGACAGAGATGAAGCAGGGACCCCCACAACCTTTTCATATATTCCATATACCGGTAGTTTAATCGTTTGACAGCACGATTATTAGTGTATTTTGGATTCATGTCAATTTGTGTTTTGTGATATTTAACCACTTGAACCATCAATAATAAACTTGACCTTTCACTCTGTACTTACCTTTTTAGCCTAGCGCTGCGAGGCATTGTGAGCTTGTAGATCTGCTATTTTTGGCTAAAGTTCTCAGAATATGGACACTAGGGTTCAAATGGTTAATATAAAAAAGGAGAAAAAAAAACTTTCTATCACTCAAAGATTTGGAGGGCCCCCTGTAGTAACTCTGAGGACCCCCTAGGGGTCCCGGACCCCCTGTTGAAGACCCCTGCTTTAATACATATGATATCTAATTACTGGTCCTGTACTTCCTACTTCTAGGCACAGAATGCCATCATTGTCAGTAATTGCGACAGAAGGTCGCATTTACTATGGAAACCTGCAGCTCCTGTGCATGCTTGTGTCAGTCACACTGTTCTGACATCACAATGTCACACTCATGACTTGACCAGCTCAACAGAAGGATATAGCTGACCTGTTCTGACATCACAATGATGACTCAACCAGCTCAGCGTTCTCAACGGAACGTCAATATTAATCCATACAGGGGAATACCCATATCTGGGAATGCCCATATACAGTATGGACATATTGTGTCAATCTCATGTGGTCTATGATGTCAGACATCTATGATGTCAGACTTCAGTCATCTCCATATTTGGAAAATGTACTATGAAAACCTGCTGCACACTGCCAAACAGCGCCGTGTGAACATGGAGCAGCGTCCCCAGCCACCCACGCCCATGCCTGCACGCGCCCATGTGCCTGAGGAGACAGCCGGCGAGCGGTACTGCTGTCTGCTGTCACCTAGGCGAATGCTTGCACGCACCCGTGTGCACGCGCCGCGCCCATGTGCGTGACCGTCGCTTCTCGCCCTTAAGGCATCTTACTGGCATATTATTTATATCGCCACAGTTTCAATGTGAACTGAAGCATAGTCAAAGGTAGTATACCAAGTTTAAAGTCCTAAAATACTTATCACAATATATATTTTTGCAGCACTATATATCCTAAATGTAGTCTCTTACTGCCTAGAGTGCATTCTGGACCGTCACTTTGTTCACATAGCTAAATCTCCAATTCCAGCCCTGCCCAACGCCGTAAGGTGCTGCAGTCATCCATGATGTTTTCTCAGACGTTTCTCTCCAGACCTTATTAAGAAGAAGCTGTTATGTTGGGTTTTAAGGGCAAGCTTAGAAGTAGCCATGAAAGCTGCAATTCTGTTCGTCCTAATCTCATGAACCTGCTGGGTTCAATCCCTTTCCACATAAAATCCTGCCTTTTACGGCACCTGTGGTGCAATACAAGGAGGGGTTAGCACACTGGGCCATTGATCATAGTTACTGCTGTGCTACGGTGCTTTGAGCAAGCCTGACTTGAGCCTTGAGTATGGGAGGACGTCGTGTAAAACGTTTTGTAACATTTGATTTATTCTTTTCCTCTGCGTATCACATCTCATTACACTCTTATTACAGCCCCATTCTTTTATGTTGTATAATTGATTTCACGGTGTTGTTCTTTAGTGCCGGCCTTGTGCACACCAGGCGTATCGCAGAGCGTGGCGTGGTGTGACAAGGCAGGCTACACATCATGGCAGGGCTAGGGAGACAGGGTAATACTGCGTCACATTCTTAAGACTCAGGGTGAACGCTGGGGAATTTATCGATATTATATCGATATCATGATCGTCTGGGACTTTGGATATCGTGATATGGCGTGAGTGTTCATCTGGTTATAATCACTAAAGCGATGCGTACACCGTGTTTGAAGTCGGTTGGACGGATGGTTCTCGAGATACTGTACAGTATGTGAACAACAGATGGACATACAGAGAGACATAGGTACAAATACAAAGATGTATTGCATTTAAATGTTTAAATTAAATAAATATAATCACGATAAGATATCATTAATATCAAGGCATTTGGTCAAAAATAAATTTATTTCGTTTTTGATTTTGTCCATACCGCCCAGCGTTACACAGTAACATCATGCACACCGTGGAACTTAGATCTGTTGTGGAGCACACACACAGTATAAGATAAAGAGTTGGTGTTACTGGAGAATAAGACTTGCATTTCGATCAAATAACAAGGTTCCATTAGATTTTGGCCTCGTTATTTAAGAGACTGCATAGTCCCTTTAAAAGCCCTAGAGGATCCCGTCTCATTATCTGGGCTCCCCTTCTAGCAGTTTATTAAAAATAAAACAACGTCCAAAGAGATATCTCACCTGCCCAGTGCCCACCACAATCTTGTATCTTATACAATCACACGTACGCATGCACAGTTGCACACTGCATGCGCACGCACGCACACACACACACACGCACGCACGCACGCACGCACGCACGCACGCACGCACAAATCCCTTCCTCCACTCTGAAAGAGCTTTGGGTGGGCTGTTTTCCAGACAGAGAAAGGGGAGAGAGAATAGAAGGAAAGAAGCAGCAACACAAACGTCAGGCTTTATTTAACATACAGCTCATTGGAAATCTGCTAGTGTGCCCCATCTCACCCATCTGTGGACAGCTCCTGACTTGATGAAAAGCACTTTTTATTGAGCTCTGCGGGGAGGTCAGCTGCCACGGTGTGTGTTTGCGCGCGCGCTGTGTGCTTGCGTGCGTGTGTGTTTTCACTGGCTTCTGACCACACATCACCTCTCAGCAGGGTGCAATGACAGAACTAGAAAAGAGATTGCAAGGCCATGAAAAGACCAGTGGAGGTGTGCGTGCGTGAAATGAGGAGTCATTTGTGCTAGATGGAGAGCTCTGACAATTATCGCATGTCCGATTCGGACACATCGTTGTGCCCGCTTTCCCCAATGTCCCCATGTCATGTCGGCCAGACTGACGTCAAATGTTATTGTCGAAGTCTGACCAGATGCTGCAGCCAAGCAGATGCACGCGCTATTGCACAATTTGTCTTAACTCCGTAAAATCCTCAATGTTACGGGTCTATTTTGTTACATTTGTACTTTCTTGGAATTACAAATGGACAAATTAACACAGAGGCTTTTACTGTGCAGACACACAAAACCACATTGTATTTTCCTGGTGGCTCTCTCTAACTCATATTCCTCTCTCACGCAAAGTCAGTCTGACTCACTCGCTTGCTTGCTTAGCTTGCTCACTCTCTCTCTTTGGCATGAACTCAAACCTAAGGCACACAAGGAACAAATGGGTCATAGTTCAGTTTGCCGGAAAATGGTTGCTGCTTTTCACATATGGTGTTAAATGCATTCCCATGGGATGTCACTGTCTAACATATGTTGTAGTCCAGTCGGGGCGGTCCAGGGATGCCTTTCAGAAACCATGGGAACATGTGTTTGTGTGTGTGTGTGTGTGTGTGTGTGTGTGTGTGTGTGTGTGTGTGTGTGTGTGTGTGTGTGTGTGTGTGTGTGTGTGTGTGTGTGTGTGTGTGTGTACATGGGGGGGCTACACACATTCACAGCCAAGGCCTGACTTGTGCTCTCTCTCTCTGTCTCTATCTCTCTGTGTTTCTCTCTCTCTCTCTGTCTCTATCTCTCTCTGTCTACCCCTCCTACTTGCTCTCTCTTTCTTCCCCTCATTCTCGCCCTTTCACTCTCCCTTCTGCCCCTACCTCTCTCTCTCTTTCTCTCTCTTTCTCTCTCTCTCTCTCTCTCTCTCTCTCTCTCTCTTTCTCTCTCTCTCTCTCAAATTAAAGTGCCTCCTTTCCTCTACATTTGTGGTGTTAATTCAATTTCTCTATCTTCATCTCCATCTCTCATTTTCTGTCACTCTGCCTCTTTCACCCTCTCCCTCGCACGCACGCACACACGCACGCACACAGAGACATGCAGTCCAGTTCCAGAGTCAACTCATACACATAATACAGGACATTCTCTGCTGACAGCTTTATGGAGTGAGAGAGTGCTTGTTCTTTATCGCTGATGCTGACTGATGTCACTTCCTGGTCGAACCCAGGACTGATGTCACGTTCTCTGACAGAGTTCAGGTGTTGCAAAGCTCTGTGCTGACCAGTGCTACGCCACACCTGACCAGACATTGCAAGTGTAGTCAGGCTATGGTCGGTTTAACCTTATCATTCAATTCAAATATGATATCAGGTCGATAAAACACATTAGATGTTTATTATAGAGTTGCACCTGACTGGAAGGGGCAGTGTATCGTTGCTGTCGGGTTGTGAGCTTGTAGATCAAAAATTGCCAAAATAGCCTACAAGCGTTGTGAGCTTGTAGATAAAAAAAGGCAAAAATAATCAACCACCAGCTCACAAGGTGTCTGCTATTTTTGCTATTTAAAAAAAAAAGAAAGAAAAAAAAGTACTTAATAACTACGCGGGTTCTTTTAAGTTTTTGACATCCAAGGTTTCCGCCCCACAGGGATG
Organism: Nannobrachium achirus; assembly: GCF_963921795.1. NCBI lineage: Eukaryota > Metazoa > Chordata > Actinopteri > Myctophiformes > Myctophidae > Nannobrachium > Nannobrachium achirus. The sequence continues at coordinate 15,495,900 of NC_137816.1, read as the reverse complement.
ATATACTGTGGAGCAGGGGTCTTCAACGTTTTAAGGCCGGGGACCCCCAAACTGATGGGGAGATGGAGCAGGGACCCCCTACCACCTCGTAGGGTGGGGGGGTCGGGGCTAGGACATATTTTTTATTTTAAACATATACAAGTTACAGCGAGCAGGGACCAGGGTGGGCCGTACCACTACCATTTCTAAACATATACTACTTATTAACCATTGAGAACCAATGTCAATAATATCAACAATCTGTCAATTGCATAGTAATCATGTATTCAAGCTATTCAAAATGGATAGAATCATAATTTATTTTTTAACATAAATGTGAAAAATGAACATTTTTTGAAATCTTTTTTTTTTTTTTTTTTTTTAAGCAATAATTTCGCGGACCCCTTGCAGTACCTCAGTGCATCTTTAATTAGGCTGGGTCGATCACCTTGTTGTTTGAGGTTCAAATGCCCAGCCCTGCTGCATTGTGCCGCATTGGACGGTCACTAGCGGCTTGTGGTCGGTTTCTCAAACACAATGGGAGTGACAGCTTTTCACAGGCAGGAGAGTTTGATAATTCCCCCCCCCCCCCCCTACAACAACCCAACCCCCATCACTTTCCTCTCCAACATACATGTTGATGCTTCTGGATGAAAGCTCTCTTTGATAATCTTGGATGAAAAAAAAAGATAATACACCACTGGGGCATTTCAGAGGATGTTTATGTTTTGTAATCATAAAACAGGCTTTGAAGAAATCTCAGGGGCCATATAAGTTGCTCAGCACAAAACGCATAACATAACATGAAACCATAATGCAGGCAAAAATCCATATACAGTAAAATAAATAGTTTTCCCCCTTCCCAATCAACAGGGTTATGTGTTTAGTCCCATTTAAGGACTAAACACGTTTTGGGATGCTGGTAGCCACAAATATGAATTAAAACCCACAAAGAAACACGAAGATGTCATACTGTACCTCTAGAGTCGAATATTGAATACCATTGTTCATAAAAATGTGTCTAAGTACATCTTGTATGCTCACAAGCTCATAATCATGCCTAATATGTTTGTGTGTGTGTGTGTGTGTGTGTGTGTGTGTGTGTGTGTGTGTGTGTGTGTGTGTGTGTGTGTGTGTGTGTGTGTGTGTGTGTGTGTGTGTGTGATACAGATAATTGATGAGGATGACACTCAGTATATGACCAATTGCCCGCCTGCTGTGACAGAGAGCACTCCTCGCAGACGCACCAGGATCCAAGTGTTCTGGACTGCTCCCCCTAGTGGCTCCGGCTGTGTCGTCCTCAAGTATGTATTTAGGCCTAGAATTATTGAACGCTTTAACCAGTGAAAAATAGCAGATATACAAGCTCACAGCGCGGCACCGAGTGCCACGCTGCGAGCTTGTAGATCTGCTATTTTTGAAAAAGTCGTGAAAATGTGTGCAAATCTTTGAATATTATGTATTTTCAAAGCGAACGTTTTGTATCTCAAATTTTGCTTCTGGGGGGTCCCTGGAACGAAATATTTTGAGATGGGGTCCGTGGCCAAATAAATATCATTTTGGGGGTCCTTCACGTGAAAAGGTTTGAGAACCATTGACATAGTAGACTCTCAAGAACAGACTAACTGAGCTCCAGTTAAGTGAAAAGGACCTTTTCTTTGACGATAGCCTGATTGCTGACATAGAAACATAGGTTTTTTCAAAAAACCTTAGAAGGATTCAAAAGACACTTATAGAATCGGGTCAAAATTCAAATTTTCACGATTTTTCAAAAATAGCAGATCTACAAGCTCGCAGCGCGGCACTCGGTGCCGCGCTGTGAGCTTGCATATCTGCTATTTTTTAACAGTTAAAGCATAAAATAATAATACACTAGAATGTGTACCCGTTCTAAATGGGTTAAAATGAAGACATGAAATATGCACGCACGGCATGCACGTGTCTGGTGCCTGACCCTGAGGCTGCTGGGGCGCTCTCATATTTTCTAGAGCAGAAAGGAATCCTCGGGTAGACATATCATCATAAGGAAATTAATAGAAACAAGTGATTTAGCATCAAGATGAGGTTTTCACAAATAATATTTTTTGGGTCAGATTATATTGTAAAGACCTTTCCGTTTTCAAGCAAACCTACACATTCCCATATTCAAATATATTCAAATATAAACAACGCAATGAACATACGTACTTTGTGATTCTTCTGGGGAAATCTAGATTCAATTAACTCTCCCCACGCTTTGAACGATAACGCTCGCCCCATTTTTTACAGAACCTCGATGCCAATACGGCGCTCGTTCGGTTCGTTCGTCTGATGACTGTAAGCTGATGAGGGGTCGCGCGGCCGTTTACTGTAAACACATTTTCCGCTGTGATGGTGTAAAAAATCCATTATGCGTTAGATCAACGGAGAACAATTCACTTCCTTGTTGATTTCCTCTGGCCCGGAGGCTCTGTAGCCAGTGACTGCTCTGAATGTACGGCAACACATAGCAGGACAATTCACATTCATTCTCGCATGAGGCCGCCCTCTGCTGCCTGGCAGACCAAAGTGCACTATTGCACAACCAAAAAAAATAAAAATAAATAAATAAATGTCTGTCTGTCTATCTACTATAACGTCGCAAAGGTAAGCCGCTTTTTGATGGCGCCAGACCCAATAAATAAATAAATAATCTGGCAGTAGGAGAGTTAAGATTGAGTCCGCACACAGCATCATGTTCCAAAGGTTAGAGCTAAGTGGCTATTCCTCAGACAGCTAAAACGTCACGTGAAACGCCCCAAAGTCTTTGCATTGGTTCTGCGACGCGATGTTGTAAATTCCCAAATCGTTTCCACCCATTTTGAGCTCATTCAATGAATTTAGATGTCACAAGACACAATCTGCAAACGTTTATTTTTTATTCACTAATGCCAATTAAAATGACAAACAACTATATTATGAAATATGTATAAACAAAAATCAAGAGCTGAAACTTTGCAAAACTACATCAAAGCAGCAACAAAACCCATTTGCACCAGAGAGGTCACAAGGATATATATACAGTATATATATACATAATATAAAATATTTAGAACATAGCCGATATACAAGTTCACAATGTGTTGCGAAGTAACTAGTAACTAAAGTTTTCATATAATTGTAGTGGAGTAAAATTACAATATTTATGAGGTAAAGAGGGAGAGAGGGTGCCAGTATGTGGGTGTGTGCACGCACGCGCGTGTGTGTGTGTGTGTGTGTGTGTGTGTGTGTGTGTGAAGAGTGAGAGACAAAGCTAGGAAGAAAGAACGACGCACAATGAAAACTAATTTGCATTTAAACAGTAAATACATAATCTTTGTTGCGACCGTCAGGTCGCACTTACTATCAAAACCTCCACCGGCTGTCTGTCTGTCCGTCTGTCCGTCCGTCACACGTCACACTTTTGCCCTGCTCATAACTCCGCAACCGTTGCCCCGATCCATGCCAAATTTGGCACACAGACTCCTTGCCTGCCAAACCACAACCTCCACCCATCAATTCTCACATGGCCCTCTTCTAGCGCCACCATGAGGCCCATTCTTGCAAAACACATTTTTGGACACTGCTCCTATACAATTTTTGCCCTAAAACCACGCAAATCGGTACACAGTATGTCTACACTCATCTCATCAACATGGATATGTCCCATTTAGCGCCACCTTCAGGACGATTTTTTAAAACACATTTTTGGACAGTACTCCTACAGATTTCCCCCTAAAATCATACAAATTGCTACACAGTGTGTCTACACTCATGTCATCAACGGTCGCTTATCTCCCGATTAGGGAGTCTTACTGGTATAGTGGTACAGTATACAGTATATTGCAATAATAAAGTGTGGTTTTTACAGAATTCCAAGGTACTCCTGGATTTGTCTCACGACACACCAGTGTACCTCGGCACACAATTTGAGAACCACTGTCTCCAATGAATTGCTTATTATTTAGTCGCAAGCTCTTGTTAATACTTTTCATTGGTTAAACTAGAACAGTGCCCGTTATGCAATACCCGTTGTCAGAGTACCCGTTGTAACCCTCTGTCTCTTTATGCCCATATCTGTCTGTCCTTGTCCCTTTTATGCCCATTTATGGAGATCCCTGATGTTATCAGTATATGGCTATGCCCATGTATGGGCATATCGGGGGGGATCAGGCGGTTGTGGAAAGCCTTTTGTGGAGATTTACGGTCTCTACCCGCTAGCAACAACATACTGTATATCAAATCCACATGTGTTGTTCTTGATCTGTTTTATTACTTAACCACCCCCAGCCTGTTTATATTCGAAGAATTCCATATATATATGTATATATTATCCATGTTTCATACAGACATGGCTTCACAAACTATTCATTATCTTTTTGCTCTCCATAGCTGAGTGACAGTAATCAACCACCATTGCTCTCGGGCAGAAACCTTTTTTCTCTGTAGTTACTGTATTCTTTTTATGTTTTATTCATAAATGACTGCCCTATTTTATACGTAGCTGTATGACAGTGTCACACACATGTGGAGACAATAGCAATAGACAATCTACATTCTACAAGCTCATCAAAACCCATAACCCATAATAGGGACGCAAGGTTGAGAGTGGTTACATTAAAGGGCCACTTCACTTCTGGGACAACCCTATCTTATTTTATTGTTGTTTGGGACACGATCAACACAATCCTGAGTTATTTTTTGTGTTCAATCCGTGTTTTCAGATATTTCAGTATTTCAGCATGACTAGTGATGCATTTTGCATCATCAGCGATGCGTTTTGCATCATATGATTGTCTGTGTGTATTATAAATATTTAATTATTAACCTGTGTTAGAGGCTAAAAAACTACATTGGATACTTTGGAACACAGGTTATTTTTTCCATTTCCTGAAAAGCTACAGTTTTTGAATGTTCAAGGTTCCCACCCGACAGCGATGCTGTGATGTTGTGTCCTCTGGGCATGTTACAGCACCAGTGTTTACAGATTTTGTGAGAGAAACAAGCAGACAGGTTTATGAAAAGAAGCCCAAAAGATTCAGCACTTTAACCCTGTAAGTACTGGGAGCTGATGGTAGGTGTTGCGCTCCAACTCAGCAGAGGTCCTGCGCAGGGGGTCCGGGACCCCTAGGGGGTCCTCAGAGTCACTACAGGGGGTCCTCCAAATCTTTGTGTGATAGAAACTTTTTTCCCTCCTTTTATGTTTCAACCATCTGAACCCCAGCGTCCATATTCGGAGAACATTAGCCAAAAATAGCAGATCTACAAGCTCACAACGCCTCGCAGAGCTTGTAGATCGGCTATCTTCGGCAAGGAGTTTTGGTGTAGAGGGGAAAAAGAGCTGACTAAGTACAGAGTGAAAGGTCAAGTTTTTAAAAGTATTAGTATTATATTAAAAGGTGTCCACAGTGCTGATCGCGGGATAACTTGCGAAATATACTGTATATCAGTGATGTTGCTAGCTTTTTAATGTAATGGGTCCTGGGACCCACGGATGGTCATTCAAATGGGTCCCAGAAAAGAATTATGGGTCCTGATAAAATGTTTTTGAGTGTAGATCGGCTATTTACAAAATGTTTGCCTCTTTTTTATATTTTTACAATTTGGCTAATATTTGAACAGTTTTTTGTAATATAGTGCGTTGATGCAGTAATGGTCTTTTTTATTTTCTTTCTTGTGGTAGGGCCATTCAAAAAAATAAAAAATCCAACCAACGAATTCGATTCTTGCAGAGGGTTGCCCGCTGATCAATTTTAAAACACGAAAGACTATCCAGTAAGTGATGCCCTTATTGGGCCCCTCATTGATTACTCGTATGGTATCGCGATGCCTCAATTGCCTTAAAGCTAAAGCTCCAAACAGCCTAGAACAAACTGATTAGGGTCGTGCTTGGTCTTTCTCCTCGGGCCCACCTTACCGATTATCACAACAAAAGTGTGGGGTGGCTCAAAATAGCTGACAGAGTACAGCATCTTGCAATGGGCCTGGTGTACAAGATACACTACACCTCAAAGATACCCATGTACCTGACAAACTACTTCCTAAAGGTCAAGGATGTCCACAATCACAACACCAGAGGCAGCTCCACTAATCATGTTCAACCTAGATTTAACACTAATACCACCAACATGTGGAACGCCCTTCTGTAAGCCTTAAAGGAGAGCAAATCCCTAGCCTCCTTCAAAATTGGTCTGAAAAGTCACCTTCAGGCGGCTGCTACCTGAGACTTGTAAATAGACTAAGCCCCCATGTTTCCAGCCCCCCCTTTTCTCCCCATTTTTCTGCTTTTGTAATTGATGTTATCCTATGAAAAGTACTGTGTTCTATCCGTCTGTCTTTCAATGTTACTGTATATGAGATACATACAGTAAAGTGGTTCCTGTGTAAATAAGCCGTAAAGATGACTAGGATCTCCTTTTAGTTTAGTTAGATTTGTGCTTTAATGAAACTGTACTTTTTCCTATATTGCAAACTTATAATAAATTCTTCAATAAATCAATCAAAATAATAAACGACCAGACTAACGTAATGGTGTTGAAATACTGTAGCGCTAAATTCGTGACGAAAAGTGTCTGCTGCATTCCTTCCCCCCGGCCAATGAAACAGAATTCTTCAGCTGCAGAGTTTGGGCCTGTGCTCTAATACATTGGTTCTCAAATGTTTTCATGTCAAGGACCCCAACATTTAAATGCTTTTAGCTGAAGACCCCCTGGATCCCCCCCAAGGATCGTACTTAGAAAACCGCTGCTCTAACAAACATCCAAATGTTGGACAGGAAAATTGCATAACACTGATAGGAATAGTGTTTGTACCCTCAAAATATCTTTCACAAATACCCGCTCTCGCACACGCACGCACGCACGCGCGCACACACACACACACACACACACACACACACACACACACACACACACACACACACACACACACACACACGGTTGCATGCACCCACATGCAAGCAAGCCCCAAACTGCAAGAAATGTGAAATGATTGATAATATTGTGTTTCCTTAGAGAGGACAATTTCATTACTGCTAGAGGCAGGGTAATGTTTGTTTTTAATTCCATTTCCCCTCCCAGAGGAGCTCTGTCTCGGCCCGTCTGACTGCCTGCATGTAAGATATCGTGGTTATCTGACAAACCAACATCTGGCCACAAAGTTAGAACCTACGTGCACACTTGTGTGTGTGTGTGTGTCTTACTCTTTTGAAACTCCTCTGAGTCACAAGTTGTCCGGGGAAGCCTCCTCCTCCCTCATGGTTTGCAACATTATAATTGAGGAGCAGTCGCTGTCTTCGTTTTGGTTGGAAAGACTGAGTTTGGTGGTTTGGTTTTGGCTGATGCTGGCCACTGATCATGGGGTCAGGCTGGATGCACTCTGAGGCTCTGATCTGTGACCACAATGAACCCAGGGCACTCAGGTTAAGCACTTCAGCCCTATGTTATACTTACTTTGTGCAACAGTGTAGCATGGAAATATTGAATAGTGAAAATTGCAAAACTTGCTAATGTACAGTTACAGTACAAGTTCATAACACATCATGTATGCGTGTAGATCACCTATTTTGCACATTTCTTATAGGGACGCCATGCAGGTTGAATGTGTTTAAAGAGTTGTTTGCTTGAGTTGAACGTTTTTCCATAATATGCTGTCTTAATCTTCATGCTCCTTAATTCTATTGTTGTATTGTTGGCGAGCTGGCAGTTGTAGAAACTGAGTCACCAGAGGAGCGTTAAAGTTCAAGTGTTTGCCATAAATGCTGTTTACTTTAAATGTTTGAAGGTTCAATTTTGTTCTGTTGATTTTGAGCTGTCATTGGTGTCTGACAATCATAAAAATCCAGAGAGTGTTATGGCAAAAGACCGTAGTTGTAGATCAGTTGTGCTTTGGAGACCTACAGTGTACAAGAAAAGAAACAAACAGGATTTCCATGGGTAAGCTTCGAAAAGTAACCAAATAAAAAACAGGATTCTTGGGGGAGTAGCTCTTGGATCTGGATGTGAGTGACCAGAGTCTATCAGATCTGTATATGCTTCAAAATGGTATGCACCATTGAACTCTCCATATCTATCCATATCTGAAAGTCAGGCTTCTTCCATTTGCAGCAGGGAAGCAATTTATTTGTCATCTCCCTCCGGCGTGTGATATGCTAGTACAATGTGGTTCTGATGGGCTGTCTGAGAGAGACAGTGTATCACTGATCAGATGAATGTCACAAACCCATGCGGCTGTCAGAAACCATTTATCTTTGTGGACACATTGGCAGGTCAGATTAGAGATTCTGGAGGGGGTGGGGACATTAAGCAGCTCTGGTGTAATTGAACGGGAAATAATTAGCTTTTGTTTGTTTCCTGGTGTTTTAGCCAGCGTATCCATCCAGATGGAAGAAAATGTGTCGTATCCCCCCCCCATGCTTTTACATCTGACTGTGCAGAATTAGACCCTAGACGTATGAAGACACAAAATCTCACCCCTTCGAATTTCTCGTACATCTTCTCTCTCTCGCTCTCTCGCTCTCTCTCTCTCTCTCTCTCTCTCTCTCTCTCTCTCTCTCTTACTCTCTCTCTCGCACGCACGCACGCACGCACGCACGCACGCACGCACACACACGGGGTGCATTCACACCGGACCAGTTTTCTGATGCGATTGGGATCGACTGTGTGTGGGGCCGGCAAAGTGAGTTGCGCCTTAATAGATCTCATTGATAGAATTTAAATTGGATGTTAAATAAGCATTACTCTGCTGGATTGTCTAGCCAGCCCAGCCCAGGAAAGTGGGCCAAACGGTGTGAGCATTGCTCATTCAGAAAGATATGTGAAATTGGGGCTGAGATTGAATTAAAGTGTGGACAATTAGAGAGGTGCTCGATAGCCCTCGTACCTCTCTCTCAGGGGTGTCGCACCAAAGTTAATAGGGCATTTTGACTGGGAACGCATTATTACGCATTATTTTGTGCTTCAACTATTGAAAAATAGCAGATATACAAGCTCACAGCGTGGCACCGAGTGGCCATGCTGCGAGCTTGTAGATCTGCTATTTTTGAAAAATCTTGAAAATTTGTGCAAGTATTTGTATTGAATATTTCAAATCCTTTAAGGTTTTCTGAAAAACCTATGTTTCTATGTCAGTGGTGCTCAAACCTTTTCATGTGAAGGACCCCCAAAATGATATGTATTTGGCCACGGACCCCCACCTCAAAATATTTAGTTCCAGGGGCCCCCCAGAAGCAAAATTGTAGTTGTAATGTTCGCTTAAAAAAATACATATATTCAAAGATTTGTACACATTTTCACGACTTTTCAAAAATAGCAGATCTATAAGCTCGCAGCGCGGCACCAAGTGCCGCGCTGTGAGCTTGTATATCTGTTATTTTCCAATAGCTAAAGTATAAAATAATTAAGGCCCCTCCACCTTGGGCCCTAGTAACTCAGTCCCACAGTAGGGATCCTGTGTACTGTTTTGCCTGATTTTTGGATAAAATCTGAAAAAGTAATATAAAACAATGTGTTTTACATAAGTCGGCCTCCTGGTGGCGCTATAAAAGGCTGCACATACAAAGTTTTACACTGATCAGTAGAGTTATAGGTAACAACACAAATCAGCCTGTTATAGCGCCATCATGAGACTCATTTGAAAAAAATTAAGTGGCATTTCTTCTTCTGCCTAATGGGAATGTGCATGCTCAATTTCACCAAAATTGCTCACTGTGTTTGTGATTTGAGGCATTTTGTTCAAAACGGACCAATCGAACGGACACACACAGACATGGACGGACGGACAAACATACTCTCGCCATGCCTTTCGGCTGGCGGAGACAATGACCATATAGGGAGATATATCAAAGCAGATGCATGGATAACCCTCCCATTCCCGCTAGTGAATCCACTCTTTGTCAAAACCCGCCCCATTTCGCTCTTGTTACTAGGTGGGACGAAAAAGCCAGGGCAGATTGTTTTTATAATGGTGGATGGGGGGGGGGGGATAGTTTTCATAGCCTCATTATTGCTATTTAAAGTACCAAAAGAAAAACATCTACGTCATATTAATAAAAAGGGAACACAAAAGTACAATAGTTATATTGCAAAACAGGGGTTTTCCCCCGAAAATACATGTTTTAATTAGTTTAATCCCAGTGGGACAGAAAAACCAGGGCATATTGTTTTTATATTGGAAATGAATGGGGAAAAAATATTTTTCATAGCCTCATTATTGCTATTTAAAGTACCAAAAGAAAAACATCTACGTGATTGATATTGATAAAAATGGAACAAAAAAGTACAGTAGTTACATTGCAAAACAGGGGTTTTCCCCCGAAAATACATGTTTTAATTAGTTTAATCCTCTGAAACAGGCAGACGACCGAGAGAGAGAGAGAAAGCGCAGTGCATCTTGGGTAGGAAGTTGTGGAATTATAAGCTGGCTGTCAACATAACATGTATAACAATTGTAATTCTGCCCATTTAAAATATATGTACCAATCGAATATCTTAGTTACATCATTGTCGTTCATGTGAACTAGTTTGTTGAAGCTTATTCATTATAATTATCGAAATCGCTATGACCGCGCTGCGCCGTACTGCGCCCCGGCCGTGCTCCGCATCACGGCACCGCGGTGAAAGACTGAAGCGACTTTCTCCCACTGCATAACTCCACCCCCGGTAGCGAAAAGTGAATGTTTTTTCTGGTTGGCCAGTCAGGGAGTCTCAGGGACCAATCAGAAGGCTGACAAACGGTGAATTGAACCTTGCATTGTATCGTTCTACACTGATCAGTAGAGTTATAGGTAACAACACAAATCAGCCTGTTATAGCGCCATCATGAGGCTCATTTGAAAAAAATTAAGTGGCATTTCTTCTTCTGCCTAATGGGAATGTGCATGCTCAATTTCACCAAAATTACTCACTGTGTTTGTGATTTGAGGCATTTTGTTCAAAACGGACCAATCGAACGGACACACACAGACATGGACGGACGGACAAACATACTCTCGCCATGCCTTTCGGCTGGCGGAGACAATGACCATATAGGGAGATATATCAAAGCAGATGCATGGATAACCCTCCCATTCCCGCTAGTGAATCCACTCTTTGTCAAAACCCGCCCCATTTCGCTATTGTTACAAGGTGGGACGAAAAAGCCAGGGCAGATTGTTTTTATAATGGTGGATGGGGGGGGGGGGGGGGGGGGGGATAGTTTTCATAGCCTCATTATTGCTATTTAAAGTACCAAAAGAAAAACATCTACGTCATATTAATAAAAAGGGAACACAAAAGTACAATAGTTACATTGCAAAACAGGGGTTTTCCCCCGAAAATACATGTTTTAATTAGTTTAATCCCAGTGGGACAGAAAAACCAGGGCATATTGTTTTTATATTGGAAATGAATGGGGAAAAAATATTTTTCATAGCCTCATTATTGCTATTTAAAGTACCAAAAGAAAAACATCTACGTGATTGATATTAATAAAAAGGGAACAAAAAAGTACAGTAGTTACATTGCAAAACAGGGGTTTTCCCCCGAAAATACATGTTTTAATTAGTTTAATCCTCTGAAACAGGCAGACGACCGAGAGAGAGAGAGAAAGCGCAGTGCATCTTGGGTAGGAAGTTGTGGAATTATAAGCTGGCTGTCAACATAACATGTATAACAATTGTAATTCTGCCCATTTAAAATATATGTACCAATCGAATATCTTAGTTACATCATTGTCGTTCATGTGAACTAGTTTGTTGAAGCTTATCGTGATGTGACTATTAATTGAAGCCGAGGCCGAATTGGGCCGAATCGCATGGATGAGCCCTGACAGCACATGGTTGGTGCTACAGACTCAAAATTTCGCACGCAGATAGCTCAGACCTTTGCCTACGTTCTTAGCTAGGCCTCGACCCGACCCGATATGCGGTTTTCCGGAACCAACGCTAAAGGTTTGGAATCTCCATATGCGGAGTCCTGACTACTAATTGAAGCCAATGGACGCCGAATCCGAATGGCCCGAATCGCATGGATGAGCCCTGACAGCACATGGTTGGTGCTACAGACTCCAAATTTCGCACACAGACAGCTCAGACCTTTGCCTACGTTCTTAGCTAGGCCTCGACCCGACCCGATACACAGTTTTTCGGATCCGGCACGAAAGATTTGGAATCTCCGTATGCGGAGATGACTGACATCGAGCTGTTCCGGAGCAAGCGCGGACTCATTGTGACATCACTTCATAAAAGGCTCTGACATCACATACGCTAGATGAGTCAACTAAAAATCTCTCTGAGTGTGGCATAAACTAAAGTCTTTCCTCCTCTCACTTCGAGGTGAGCAAAGTTCAGGGTGCTCTTCAGAGCGGTTGGGTTCAGGGGAATTAGCGGGCTGTGCCTTTAAGAGAACCAGGTGAATAATGTGGATAAGCCCGGGCAGTTCCCTCTCACGCTAAACTTAAATAATAAAGGGGAATAAGGAGCCCAGGGGCTAGGGAACTCTGGGGCGCTCTGTAAGTAAAGTAAGGGGTGCTGTGTCTGCAGAGATCTCCATATATGGGCATAAGTGGACAAAGGCAAACAGATGGTCAAAACGGGTCCTATGACAACAGGTATAATGGGGTTTGCATTAAAGGGTAGGGCCGGAACCGGTTTGGGCCGAATCGCATGGATGAGCCCTGACAGCACATGGTTGGTGCTACAGACTCCAAATTTCGCACGCAGATAGCTCAGACCTACGTTCTTAGCTAGGCCTCGACCCGACCCGATATGCTGTTTTCCGGAACCAACGCTAAAGGTTCGGAATCTCCATATGCAGAGTCCTGACTACTAATTGAAGCCAATGGACGCTGAATCCGAATGGCCCGAATCGCATGGATGAGCCCTGACAGCAAATGGTTGGTGCTACAGACTCCAAATTTCGCACACAGATAGCTCAGACCTTTGCCTACGTTCTTAGCTAGGCCTCGACCCGACCCGATACACAGTTTTTCGGATCCGGCACGAAAGATTTGGAATCTCCGTATGCGGAGATGACTGACATCGGGCTGTTCCGGAGCAAGCGCTGACTCATTGTGACATCACTTCATAAAAGGCTCTGACATCACATACGCTAGATGAGTCAACTAAAAATCTCTCTGAGTGTGGCATAAACTAAAGTCTTTCTTCCTCTCACTTCGAGGTGAGCAAAGTTCAGGGTGCTCTTCAGAGCGGTTGGGTTCAGGGGAATTAGCGGGCTGTGCCTTTAAGAGAACCAGGTGAATAATGTGGATAAGCCCGGGCAGTTCCCTCTCACGCTAAACTTAAATAATAAAGGGGAATAAGGAGCCCAGGGGCTAGGGAACTCCGGGGCGCTCTGTAAGTAAAGTAAGGGGTGCTGTGTCTGCAGAGATCTCCATATATGGGCATAAGTGGACAAAGGCAAACAGATGGTCAAAACGGGTCCTATGACAACAGGTATAATGGGGTTTGCATTAAAGGGTGGGGCCGGAACCGGTACTGTGTCTGCATTAGGGATGCGAATCTCGACCACTGAGGCGATACGATACGGACCTCGATACACTGCCAGCGATACGATATAATTGCGATACATTGAAATCCTGCCGGTACAAAACATAGCGACTAACAATTTATGAAATTTAAATTCAAGGCAATTTATTGTTTCACTGTAGTACTAGGCTCTGTCTAAGAACCCAACATATAGTATTCTGGGAGAACACAAAGCTGCTGGCTATTGTAGAATTGTTTGATAACTAATCATATAGAAGGCCTATGTCATTATTAGTAGGCCTATATGTCTTCAACTGGGGGTCAGGGACCCCAATCCAGGGTTATTACAGGGGGCCTGCCAAATATTTGTGTGATACAGTAGGCTATAATGCCTAGCCTACAGTGAGGGTCCCTGCTTGATCTCTGTCTGAGCTAAGGGGTCCTTGACCTGAAAAACAATAAAGTCCCTCCCTGGTTTGTATTTTTATATTATATTATATATTATATTATATTATATTATATTATATTTAATCCAGGATTATGCCATTTTTATAGCCAAAATGTTTTAAAACAGACCTACAAGCTCACAGCGCGTCGCATCCACGACGCATTGTGAGCTTGTAGGTCTGCTATTTTAGGTGCGACACCCTTGTACTGCGATGTATAAATTAGGCTTCTCTCCCAGAGCAGAACTAGCAGCAGAGAAAGTGAGAGAGTTGCTTGCATCAACAGGAAAGTTGTAGAACAGTGACAAATACTTTGTTTTAAAAGCAAGCAGTAGTCCTACAACACCCAGCAACATTGTTGTTGTGTATGGGGCTCAATCAATTGTCCGTCGGAGATTCGCTAAGAAACGGCTGTTGATTACATATCACTCGATCAGCCTGTGCTACTCTGTGACAACAATCAGCGCAGCAGACTTGGATGTTATAAAGCTAAGTACTGTACAACTAATCTTGCATCTTTTTAACCCGTGGGGCTGCTAGTTCGTGTTGATTCACTCGCATTTCACTGCACTGTCTGTCTCCCTGGTTGCCTGCATGCAGAGTGCAGATGTTGTCCGTCTGTCCGAGTCGCAGCTCGCCTTAAAGACTGGCTTTTGGGGAGGGGGTTGAACGTCTGATGATGGTGCATTCATGGCGCCTCGGAAACACAGGATAGAATGAAATACTATATGGAAGAACCGATACAATCGCGGAATTTACCGATCCAGACACTCACGGTACGATCCATCACGATTTCGGCCGTCTATTGTACCGGTACACACTGAATGAACCGATTCAACCGTATCGCGGACGTTTGTATCGCGATTACGATCCGTACCGGTATATCTTCGCATCCCTAGTCTGCATAGATCTCCATATATGGGCATAAGTGGACAAAGGCAAACTGATGGTCAAAACGGGTCCTATGACAACAGGTATAATGGGGTTTGCATTAAAGGGTAGGGCCGGAACCGGTACTGTGTCTACAGAGATCTCCATATATGGGTATAAGTGGACAAAGGCAAACAGATGGTCAAAACGGGTCCTACAGAGATCTCCATATATGGGCATAAAATGGACGCAGACAGACAGATAACTCCATATATGGCTATAAATGGACACAGGCAAACAGATGGTCAAAACGGGTCCTACAGAGATCTCCATATATGGGCATGAAATGGACGTAGACAGACAGATATCTCCATATATGGGCATAAATGGACACACGGCCAAACAGATGGTCAAAACGGATCCTATGACAACAGATATAATGCGGTTTGCATTAAAGGGCGGGGCATTCATTCCCTATTTACATTGTTCCCGAGTTGGCCAGGTCGCCGACTAGACGCTCGGCCGCCCTTAGTTCATTATAATTATCGAAATCGCTATGACCGCGCTGCGCCGTACTGCGCCCCGGCCGTGCTCCGCATCACGGCACCGCGGTGAAAGACTGAAGCGACTTTCTCCCACTGCATAACTCCACCCCCGGTAGCGATAAGTGAATGTTTTTTCTGGTTGGCCAGTCAGGGAGTCTCAGGGACCAATCAGAAGGCTGACGAACGGTGAATTGAACCTTGCATTGTATCGTTCTGCCCTACCATGACCATACTGTACGTCCCACTGTGGAATGACATGGAGATTTGTGACAATAACTTTCATTCCTTTGTGTGAAGATCCATTTTTATAGTTCTCCTGTCCTTTTTTCCTTTTTTTGTCTCTCTCTCTCTCTCTCTCTCTCTCCTCACTGTCACGCACACACACACACACACACACACACACACACACACACACACACACACACACACACACACACACACACACACACACACAGGAGCGACTACTGTAAAAGTAAAGGCTGTGCTACGCTAATACGGTTGTATAGCTGTCACTCACTGTCACTGTGGATGTATTCATCTCTAGCCTGCATGTCCAAGGCTGTGAAAATACGCCGGCTCCTGTTGCCCAGGCTTGAGATCATCAACCATAATGTACCTGACAGCCACCTCAGAGGCAGACACGGAGAGATGCACAGGGAATGGGGCTGCAATGCTTAAGGGTTGAAATCATATCGGGTTGGTTTAGCGTGCAGGGTCTTGTAAAACTGCAGAGCACAAAGGGAAAAGGAGATCCCATGTGTGTGTGTTCCTGCGGCAGAAAGTGGGAATATCGCCTCTCTCTTCTACAGTGTTACAGTGTAAATCTTCTTCCCACCGCCTCTATCCTTTTCTGTCCTGCTGTGAGGGACCAGCGCTGGGCTCAGCTCAGCCCAGCTCAGCCTCTTGCTCCAGAACAAAATGATCTCTAACTCTCAAATGCCTGGAACGCGCCCAAGTCGCGTTAGATTGTAACCACTTTAACCATTATTGTATGCTTTAACCTGTGCCGCGCTGTGAGCTTGTATATCTGCTATTTTTGAAAAATCTTGAAAATGTGTGCAAGTCTTTGAATATCTTTGACCCGATCTGTGACCCGACTTCTAAATCCTTCCTCTAAATCAGTGGTTCTCAAACTTTTTCATGTCAAGGACCCCCAAAATTACAGGTATTTAGCCACGGACCCCCATCTCAAAATATGTTGTTCCAGGGACCCCCCAGAAGCAAATATTTGAGTCACAAATGTTCGCTTTTAAATAGATATATTCAAAGACTTGCAAAGAAAAGTCATGATTTTTCAAAAATAGCAGATTTACAAGCTCGCAGCGCGGCACTCGGTGCCGCGCTGTGAGCTTGTATATCTGCTATTTTTCAATGGTTAAAGTAGTCAATAATCCTAGGCCTAAATGGGTTAAACACTCCAGTTGGACCCGTACCACCTGGATCAGAACTCAGCCCCGGCACCCCAGCCCGCTCTCACATCACCATGGAAACCCTCCTTCAGGCACGGCTGAAAAAAAAGAGGCTCCGTTTGTGTGGAGGCCGGGAGGCTTGTTCACTCTTGTTGTTTTCTGAAGTCTTTGGGATGGCCAACAGTTTTTGTTTGTGGCTGATTTACATGTCAAGGCCTCCCTTAGACCTGTGTTCCACACCCACCACTCTGTGGATCAAGCCTCTCTAACAGCTCTATCTAGAAAAGCTTGCTCCATTGCCAGGACCCTCATTCTTGGAAACGCTCCTGTTTGACTGTCAATCAGGCTTATCTGTGTCGTAGTATGTAGCCCACCTCTGCTAGCCGTCCACACTGCATTGTGTGTATATTTATTCGGAGTCTGCATTCATTTATGCATGGAACGGGTGTTTATGTGTGTGCGTGCATGTGTGCGTGCGTGCAAGTATTTTAGTAAGGATTTGCTCAATTCAAAAAAGAAAAAATGGGAAATGTATTATTTTAGTTTAGCCCTTTTTCCTTTTTGGGGTTAAACTCAGTCATTTCCAAACCATGATTCTTCTGCCCCCTGCTAGTAAGCCTATATCGTCATGCTAATAAAGATTTTTGTGGTCTCTGGTGTGCTATCGACTCACTCAATCTGAAGAAACACCATTTTCCCTTTGGGTTCATGTTCTACCCAAAGTGCAGTTTGTGAATAACACCTGTTCTGTCTTCCACCATTCAACATTCCCACTGGCTCTTTTAAAGAAGCTTTTAGGGATTTTAAATGGAATACACTGAAATAAATACAAATATTTGGGTAATATATTCATCTTAACCGAATTTACTTTTCCAATTAGTGATAGTGGCAGATCCCTCCATCTCTGGAAATCTGCTTTTGTTTGATCCAGTAGTTTCAAATGATTGTCTTTAAGGACTTTATCCACAGATTTTCTAATTTCGATGCCTAGATATTTAAAGCCATGGCATGTGGGCACCACCTTAGTGGTTCGACCAAATTCTTGATATTATCATCTTGTATATTGATAGGCATTACTTCACTTTTTGTTAAGTTTAACTTATAACCAGAAGCAGCACTATAGTGTTGGAAACATTGTAGTAAAGAAGGAAGCGCGTTATTTTCCATCTTATTGTGATATAACACTTTCCCCTCTCTCTTTCTTGCTAAACAGACCCTGTTTTCTAACATCTCCACTTCCATTGTGTTCCCTCTGGTTGCAGGGCAAGCATTGTGCAGAAGAGGATCATCTATTTTCAGGATGAAGGCTCACTCACCAAGCGGATGTGTGAGAAAGGTGGGATTCAATATCAGAAAACCAATAACCTCCCATGTGTTCTCCCATCCCCAAATCTTCCCGCTGGTACCCTATTTCACCACCCGTAGATTCTCACTCAGTCTTTTATTTCTCTCATTTATTACAGCTTTCCTATTTTCTTCATTTTTGTGCAGGGACATCATCTGTGCTCTGTACACTTGGCATCTGAATTATCTTAAGTGAGTGTGACCTCCAGCTGTGTGTGACATTGGATGCCACACTGAGCAATAGATCAGAGGAATATTTGAACATGTGTCCCCCACTTTCCTCCTCCCCTCCCTCCTTTACTTTCCTTTCCATTCAGACAACCGCCCATCACAACTGCATTCTATTGTATTATTCTCCTTGTAATATTTGAATAATCTTTTTTTTTCTTTTTTTTTTTTTCTCTATCTCTGTCTTTCCAAGTCTCAGTCTGTGACATGTCTGTCTCCCTGTTTTTCTCTCCCTCCCTTAATTTCGCTCTGTTCTGTTGTGTTTGCAGAGTCGTTGTTTGGCGACACCACAGACAAGCCTCTGCTCGACTGCTGTGCCTGTGGAACTGCTAAGTACAGAGTCACCTTCTTTGGGAACTGGTCAGAGAAGATTCATCCTAAGGATTACCCCCGTAAGCGCACAACTCTTTAATTCTTCCTTACCTTCACCGTAGCTGTATGCATTCATGTTTATCAGAAACATATAGCTCCCACAAGAACCAATACTTTTGATGTACCGGTATGTGCGTATAACCTTGACATTGATTCATGGTTGTGAATGGAGATTTTGATTACTCTGGCGCCCTTCTTTAAGGCAAGCTCTGACTTGTCTGAACGATATATTGATTAGAAAGGAGTAACACAAGCCCACTGATGGAGAGAGCTCTAATTTACTGGTGTTTACTTGTTCTACCTACTACTCTGTGTCACTCCGGTCTCTCACTCGAAATTTTAACTCGGGGGCAGAAATGGTTGTCTGGAATCGAAAGGTTCCCGGTTCAATCCCTGTTCCTCGTGGCATCATTCCTAATTGGCCTTGAGCAAGACAATGCTGTGAGTGTATTTTTTTTTTGTCTGAAGGTAATCTTGCATACTACTAGGCCGATCAGTGCCATATTCCTTGTGCATGCTGACAGCAGACCAATGACCTCAGTTCTGTAATATTTTTCAGATCGGTCAATAATAATAATCACAGAGCAGTCTTCCATCCCGGCTATGGGATGATCAGTCACCTGTCTGGATACTGTAGTGTAGCTTATCAAGAATCAAGAAGGTTTTTTTGTCACTAAATAAAGGCAGGTCTTAACCGAACAGATTTTTGGACGACGTTGGCGGCGGAAGGTGGCGGAAAGCCACCTGCAGCTTTTCGGGAAGAGACGCTTGCCGTCAATAAAGCCGCCGGGACCCGCTGATGAGAAACTGGACATGTTCAGTCATTTGCCGTCTTTTTCTAAGAGACGTAGAATTGAGGGGATTGTAGAATGACATTTTCCCGTCGCACATTTCAACTAAATAGCATATTCACAATCTCAACTCTCAATTTTCTATAGGCCTACTAATCAACTCCAAAGTAACGATAGTAATAGTGCTGAGTGTTGTTTTGGTGAGAGCAGAAAAAAACACCGCACAGAGGAAATATCCGCCACCGTCCATCAGGTTGCCAGATTCTGTGAGTGAAACAAGCGACCAGGTCTGTGAAAATAAGCCCAAAAGAAGCGACCAGTTTCACCATTGAGCACTATTACATTAGCTATTTTCTAAAATAAGGTTGAAATCAAGGCCAAATAAACAACTACACTTCAGAAATAAGCCCAAACAAAACCAACCCACAACTAGCAACATTATAGGAAAGCAGGATCAAAGTCGCTTATAACGAGCAGACCTGGCAACACTGGCATACAGTAACTTCCATACAGTAACTACAGTCGGCGTCGGCTGAAAAAAAAAGTGCTTAGTTTTTTTGCAGTTCTTTGCTGTCTGTGTACAGTCAGAAGGAGTCCTGTAGTTTCTTTGGTGTGGAGTCACCTTTATACGAGTACAAGTAGCTAAATGTTGTTGGGACTTTGGGTTTTGGGTGATTTGATCGAGAATTTATCATTAAATATGTCATGGTCGAGAGACCAATCTGTTTCTTTTCTCTTTATCACATTGTGATCACATACCTCAGACAGAGAGAGGTAGGGCATGCCTCCTGACGGAGATTTGTACTCTACCCATTGTACTCTGCCCATTTCTTGTTGTGTGAAAGGGTGAATTGTAAATCTCTTTGGAAAATAGAGCTATATAAATGCAAACCAATTTGCTCCTTCTTTCCAGTTTCTATCGCTTTCTATTTCTCTCTCTCACACGCACGCACGCACGCACGCACGCACGCACGCACGCACGCACACACACACACACACACACACACAAACATGCGAGCACAAACATGCGAGCACACACTCAATCACTCACTCACTCACTCACTCACTCACTCACTCACTCACTCACACACACACACACACACACACACACACACACACACACACACACACACACACACACACACACACACACACACACACACACCAGTAAGACTCCCTAATCGGGAGATAAGTGACCGCCACGTCGCATACAAAAACTTTAGAAGGCAATCATAGTCAATCAGGAGGGAATATGGGAAATTGGACAGATCCATGTTGATGACATGATAAGAGTAGGGGCAAAATGTAACGTGACGTGATGTGACAGACAGCCTGTGGAACTTTTCATAGTAAATTGCTACTGACGGTTGCAACAACACATGCAAGCACACGAGCACACACACACACACACACACACACACACACACACACACACACACACACACACACACACACACACACTTTTCTTCGGGGTGCGAGCAATTCTTCTGGGTTTTCCCAGAGCCTTCTACCTACGGAGAGTTGCGTCACTTCATGGGGCCAGGTCTTCTACGCACACATCTACTGGCGTATAGTGACAAACGGCGAACCGGAAGTTTACAAAATGCATTGAAGTCTATGAGGTGTAAAGTGACAATGAACCACGAGACCAGCGCTGTTTCTGACCCCGCAGTGGCAGGACTCTCTGATTAGACGACTCTGGGTTTTCCGAGTTTTGCACGCTAGCCTGTTGCCTGTCAACCATGAGCCATGCAATATACTGTATAACAGCATATTACAGATATCTAACAGCACAGCACCATAACAGCACTGCCAAAGTTGATATTCCAAAGTTGTTTTCCAGCCAAACTTACAAGCAAAGGCTCTTCAAAGCACACGTGAGGAGGAAAAGGGCAGAGGAGATCTGGAGGTCCAAAAAATGCGAGCTGAGCCGAAATGGAACCGAGGGAATTTGGACCGAACCGAACGGCCCAGAGAAAAATACAGATTTTCTAGCCCCGGCCCGGAATGGAGCCGAAAGTGATTGGATCCGACCCTAAAATGGAAGCGGGGAAACGGACCCGATCTGGCCTGGTCTTTGGCCCGAACTGTGTCCGATGATTTATATAATGCTTATTTTTTTTACCATCATTTTTGATTAGACTAATAGCCTAGAGACACTAGCGCAGCAGCAGCGCACCTCAGCCGCTGCTCCGAGGACCGAGAGGTGAGAGCTATTATTGCGGGGGGTTGCGTGCGCTGTGCGTCATGCAGAACAGTTAGATTTTCAGCTCAGTCCCCAGCTGAACAATCACTGTGACATCCAAACAAACACCAATCTGTCCAGTAAGAGTGTTACTGTCCAGTCAGTGTCCACGACGACTCCACAGCTCGCATCACAAAACGTTCCTCCGCTCTCGGCTGCCCCACCAGAGTAATCACAGACTGAGACGAGACTCAGCTGGCTCGCGTGCGTCGGTGCGTTTGTGTTGCAGATGACAGATTTTTACGACTTTATGTCGCCCGTCCCCGCAGATGATGTCCAGAAACATGCTCGATATAGGCTAAATGACGTCTAACCTCCATCTTCCAGGTGGCCTTTGTTTGCGTTTCACCTCGCAAAAAAATCCATGATTTTCACTTCAGCGGCTGCAGGGACGTGCAGAGAATGTTAGAGAGGCGCAGGGGCTGACATTTCTAAAAGGGCCTTTTGGTGGACAATTCTCTTGAATGCAGCCATCAGGTATGGCATGGAAAGGGGACATTTGCATTTCTTTTACCATAGTAAAAAAAATGCATTCATGGTCTGAAGAGGGTACTTTTTACAGACGGATAAAAGGGCAGGGGCTCAAGCCCCCTTTGATGTCTACCGTATGTGTGCACGTGCCTGAGCGGCAGTGCAAAAAGCTTGAGATTGGATGCGCTGAACGGGACTCATTCAATAAGCGAGAACACACGATAATATGGATTTGGGAGCGTGATTACAATGCATGTCTCATTAAAAACAATATATATTTTAAAGTTGAAGGGTAAATACACAGTATATTTTGAAATCTCCGGTCCTCTCGGATCCTTGTGGGTAAATGCATTTTGGAATGCCCCAAAAGTACCCGAGGCAATTAGACCCTACCCTACCCTGACCCGAGGGACAAGTTAATATTTTAGACCTGAAACGGCTCGGTTCTCGGTTCGGGTCTCGGGTTATCGGGTCCTGGAAGACGCGTGCTACCCTCTAATCTGTACACTTTGAGACACTCAGCCAAACTGATCCGAGTTTCAGGTGTGCTGGACATCAGTTGAGCTGATATGAGGTGTAAAAGAGCATAGTGCGTGGGTGTGACAGGCAAGAGTAACAGCTTAGAGTAACACAGTGTGACAGGCAAGGGTAACAGCTTAGTGTGACAGAACACACTAAACTGATCCCTGCGGTCGCAATTATGTTGATGATCGGTACCCTTTGGCAGCGTGGTGCCCGACACACAGTGCGTCCGTGCGTCATGGTAAATGCGGCACTGTGTGTGTGTGTGTGTGTGTTGTGACTCTCTCTCACATGCATGGAACACCACACACGCGCTTTGCATTCATGCACGCACAGTCGCACACACATCATCATTTTCTCTAGCAGCTCCGTTTTTTAATGTCCACACGTATCCACTGAATCGGATAATTTTGTAAATCTTCACTTATTTATCTGTTTACAAAAATATCTGTTTTAGCGGCTGAAATCACTGTTTGCGCGTGTCTGAAAGCCACAAAAGCACGCAAAAAATTGCGCTTAGAAAAAGTTCCATGCACGTGTAGCCGCACCTTGATGTGAGGTTTCAGCTCTTCTGTAGCAGCACTGCATGTCACTCATTTTATGGTTTAAGAGATGTCACTGTCATCTATCCTTCTATTTTTACTAGATGTCCTTCAAGTGAACGGGCACTGTGGTGGTTGGTCACACATATTCCGAGTCTAGGGGGTCACTCACTATTAAACAGGCCAACAGGTTTTTTCTTTGCTCTCTCACCAACATGATAACCTTGACAGCTCTATTTTCTCTTCCCCTCGTGTCCCCATTGTGAGTCATGCAGTAACGCGTGGCTATTGAGCCTGAGCGATCCTCTGACAGAGGAAAGAAAAGGGCAGGCAGTGGGGAAAAAAAATAGAGTGAGGATGTTTCCAGCTGGTTTAGGTCCAACACAGGTGGCCACAGAGTCTCATTATGGGTATACAATGGTAGAGAGAGGATTTTATGATTATACTTGGAGGAAGATGTTTTTTCAAAAAAAGTACAGAAAGTGTTAAAATTATGTTTTATGTGGCCACACCCACCTGCTCATTAAAGGGGGACTGTCACCTAAAGGGTTACTGTCACCTTAAGAAATCATTTTAAAAACAATTTAATATTTTTATGATGTCATTGTGGGAATGCGCAATTATAAGCCAATCAAATTAATTGACTGTAACTAGACTACTTACTGTACTGGTCAGCTGTTGTTGGGGGGCGAGGGGCAGATTACACTGTGACAGTTTCAAACTGTTTCAGGATGGACACGTCGGGAGAGAGACCACTTGAACTGTATCATACTATTATAATTTCGGGGCTGACAGCGGCCCTTTAAGTATGCCTGGTTGTCAGGTGGGTGGTGACCCAGCTGAAGTTAGCCACACCCACAGTGTTGGGGGGTGGGGGGGGGGGGATTATAATGTGATGTAGGGATGTCCGATATTGACTTTTTTACAGTTAACTGATATACAGATATTGCCCAACACCAAAAGTCAGCTAATTGTCAGGTAACCTCACATACAGTATATAATAAAATAAAATAGCTATAGTATCAATATAAAAGGAAGTAACCAAAAATACTGGGAAGACATACTGTACTTGCATATTATAACCACAACTGGGGGTCTATTAGAGTAATGTTAACTCCATGGACACATACAAAAACAGAAATAGTACAAAACTATTTCACCAACTCTTTAATAGCACTTGCCTACCCTCAAATGACCATACAGTACAGGTAATTTAGATAGCATTTTTATAATTTGTTATGAAGTTTTTACTGAATAGGTGCTTGGTCTATCTGTTTTTCTTAGATTTGCCTACTATTTCTTTACATTTGATGCATGTATTGATGTTGATGTACTGATGTATTACCTTGCTTATTTTAAGTCGCTCTGGATTAAGAGCGTCTGATAAATGCTTAAATGAAATTAAACTCTAACCATCTGTTCTGGGCAGCCTACTGATCACTCCTACCAAGTTCCATGACTTCTGGCCATCCATTCTTTTGTTGTGGTGGTTTCTAACCCTAACCATAACCCTTGAAATGAATACGAATGGAATGGATTTGAGGCCTGTTTGAAAGCCTCTGGTGCCTTCAGGTCTCGTAATCCTTTGGTGCCTTCAGGTGCTTGGGAATGATGTTCCAGAGATAGTGTACTTCCCATTACTTGCATACATAAGGGGAAAAACACATCAGCGCATATCGGTGACATCATCAGGTTGCCCAATAGTGACATTAACCTCAGTAAGATTTTGGCATTTGCTTCAGTGCTTTTTAGTTTGTTTTATAGCTTTGGTGTGTTTAACGGGAAAGCATCTGTGTCATTTTAGATTTTTGCATTGGCTATTCAAAAACGACAGATATACAAGCTCACATCACGTTACTTCATGCCGTGCTGCAAGCTTGTACATCTGCTATTTTTGGAAAATAAAAATAAAAATCTTGAAAGTGTTTAGAAGACATTTGTAGAATCTGCCTCACGTCTTAACCCTTTAAAACCGAGAAAGCCTTGGCTATATGTTGTTATACCTTTTAAACCGGAAATGCATACAGTACGGTATGTGTCATTTTAGATGTTGCTACAGGAATCTTTTAAAACATTTTGAATACAAAATAGAAGATTTTCTGAAAACTTAGGTTAGTATTTAGAAGCCGTTTTTAAAATCGGCCTCGGGGGTTAAGGGGATTCCAGACGGTACGCGGTCACCGCCTGCTAGTAATTCATTTTCAATGAGAGGCGGGCGGCTATTTCGTCCGCGCAGCGAAGTTTAGAGGCGGCGAGGCGAGCGGGCGCAGTCCCGTGAAAATCCCCGCGAGCGTGCTCGTTTGTGCATGCGTACGCGGGCGGTGAGAGATGGATTGTGTTCATCTTTGTGAAATACCGCGCAGCGTTTACTCAAAGAGCGAGTGTGTTTGTGTATCACCGCGGCGCGGTCCTCGCAGATCCAAGCGGGAGCCCCGGCGGCAACCGCTGTCCGTCTGTAGAGCGCCTTAAGCAGGTATATGTACAGTTTTCCTGTTAGTGCACTTATCCACTTATTATATGACTTTAACACAGCCTGCAAAAGGATATTGATTTCATGTCACAGGCTGATCGGGCTGGTCAGACAGAGATTATCTTCACCAAAAGAAAACTTGTGTGTAGGAGTGTAACATTGCCTGAAGGAGGAGAGGAGAGTGGGATATGATGTACCAATAAAGTCGGAAATGATCCTTATGGACCTCCATGACTTTTGGAGGTTATTGTGAGAATCAGAAATTGCTGTAGAGCAGATGTTCTTCCTGGAGATATTTCCTTGATCTTGTGTAGACCTACTGAGAGAGCAGCGCTAAAGCTTATGTGGATTAACATCTAAAACCTAATTTGTTTGACTGGTTGATCAGACGCATTAATAAGCTACTGAAACAGCAGTGTGCTTTCAGTGAATAATTTTGTTTTTTCCCGACTAAAGGGATCATGAATGCAAATGCATAATACTATAATCCTGTTTTACCCAGGTCTTATTAGCAGCGGCAAGGTGCTTGTGGGCAAGCAGGCCAAGATAATTCTTTGTTTTTTTGTGTCAATTAACCTCACCAGGTCGTGCTAATCACTGGTCTGCCATTATTGGAGCGTCCCACTCGAAGAACTATGTGCTGTGGGAGTATGGTGCCTATGCGAGTGACGGGATCAAGTCTGTGGCTGAGTTGGGCTCCCCGGTCAAGATGGAGGAAGAGATTAGGCAGAAGGTAAGGTTCATTTATAACTCAGTGTCCAGCCACTTTGCTTCACAAAAACAACTGTTTTCAAAGTGAAAATCACAAATGATTTTCAGTGTTTTTCACAATCAATTTGGATGATACTATGTAGTCTGTGTCTCTCAGGCAAATCCTGTATTGTGTACTGTTATATTGTTTTGCTCTATGGGAATAATCAAAGCAGAAAGGAATCATTGAGAGAGAGCTGACCTGCATACCATGCAGTGGCCATAGGGGATCTATCAAGGTTTTAGTGCCATCAGACATGATGTTTCTGGGTGTGCCGACTGGAGTTCAATATTGGATGGATGACTGTGACGTATTTCATTGTTGTGGATCGATTCGTGCTTTTCAAGCACCTTCATTATTCTTTGGCTGTCTCTGCATGTACAATTACTACACAGCAATGGAAAGAGTGGGCAGTATACTGTCATCTCGTCCTTCAGTATTTAACCTCTTGAACCCCTGCATCCCTACAGCTATTTTCAGCAAAGATATTTGGTGTACTGTGAAAAAGGAGCATATAGTATCAAGTACAGTTGCAACTCGGGTATAGTGGTTAAACGCAGGAATAATGCGAAAAAAGGTAACAAAATACAAATTGGGTTTCACTTTTTCCAGCTGCGGTATTCTGTGGGGAAGGGATCTTGTTTCTGACATATTATAAATAATAATAATGAATTGCATTTTTATTGCGCTTTTCCAAGTGCTCAAAGCGCTTTACAATGGATGGGTGTTGGTATGAATACGAGCTGCATTCTCTCAATCAATAACTGTGATTCGCAGCTATAGCTTCAGTTACAGTATGTGTCCCTTGATACTCCAGAGGAAATAGTTTCTCCCAGTCTCCCTTCAACGCTGCCTTTTACAGCCTCAACTGACTTTCACACATTACTTTATATAACTATTCCTTCTTCTGACACAACTTAAGCCAGATTTGATGCTCAGTTTCTTTCCCACTCTCCCCCTCTATCTGTTGTTCCCCCACAAATAGTATGGTATCTCTCTCTCCTTTTCTTCTTCTATGTGGCTGTGTCTCTCTGTCTTAAAATAGCCAGTGCTGGCAGAGCAGATGGCGCTGCAGAGAGCTTTTTTGTTGGCTAATATTGAAGACCTGGAGTCATGCAAGATAATGAGAGCATAGAGTGAGTGTCTGTGCGTCACAGCTATACCGCCTTACTGTTGCTGCTGCTGCGTTCTCTTTATTTCCAGGACCAGCATGGTCAACCGCGTTCGCCTCTAATCTCAAAGATGAGATTCATTTTAAAGCAGCCAAATAATAAATGGTCATATTCCTCAAGTGAAGTGACGTGTCAGAAAGAGTATTTTTTGTTGTTGCCATTATTGTAGTTGTACTGTATCGTATGTCCATTACATAAATATTAAACTTCACATCGCGCTTGTATCATTTACCATATATCTAGCTGTGTCAAACTCAGCTTTTTGGGCAAAATGCGGGTCTATCGGGCACTGTGCACGAATGAAAGCAAGCTCCTACTTAAGATTTATTCATGTTAATTAATGAGAAAGCTTGCTTGCAGAGATACAGTATGTTGTCCTGAATATCTCGCTCATTATGTGTCTTACAACTTTTGCTGATCGTGGATCGTGTTTTCCTATTTTACCGTTCATAGATTCAAGCTTATTTAACATTTGTGTTCTCTGTCCTGCGTTCTTGTTATATTTTTCTTGTAGTGTTGTTTGATGTTGCACTCCTTCCTTTGCAACAGCCACTTGTTGCAAGCATTTGAGACACATAGGTTTGCTGTTGACCTCAGAAGAAAAAGCTATCTTTCCAATTATCGTTAAATATCTGACTTTCTGTGTTAACTTTTCTTTTCTTCGATAGAATTCTTATACAGTCTCAGCTTGGCTACAGATGATACTTAACTTGTAACTGTTTATACTGTGTCTGATGACAAACGTAGTTTATGCAAAGCGAGAGCTGTGAGGTTACTGTCGTCTATTGTTACGGTGTTTCCACAACAAGCTCGCCAGCGAGGATGAGACAGGTGCAGACAAGCGGGAGCGTTGAGTAGCGTCAGAGCGGCTACATAACTAAATATTTAACTCCATACACACATACAAAGTACAAAACCATGAATCTGCTTGGCGTTTTTCGCTGTATTCATAGGGAAACTGGAGCTAGTATTGTGCTAGCTTTGAGACACCGGTCGACACTCACCTGCCGGCCCAATCCACAACAACTATGTCTGTTAAAATAAACACCATTGCTGGAAATCTTATCCTGTGGATTTTAGACTATACAATATTGTTGTTATTGATGTTATACTGTCAACTAAAATCTTTACATTACTGTGGTGTTTAGTTAAAATTTAGGTCATAAGGGCGTTTGATTTAGTCAACTTGAATTGTTTTGTGAGTAATGTAAGCTAGCACAATAAATGAATAACTCTAGACCAGGGGTTTTCAAAGTTTTTTGACTTTTTGACATCATATTACGCGACGTAAATATGTACATATTTCCACCTGAGATACGGTAGGCTACTGTATGGGATAGAGAAATAGCTGTTTCCATCAGAACTGACTTAAAATAACGTTATAACTTGATGTTTAACCACTCGAACCCCAGTATCCCTATTCTGGGGGAAGGTTCACCAAAAATAGCCGATGTTGTGACGAGTTGTGAGCTTGTAGATCTGCTATTTTTGGTGAAGAGAGTTGGCCGTAGATGGAAAAAGAACTCATCAAGTACAATCAGGTCTGCTTTACTAAGCATAGTGAAGTGATATTGATGTTGTGATATACTGTATCTACAAACAGTAGAATCGACATTGTGTGCTGTCTGTGGACAAAGAATAAAGAAGGTACAGTACAAGATGTGCTCGGGCTACACAATTGGCTCGGGGTCCTGCAAAAGCAACATGAAGTCATGCCTCTCTAAAATAGCTAAAATGATAGGAGGCAGTAAATGAAACAAATGTAACTCTCATCTTTTCTTTGCTCCAAGAACTAAACATGAACCCTTGTTGTAAACAAAGTTGTCCCATACTACCAAGTAACTCCTCAAAGCAATAGCATCCATGTTCTATTCCTTCTTCTTCTTCGTGGGGTTTGTGGCTGTTGGAATCGTATTTGGTTGCATTACCAACCCATGTTCTGTTCGCTATTATTGCATTGTAAAGAAGCGCTTGCTTTCAGTGGAGACGACGGAGGCGTCGCATTCCGTTCCGTGTGAGAACGGTTGCTAGTGGGAATGAAAACAGGCTCCCCACCGGAAAAAGAGGGCTGAGACAAGGGCCCAGACGGCTCATCCTGCCATAGTCGAATGAAAAGGAACAAAACAGAGAGGGCGCTGTTTTTCCCTTTTCTTGACGATGGCTAGCCAGATTGGTGTGGTTATAGCAACACATCTAACTATTAATTTACCGAATGTCTGTTCAATGCCTAACTGACATCAGCAAAGCCCAACTTTAGGGTAGCAGGTAGTGTCAAGGGATAGCAAGATAGGGCCCCAAATCTCTTTGCCAAAAATAACCAATTTACATTGTGACGCATTTGGGCACATTGTGACCTTGTAGATCAACAATTTCCACTAAATCTCTGCCCCACAATAGGGCCCATGTAATTCAATTAAAAGCTCCCTTGATGTATCAGCAGGTGGAGATCTCTGATCATCTGGTCTATGGGAGAGGACTAGTACATGGCTCAATAGCACCGCAAGTGTGACTCTGTGAGCATAGGTTTCACCATGGCTGACCTCTGCATTTGCTGTGTTAACCAAGAACTACAACATATAGCCTACATGCCCTTTCCCATGACCTGGACATCTACTGCAGGCTTTTATTCAATCCTCTTTCCCTCTTATCTTTATTGCACAGACAGACACACAGTCTCACACGCACACACACACACACACTCCTTGCCCTTGAGCTAAGGCTGTCGGGTGAAGGAACCTTTCTCTTTTGAGCAGCAGAGCACTTCTTTGGTAAATGCTGACACCAACAGAAAGCTGATTCTCTTTTGTGTCAGGTGGGGCGTCGTCGGGGGAAACAACTAGCGATGAATGCAACATTGATATTCATACCGAGGCTCAATTCCAGCCAAGGGGTGAACTCATCTTTCTGTTCATACAAAGTTTCATTTGCTGAGCCAAGCAGGCATGCAGGACACACACACACACACACACACACACACACACACACACACACACACACACACACACACACACACACACACACACACACACACACACACACACACACACACACACAGGCGTGCTTGTACTGCTCGTATCAATGCAGAGTTTGATGTCTTTATTTTCTATTGGAGTTTGTCAACCTTTCAGAGGGACAACGGTGACAGTGTGCTGCGTCATCCGTCTTGCTGTTTATTATCATTACAGGTCCACCGGGGAACTCTTTATGCAGGCTTGTCTCTTGGGAACAAAAGCGGCTTTAGAATTGCTGATGGAGAATTTGAATCCTCGATCGGTCACCTGGATAATGCACAAACAACAGTGTATGTATGCCATGCGTGCTTTGTATTTCCCTGTTAATGGAAAGGCTATGTGTTGAAAGGAGGCGAGAGGATGTGATATCCACACTTGGCTGAATTCAATTTGTCCATCCCACACAACACACGCTGTCTTCAAAAGCAACCGCTGGATTCTGCTTTGCCCGCTCGTTGCTGTCCCTCCCATGTGACCTGCTGCTAATGAAAATATGATTGCATGTAAAGAGCTTTCTCAAGCCGGAGGCTTCGCCCACGCAGCCTCAACGCTCGCGCAGTCAATCATGACACGGTACAACGTTTTAAATCTGTTTGGGAGATGCTAAGTGTGTGACTGTCACTGCCCCTTGTTGAGAATGCAAGGATTTAATTAAATGAACAGCAGATGACGGCAAGAGCAAGACAATAGACTCAGGGGGCACTTTTGATAAGCAGACTGATTGCATTCTCAGTTCAACTCCGGCCACGGACTTGTATTGCATGTCTTTCCCCCTCCCTATCCTCTGTTTTTCTCTCTCTCCCCCTCTCTCTACGGCACTGTCCAAATGAAGCAAAAACTGCCTAGAAATAAACTAAAAAAAATTAAAAGACAGGAAAAAATGACATTGTCCTTGTGTAGTAGTAATCATATTCTGTGTAGTACTCTTCCATTGGGCGACCCCAATGTCCTGGTGATTTGGCAGAACCCCTGCTCCGCCCCCACCTCCCTTTTTCTGTCTGAGGTGATTTGTATATGCGGTCAGCCATTACAGAAGCTCAGTGTGTCCCTAATGAGAAGTTTAATGACTCTCTCTCCATGGACCACGGGACCAAGACCAAAGCCTCAGACGGATTATGAAATCTCCCATTTCCTCGCACAGCATGGGGTGTTTTTCATCACCACACTGTATGAACGCTTACAGAATACTCTATTGTGGTTTGCTACACAGTGGTGCACTGCAAAATCCTGAGTGAGTCTTAAACCGAGACAATGTAAAAATACATCCCACTCAGGAGGATTTTACAATGCGTTACAGAGTAGTGGCACATGTGGCACTCACACAGGGCAGTGTCAAAGAGACAGTGACGGGATGATCATTTTGTCATTATCGGGTCCAAAATTCAACTTTTTATCAAATGGATCCAATGTAGTTATTATTACTTAATACTAAGTATTTGGTTAAATATTTAGAAAAACCACAGACAGACTTAACCACTTTATTTTTATTTTTACAAGTAGTGAAGACTGTAAATCTACAAGTTTACAACAGCGTGTAGATCTGTTATTTCCTCTACATTAGCACAGCACTGTCATACAGCAATATAAACTGTGTTTCAACTAAAGAATATACAGTATGCTGAAGCAAGGATCCTGCTCGGCAGCGAAGATATCGAAACGTAGAGCCATGTCACTCAACACAGATAGGCTCCTCTGGATTTCTTTGTACTGTATATTGTGGTAGGGTTCACAATGATAACACCTGCAGAAGATAAGGTCATGCACCTCGGTAGAGGAATGGTCTGTTTCTGCTATGCTTCTGTGCGTGGGTGTAGAACTGCAGATCAGTCTGTGCTTACATTAAATTATTACTGTCCATGTGAGGTGACTGAGGAGGTTGTGTTTGTGTGCCTCTGCATGGAGTTTGTGTGTACACACACAGACTTGATTTAACCCATTCAGGCCGGGTACACATTTTAGTGTATGGGAGGGGCTTACAGTACATGTACAGTATGTAGCAACATATTTGTTTTTGTAGGCTAATTTCTGATTTAGGCCTAACTATAATGGGTTAAAGGAAACGTATGCTTTGTTATGTGTGCAGTGTAGTTTCCTTGCCATGATGTATCTCCAAATAACAGTTGCTCCATTGATTAGAAATTGATAATCCAAAAATAGTCTCCTCGTTGACTTGCATAGGCAAAAAGATCTCAACGTGACCTTTTTGGTAACAACCCAAAGCTCTCGCAAAGAGTCATTTTGCTTTAACCCATTAAGACCTGAGGCCGATTCATCAAAATGTCTTCTGAATTCTTAAGTTCTTTTTGAAAGACACAGTTATATGTTACAGTATATCAGTGGTGCTCAAACATTCATTCATTCATGTCAAAGACCCACAAAACAAGTATTTGACCGCTTACCCACATTTCAAAATAGTTCCAGGGACCCTCCAGAAGCAGATATTTTAGTTAAAAAATGTTTGCTTTAAAAGAACATCTAACTACTGTCTAACTAGTAATTTAAGAGAATCCAACTCGGGGATCCTCTCACGCTCTCATGCTCTCATTTCCACATTTTCCTATTCATTGGCTTCAGCAACTGATCTTAACTTGCACACAGCATTGATCATTAGCATTATTCAGATGGTGAGGAAGCCTTATTTTCATTTTGCCCAAATTCACGCTGTTTATTAGCGTTTTCTTGCAACTTCTGTTTAACTCCATGGCTGTTTTCACAGTTAATGCGTATTCGCGGCCACCTGCGGGCGCCCATAGGGCACAATGTGCGCATGCATGTTTGGCCGCATGCATGTGCCCACGGGGTCTTGGTTACGGTCCTGACCCCCAGGCTAAAGGATGTAGGCTACTCCTGTGTGTGTGTGTGTGTGTGTGTGCGTGTGTGCGTGTGTGCGTGCGTGCGTGCGTGCGTGCGTGCGTGCGTGAACCCAGACCAGGCACAGCTTTACAAACGTTGTGAAGGAGACAAGGAGGCGTTGTGAGAATGTAGATCGGCTATTTTCACAATGTTCGCCTCTTGCTTACTTAATATTTGACAGTTTGGCCAGTCCTGTCGAATATTCGACTATTCGAATACTTTGAGGTCGAATAATTCGAATACTAAAAATCACTATTCGTGAATGCCCTAGTTTGTGTGTGTGTTACAACTACGCATACAACGAACACACGCGTGTTGGCGTCTACAATGTCTCATTTGCGTCGCCTAATGTTGCAACGCTCTCACCGCACCTCACAGACTACGATCATGTTGAAAACGAGGCACGCGTTCAGCTGTGCGGGACACTAACTTCTCTCAACGAAGGATGATCTACTGTACCACATGCACTTGGGTGTGCTTGTGTGAGTGCATGTGTGCTTACTGTGGGTCCACGACGCTCTGAGCTATGAACTTGTATATCTGCTATTTTTGAATAGCCAAACTATAAAACAAATATATTTAGCTCAAATCTAAAACGACGCAACTACTGCGTTCCCTGTTTTACTGGGTTAACTCTGACACAGAGTTACATTTACACCCAGGATTTGCTGTGCAGACAGGACGTGTAGGTTGAAGCAGTATATTACTGAAGGCTGCCGTCACTTTCTGCCTTTTATACAATCACTCACTGTTCGGTGGAAACCTTGTACGTCCAAAACAGTTACTTCTCAGGAAAAAAAAGATCCAATGTAGTTATCATTTAGTCATGAGCTCATGGTGATACTTCTCGTTGGTAAAATATTTATCCACAAGTTTCCGCGGGAGTTTACTGGAGACTATCGGGACCAAACTTCCGGGTTTAACAGCAGACATACAAGCTCACGTCGCGTCACAGATGCAACCCGTTGTGATCTTGTAAATCGGCGCCGGAAGCTCGGTGCAGACGTCTGCGCAATGCACTATGGGGCGTTGGAAACTCGTGGATAAAACCCACACACAGACTTAACCACTTTTAACCTGGCATCCCTGTTTTGGCCATGTCATGCCATTGTAGGAGAAAAGAAAAGGCCAAAATAGTAGATCTACAAGCTTACAATGCATCACATCAGGACTTGTAGAGCGGCAATCTTTGCAACTTTTGCATGACACTGTTTTGATTGATTGGATATTTTATCGGACAAAAATGGAGAACAGTACAAGTATAGTCAATACAATAGAAAATGTAGTACAGTACAAGTACAGTTAAACACCCTGCCTAAAAGGAACATCCCAAATAAGTCCTCTTATGGTCTTTTTTACGGAAGTCCTTGGTATTCAATTCATGGACATAGCAAAATAGCAAGCAAAGAAAACATTCAAATATCATCGCAGTTATAAAAAACACTATACGTACAGGATAGGGGAAACAAGGGGGTGGGTAACTACCTCCGCCTCTGGCCTCCTGAAAGGGGGGTTTTCAGGGCAGTTTTGAAGGAGGCCAGCGAGCTACCGGTACATGTTTTAAAGGATGTAGTCAAGGAATGCCATACCTGGGTGGCAGTGTTGTAGAATGAGAATTTACCCAAATTTGTCTTATGGGTTTGTGTTATCAGATCGTTGTGTGTGCTCCCTCTGGTATTGTGGGTGTGTGTGTCGTTAACTTTTTGGAGATGTTTGGTCAGATATGCGGGTATAGAGAGGATTGAGGGCGGATTTGCATTGACTATTTTGAAAGTCAATCCCAATTGTTTAACCCTGTCTTCAATACTGAGCCATCTTAGACTAGCAAAATGTGTGTGGGAAATGTGGGCCATGGGTCCTAGCCTAGTAAACTGACTCCTCCCATCTTCAGTTTGAATCTGCAGAGGAGTCTAGCCTCCAAGCAACACAAGCCATTCGGGCGGAAGCAAGCGCTCTTCCTCGCCAATCAGCATTCGAGCTCAGGAGCTCTGTGATTGACAGTGCGCTTTGGCCAATCAGGGAATTCTATGACGTCGCTTCGGTGCGGAAGCGATCTGTTTGTTTTTCTCTGCAGTCTGCAGCACTCTATGGTCTGCAGTCACCGTTAACACAGTAGCTTTTTTGATACACTCGGACTGAACGACCTGCAAAAAACACTCCCGTTTTTCTCTATGGATGTTTTTCTTCAGATGAAAGGCAACTGCAACAACGTTTAATTTCGAAAGGTACAGTAGACTAATAATATGTATGGCTTTGCAATCTCGGTTCTCTTGCTAATGTTTTCGGTCTGAAAATGATTTAATGGGACAGACTGTGCTAACATAGGTAGCCTAGCTATTCTCCTGTGTACTCGTTGTATTTTTGTGGAAGGAACTAATCATATCATTTTTTGCACTCACCATAGCTTTGGCTTAATCTAAACCATTTCCATATAGAGACAGTCATTCTGGCAGGAATATCGCCTGTGACTTGTGCTGTTTGTCCTTAAATATATCTGTAACATACATCTAGCCCTGAAGCATGGTCACTCATGACCGTCATGTTTCAGGGCTACTTTATATCAAACCTAGTTTTTAAGCCACTATACTGTTTGCATAATGGTGGATGTTCAGTTTCTGTTGTTGAATACTAATTGATTGGGCAATAGGTCCTGACACATCTGTGATCTAAATGCACGTATTCACAACTTAAATCACACCAAGAACTAGGCTACAAGTTAAATTTAAAAGACCATTGTCTGTTATTTTTGTTGTGATTGGGCCGTTCTTTGTAGATGAAAATACATGAATTGACCCATACAACTAATTAAATGTATCCTTTAGCAATGTAAAACATTTGTGATAGAATTGTAACTTTTGTGATACATCATTACCAAAACATTTGTGATAGAATTGTAACTTTTGTGATACATCATTACCAAAAACGTATGACAATCAATCTTGTCTCTTTCTCCTCTAGGAAATGGAAGCTGGCGGATGACTGCATCAATGGACAGAGTTTGATCCACACATGCATTGGCTGTCATCAACAAGTTTATTGACAATATTTGTATGGTCTCAATAAAATAATAAATACAATTACAGAAATCAATTATAGGAATCATTCGTTCCTCTTAGGAATACACAGAGATGATGTCTACTTTCTAATTTCATAAGAAGTTGACTGTATCTTTGCTTTAGTGTCATTTATTAAACACTTTTTTTATAATATCACAGTATTAGAGGAAAAGAACATCAACATAGTAGTCAGTCTTCTAAAGAAATTATTCTGTTTTGTTTAATTAATTTTCTCAGTTATATCTAAAGTATTCATCACTTTTCTGCTACTTCTCTTCAGCATGTACATGTACAAACCAGTATACATTGTATACACTTATTATCTGAATACCCACTGATGGACTGTAAACATGTGTAAATATGCTGCTAACCTTATATCATGGTTGACAAGGTTTAAATGATTATTTTGATCAGCTGAAAATTAAATGTATATGTAATGATCCTGTAGTGTTTACTACACAATTACTTTGTCCTCGGCGTGTGAAACATTTACATTAGAGGAACCATAACTATTTAAAAGAAATGCAATAAGGGAGATGTTGCACGGAGGTCTGGAGTCTTCAAGTACAGCAAGAGGATGAGCCATTAAGATGGACGACAGACAGCAAGGAGATGTGTGCTCTCTCCAGTTCCATGTATTGGTGTTGACCTGTTAGAAAAATAAATAACAATGGGTGTTGTTACTCTTAAGGCAAAACCATTTTCTTAGATCGGTCATGTTGGCAGGCATTTCGCCTGTTGCTTAGGCTTTGTTATTCGTGTCCTTTATATCAATCTATAACAAACCATTATATAATTATAACCATTATAGATTTTTAAACCACTGCTGTGTTTATATTGGTGGA
Source organism: Nannobrachium achirus (assembly GCF_963921795.1). Taxonomy (NCBI): domain Eukaryota; kingdom Metazoa; phylum Chordata; class Actinopteri; order Myctophiformes; family Myctophidae; genus Nannobrachium; species Nannobrachium achirus. Next base: position 15,458,519 of record NC_137816.1, on the reverse strand, counting down.
CAATGGACATACAGTAAGTAGCCTCGTAAACCTAGACATACAGTTTCTGTTGAGCAGTAAAGGAGTTGCATAAAACACAGTGGTTGATATAATGACTAGTTAGTTATTTTACATTGATAAAAATAGAAAAGGAAACCCGCACACTCTGCTCCAAATGACGAGCGTTTATTGACATTTCGAGCTACAAGCTCTTCATCTGGTCTGGATGAAGAGCTTGTAGCTCGAAACGTTGTCAATAAATATTCAGTCATTTGGAGCAGAGTGTGCGGGGTTCCTTTTCTATTGTGATATTTCTCACCCAGCACCTCATTAAGAGATGTGCGTAATATTTTCTACTTTTGATCACATTGATACAAATGACATGGTTAACAAAGCGAAGTATACACAGGGAAGTTAGCAATATTAGCATTGCTAGATTCCATTAGCCACATCTTGTTGTAAAATGCAAAAGACATAACCTCAGCAAGGCAAAAGATCGCAAAGTTACTGTCTCTTGACTATACCTTTTGAAATGATGTTGCCTTGGTTTCATCTGGAGAAGTCCATGGGTCCATGCCGGTCAAACAATATAAACATTAAAACGAAATGGAGGCGCAGGAGGGAGAAAGCAGTGCTTCAGCGTCTTCTTGCAAATATATCCGGCTAAACTAAGCAGACAAACACCAGGCGTCCCTGATTGGCTGAAGGGGTTGTCTGTCAACGCTCTACTCCCGCCCATGCTCCCGCCCAGCCCAATCGCTCTGACACTGCTGGAGGCCAGTCTCTCCTGCTCGCATTCGAATGAAGGCAGGAAGGGAGACTGGTTTACGAGGCTACATGGGTCCCATATGGCAAAGTATGAAATAAGCCATTACTTTATGAAAAATACACAAAAAAAGTTTTCTGACTGATAGCCACTATGAAATTATGTCCTGTAGGTGTCGGTTGACGGTAGATTACCAGATGCATTGCATCAATCACATACTGCAATGTCCCTGATTTGAATTCTAATGCTTTTTCATATCTTTGTGCTTTGTTTGTCACTACAAAACAATCGCCTTACCTAATTCAATATCTAATATTTTATAATATATTGTAAGGACCTTAACTACTATATATTTTAAAAGAGCATAAAATGTCCACTTTAAAAAGTATAAATATACAGTATATCTCCTGTGGAGGATGTACGAGCCAACCAACCACTGTCTTGTTATATTTGACCTGATGCTTTTGTGCTTTTAATTGATGTTTTGATGATGAGTGTGGAGCAGGAATGCTGTTCATGCTATTAATCTTTCAGAAGCGAGTTAGTGTGGAGTGATTTACATCAGCCCATTAGAGCCATGCAGGATATCAGCTCTCCTGATTCCGTGACTGAGGAATGCATCCCAGGGTCCTTTGAGACCGCGAACACAACGAGCAACGAACCACAGCCCATTCGCTTCATTTTCTAAACCACATACTCAATTGAATGTCTGGAAAACAAGTGGTTTATTTATGTATATTTCGTAAAGTGTGCTTAAATCCAATCCCTCTCTGTGTCTATGTTTGTCTCTCTCTATCTCTCTATTGCTCCTCATTGTGTGAAAGGACGTCCGCTGAAGTTTTCTTTTAATTGTATTGATGACGACCAAATGCCCTGTGTCGTCTGTTCCCCTGGGCCTGTCTTCTGTGTGTGAGGAATGGATGACACATTAGGGAAGGTCTAATTAATTGAATGTTATTTCACTGAGCCTGGCTCCCGTCTTGCCTCATTAAGTTTTATAATGTCTTTCTGAGATACACGCTCTCATCAAACTGCATGTGGAGATCAAACCAGGCTTCACCTTGACTTCATTTATAAGAACTGTCGTTGAGGAGATCACGTACTGGTTAAAACATTTTACCAGTACGTGACCTTTTTGCATTTGGTCGAGATTACTTGCTAATAGCTTCCACATATACACACACACACACATACAATCAGACACAAACACATCATGGGTGTTCCACAAGTGTGGAGAGGACATTGCTTTCTTTTAAATACCCTTTTTGTAGACACCCTGACTAGCTTGTAGTTAGGTTGTAGTGCAAGTGTATAGTCAAGTGGGTTGAGTCAGTGAGTAAGAGTGGATTACTAAATCGGATTAACTATAACGTTACGCACGTTATAGTTTAAACAGGGTTAGGATTCATGATTGTTGTAGTTTTTTTTGTTTGAGTGACTCTGAAACAAATAGTTTCTCTCTATCATGCTACATGATGAATACACTCTCATCTCTCTTACAAACACCGTTGTAAAGTTTGGAAGGGGATCCAGACAGTGAACATTTTATAATTCTACCCTCTCAATTTCCAGTTGACCAGTAACAGCTAATGTTGTTTTTGACCAGTGATTTGAACAAAAACATTATGAGAAATAAAACAGGTAAAGGCACAATTAAATGAAATTACCTTTAGTAAATTATTGCTGGGCTGACCAGTAATAACAACCTTTACAACCTTTACAATGTAGATTTATTTTGCTACTATGCCTTTAGGTAGAGGGTAACACAATCTTATCTTGGCTCCAATTCATTTGCAACATTCATTCATCCCGAAACTGGAATCACACACACACACACACACACACACACACACACACACACACACACACACACACACACACACACACACACACACACACACACACACACACTGTTGAGCAACCTTGCAATGCATGTATTTTACCCATTATACCTGCTCAGTTCACACGCGTGTGATTTTTCCTTTACTATACCAGTGTTACATGTCAATGTGCATTGTCAACTTCGGCCACATAGTTTACTTTTTAGTTTTTTTCTCAGCGATGAACTGACAAAGTTGACCGTGATTATATTGTTACTGATGATGAATGACTGATGATGATGAGCCTGTGATGAATGCTGATCATGGAACAATAAGAGACAGGTCCACTGGTCCTCTCTGTGTCATATGCCCCTCCATCCCTCCTTCCCTTCCCTTCCCTTCCCTTCCTTCCTTCCTCCCCCCCCCCCCTCTCTCTCTCTCTCTGTCCCAGGCTGTCTGTTTCTCGAGTTGTCTTATTCCTGCTGTATCATTCAGTGTGCCTGGTGCAGGGTGAGGTCAGCTTGACCACAGTGGGATAGCAATTAGCTATAAAGGGGCTTCCCAGAGGGTGAGGTCCTGACCCTAGTCCTGTTTCAAAACTTGCCAAGCCATGTCGTTCCATTGCCAAACCAAAGATGAGCGGGTGTACAGTACACAGTGCCAGAGGATGCCTTCCTTAGCTTCTCACCACAGACAGCCAGTGATCCAGTGAGGCTATGGTACAATGTAACCACCAATCTTACATCTCCCATGCTGTGCCACTCTGCCCGCTTGTTTTTGGGGGTTTCTTCTCGATTGACTGTATGTTTGAAAAGCAGGCACCAGACATTTTAATAGTTTTTGACTGGCAGGTTTCTGGTGGTCTGTTAACTGAGCTTCATGAGCCCTGTAGAGATATGGCTGTTTAGGAAAAACAAAGCTCTCAAAGCTCAGTGGCTGCCTTGGCTCCCAAGACTGTGATTACGATTGGCAAAATGGGACAGTGTAGCCAGAGGCAAGAAAATGTTTGTAATGGGCTAGAGCCTGCCAATATGTTCATTGTGGGAGTAAGCGTGTGTGTGTGTGTGTGTGTGTGTGTGTGTGTGTGTGTGTGTGTGTGTGTGTGTGTGTGTGTGTGTGTGTGTGTGTGTGTGTGTGTGTGTGTGTGTGTGTGTGCCTGTGTGCCTGTGTGTGCCTGTGTGTGCATGCGTGTGTGTGTGTGTGTGTTTGTTGTTTCTCTCATGATTAAGTCAGCACAGAAAAACAGCAAGTTATGGATTTCATACATAATGGGGAATTGTATTCTTCTATGTACGCATATAACGTGACCTATCTGTGATGTTGTTTTATTTGTATGAGTGAGTGTCCATCCTGTTCTGCTGACTGTAGTCGCTCCTTAGCGCAGCTGGCTGGCTAAGGACTAGAGGCTATGCACGTATAGACACAGGGATAAAAGATGGATTATTGTGGAATCTCAGACATCTTGGCCAGAGGCAGCTTTGATAAAGCCATACTGCCCAGAGATGCCCTCTGGAATGCAGGAATAGTAGCAGGCGAAGTGAGAGAAAGTATCTCCCATCTCAGTCTTTTTCATACAATGTAATTAACCACATGTATGAACCTTAGCGTTCCTATTCTGGGAATGTGAAAATAGGTGAACATTCAGCGGAAATAGTAGATCTATTCTACTGTATGTTATAGATCTAGCTCACAGTGTGTAGATTGGCCTTTTTAGCGAAGTGATTTGGTGTAGAGGGAAACAAGGACGGGACCAAGGATAGACCGGGTCAACAAACCGAAGTTTGTCTCACTTTGGTTGCAGGAGCACTTTGCCCTGGATATTTATTGTTAAGGCTGTGGCAGAGACTATGTTTTCGCCCCTGTCCGTCTTTGTTTCCGTGTGTGTGTTCATCTGTCCGTTTGTTAACAGCTACTCCCCACCGTTGGACCGATCAGGGTGAAACTGTGCACACACACACTTCCTGGAGGCCAGAGCAGCCAGTTGCCCACATCTTTCACATCAGCCTGTTATAGTGCCACCGAATATTTTTCTTGGCTATTACTCCTACAGATGTTGTCCAAACATCACATACATTGGTAGTTTGGTACACATTATCTCTATAGTCGTGATCAAGACCGATCTGTTAGATCTTTCATATTTCGTCCTGAGTGGCAAAGATTGGCTTCCAATTTACAATTTGGCATTTAGCAGTGCCACCGAAATACATTTTTGGCTATTACTCCTACAGATTTTGTCCAAACATCACATAAATTGGTAGTTTGGTACACATTATCTCTATAGTCGTGATCAAGACCGATCTGTTAGATTTTTCATATTTCGTCCTGAGTGGCAAAGATTAGCTTCCAATTTACAATTTGGCTTTTAGCAGACACTCTTAATTCAGAGTGATTTACAGTAAATCGCTCTGGATTAATTTGCATTGAATGTGAGATGAGATGTGGTTCATCATAATTCAAATCAAAATCAATCCAAAACAATAGGAGTTTTCTCCTTTTATCAATTGATATTCAGGGCTATTCATATTTTCGAATTGCGACCGTTAGGTCGCAGTTACTTATACTATCCAAACCTCCACTGGCTGTCAGTCCCTCCGTCAGTCTGTCATGTCACACGTCACACTTTTCCCCTACTCATATCTCCGCCAAACGTTCCACACACACTCCTTGGCTGCCAAACCACAACTCACACGAGCATCTGTCCCATCTAGCACAACCATCTGGGCGATTTTTGAAAAACACATTTTTGGACACTGCTCCTACAGATTTTGCCCTAAAATCACGCAAACCGATACACAGTATCTCTACAGTCATGTCATCAAAATGCATATGTCCCATTAGGCGCCACCATCTGGCTGATTTTTGAAAAACACATTTTTGGACACTGCTCCTACAGATTTTGCCCTAAAATCACTAAAAACCGGTACACAGTATCTCTACACAGTCATGTCATCAAAATGCATCTGTCCCATCTAGCACAACCATCTGGCCGACTTTTGAAAAACACATTTTTGGACAGTGCTCTTACAGATTTTGCCCTAAAATCACGCAAACCGGTACACAGTATATCTAATATACTAATTACCGCCACCATCAGGCCTATTTTGACATGCGACCTAATGGTCGCTTATCTCCCGATTAGGGAGTCTTACTGGTTTTATGTAGTTGTTGTTATGGGTGAGTATATCACGGTGACGATAACAGTATACGTATATTACAGTATAGTATTTGTGGTTGTTATTTGTTATTTAGTATTGTAAGCATATTTAGTTGCACCCTTTTAATAACAGTTTTTTAGTGATGTCATGTCATGATATGATTAGAATGCCTCCACTGGCTGTCAGTCTGTCAGTCACGTCACGTCACGTCACGTCACATCACACTTTTGCCGTACTCATATCTCCGCCACCGTTGCCCCTATCCATGCCAAACTTTGCACACACACTCCCTGGCTGCCAAACCACAAACCCTCATTTCTCACATGGCCCTCTTCTAGCGCCACCATCAGGCTGATTTTTGCAAAACACATTTTTGGACACTACTCCTACAGATTTTGGCCTAAAATCATGCAAAGCGGTACACAGTATCTCTAGAGTCATGTCATCAACATGGATCTGTCCCATTTAGCGCCACCATCAGGCCAATCTTTGCAAAAAGTCACGCAAATTCGATGGCAAATCACAACCTCACAACAATATTTGATACATCTTACCCATGTTATTATCCTATGTGATGATGCCAATTTCCTTTTACGCTATACAAATGACGTGAGTACTTAGTTGTATCACCCAGTCACCCAATCAACATGACAATAACTTCAAATAGATGATGACAATATACAGTACATGTTTATAGTATTTTAATGTGAGTTAATAGGAAAAACATATTTGATCCTATTTCATGTTTGACAACCTGCCTGCGGTATTCCATTAAGTTTTACTTCTATCAGAATTTCCCTAATAAAAGAAGAGGCAAAATCCATAATAAAACGAACAGCAACAGTAAGCTGAGACAGAAATCCAGATAATTTAGTGTGGCATTCATCTTTGGCTACTTAATAATTCATATTGTGAAAATGTAAATAGGCTACACAGAATCGTCTTTACTTTGAAGTACTTTGTCAGATTCATTCCTGGTAAAACGAGGATTTAGGCTACAGTACTTCAATGCCTTGGACTGGTGGTTAAGCCTGATTATAGGAAAATATTTTATCCTTGAAATGTGATGCCTTATCCCTGTGAAATCAACTCAAATAAAATGTAAGAAAGCTTGCACAGGTCCTGGTCTGCAGTCATTTACCCCAGAGTCACTTGAGACTTGATGCGATTTCACATTGCAAAGTTGCAAAGCAAGGCTCAATACCATTGGTTCTACATTTTACTGTAGGAAACTAAACATGGGAAGCATCCCATCCCGCTCTGTATTTACAGTTACACTGTTTTCTGTCGCTCTATTGTGGAAATCACTATATCAGTATACCGGTACTTGCAACACAGCCTGCCTACAGCCTGGAATATAGCTTGACATACTAAATGGGGAGATGCCATGGTAGAGTTGGTAGAGCAAAATCTCTACCAGTAGGCTTATACACATTTCTACTGTCACGTCTTATAAACCTTCATACTGCCCAGCTGCCCTGCCCATTATACTGCCCTAATGTTGTTGTTGTTGTTGAATAAGTCTTTTCATGAATGCAAACTGAATGCATGCAAGTGTCATTGTTTGTTTCTGTGAGTATCTGTGCAAACAAGCCTATGTATGTGGTGTATGTATGTGATTCTTATTGTGTGTTTACATTTATTCTGCAATGTGTGGGTACATTCATACTATATGTGCAGTTTTAATTAAATAAGGGTTTTAAATGATGTCCTACATCGACATCCCGGAATTATACTTAATAGGCAGGTGGTAGACGAGTGAGAGCAAGTGTTATATCAGAGCAGATAGGAAAACAACCAAGATGGCTTTAGCACGGATCAAAAAGATCTCTACAAACAACCATATGCCCACAACACCGTTAATGCACTATAGTGTCTCTCCACAGGGATATAGCAGGCTCTCCCTAAACAGGCTTTGTGAGACGAGGAAAGCTATTATTGACTCTGTCCATTTCGCATTCCATCTGTTAGGATCTATAACCCTTCTTGTATATTTTCCTCCTGGGTACTTTTTTATATCCAGTCCAATGTCTTGTATCTTATTTTGATCCACAACATTGTTTAGCCACCGTTTTCAATCTCAGCCCTTGTGACAGGTGCTGAGCTATTTGTTTTCCCAACTTCTCAATTCAAGGTAGCTTAATAGCTTATAAAGAATTCATGGCAACACCCCCCCCCCCCCCCATATTGAAATTCAGGATAGGCTAACCCACTCATTTATTATCTCTCTGGTTTCTATGTACTACTACTTCACATCTACTGATCAGCAGTATCTACCTTTCCTTTCAAGTATCAGCCTTTACAATATTGGCTTGAAGAGAGAAAATCTTCACCAGCGATGCATGTCAGTACCATGTGTTACTTTCTCCGTAATCTCGGAAGCACAACCTACAACTTGCTAACAAACCCATGCTAAGTGAACAGTCCTCAGGAGTAAACCTTATGTAGAAAACATTTTGATGTTGCTTATCGGTTCAGTCACAAGGGTGGGAGGTAACAGAAAATTAAATTAGTAATTAAAACAGTAAGAGGCAGTAGTAACCCAGAAGGACTATATCCAAATTAAACCCCTGCTATAGTCATTGCCACAGTGTCAACTGCAACACGTGACATGATTGGAAATTCCCCCCCCCTAGAGTTGTTTGCAGTGGGGATCCAGAGGGACATGCTGTCACATATAGGTTCCCACATCATCTGCATTGGTGAATTCTGTCACATTGCTACTGCTGAGGCATACTGTTTGCCAGATTCTATAGTGTTTACTAGTCCCATAAGGGACTAGTAAGTATGTGAGCCCATAGAATATAGCAGTATTCCCCTGGATTAACATTCAGCGCATGGGGGACATAGTTCCCACTAGTTTTTAAGGTCTTTTTCATTAGATGAAACACCACTGTATACAATAAAGCGTCATAAAGCGTGATGTTTTATTCATGAGGTGGCTTTGGTAAATTTGTTTTCAGTAATGGCTCTACCTAGTATTTTATTCCCCATGTAAATGAAACCCTGTGGACCCCATTCCCTCCAATCTCCATATCATTTAGCTTGTGGGGACCTGGGCTGTCTCTCCTGTGGCAACTGACAAGTTCAGGTCAAACTGAACAAGCACAATAGGAGTTGAATTGCATGGACCAGAGTAAGCATTCACATTCACCCTCACCCACTTATACAGGCCAGGCTCTGCATGAATCTGCAATAAACCAATGCAAATTTGGTGATGGATTAAAAAAAGAATCTATGAATGTGAGCCATTGATTTCGGCAATAATTTGCAATTAAAAAGCAAAAAGGAAGAAAAAGAAAACCTATTTTCAGTCTGGGGTAGACGTTGTGTGGAAGGTATCATACATAGAGATTTATTTAACAGCGACAATATTTCGGTAGTGGTAATGTTACAGCTTCTACAAATTCCAGGTTATTGCTGTTGCTACCTAAACATTTTCACTTATTGTATTGTAAAAAAACAGATTCTGCAAACAGCAGAATTAAACATGGAATGTTGTTATTAGTAGGAATAAACACAGAAGCACCGGTGAGGAAGGGGAGGAGCCAAACCAAGTTCCTGTTGTTTTTCTTTTTTAAAGATTTGTTTTTGGGCTTTTATGCCTTTATTGATAGGACAGTAGACTGAAAGGAAATGGGGGAGAGATGGGGAGTGACACGCGGCAAAGGTTGTCCGGATGGGGAATCAAACCGGCGACGCCAGGCCTATGTGGCAATGCCTAAGTTTTACTTTATTTTACTTTATTTGTTTATTTAGACAGGACAGTACCAGTTCATGGACACAGAGATTATGACATATTGCATTATACAACATACAAGATCCTAGTGTAAACCAGCCGGAGTTAGCTTAAAGCTAAATTTCATCCGTTGTCCTCAGAACATAAAACAAGAAACAAAAAACAAAACAAGACTAACAAAACAAGATCAGAACAGTACAGGGCGAACAACAACACAACAAAAACAAGGTGCTTGGCACAACCGCGTGCCTAGTGCGACAAGGTGCCTAGTGCCAGAAGTCAATTAAAAACCACACAGGAGAGACTAACCTGGCAGAGTAATTCGTACAGGCATCAATTATTTTCTTATTGGTGGTTACATGTTTGTGAGCTTTTTAGCCATTGCTTCAACTGCCCTTTAAAAGCACCGAATGTGGGGATCTCTCTAATTGAGGCAGGGAGCTGGTTCCAATATTGGCAACCATTTATGGAGAGAACGTTTTTACTAAACATAGTTTTTCTAAAATCAATATCACAGTCTCCCCTGGATGTTGACCTAGTACTGCGTCCAATGTCCCTCTTCTTATGGATGAATTCCATAAGAGGAGGGGGAGCCAGACCATTGAGGCACTTATATATTAGACATGCATTTTTAAATTTCCTAAAATTTTCAAAGCTGAGGAGGTGATACTTTTCCAGAATATTACAGTGGTGATAGGAGTTTGGTTTTTTGTCTAGTATTTTAATAGCCCTTTTAAATACCTGTTCAATGGGTTTGATGGTTGTTGTATTTGCAAAAGACCAGTTAGATTAATCATAGACTGAACTCAAACAGAACCTATATTTGAATTTAGCTGATTATTACATACATGTTTATTGATCTTTTTATGTTTGGTATAGATGTGTATTTTGATTGATTTATTGGATGTACCAATGAAGCTGTGAGAGGTGTAGTCTAGTTAGTCCTCACCTGAGTTGTCAACTTATCAGTGTTCTGTTTTTGACAGTAGTCAATAGCATGTTCTTGTGCTCCTAAATTATTAAACTAAAAGTTAATTTCGAGCCCTGAATGCCTCTGGCACTGTTAGCATCATCAGACCTGTGTATACTGTACAGTATGTACTGTAGTGTCCCCATTTATAGATAGCCTTCAGGCGGAAGGCTATCTGTAAATGTATCTGTAAAGTGTAAACTGGAAAAGCATCTGTGACATTTTAGATTTCAACCACTTTAACCAGATATACAAGCTCATAGCACGTCACTTCAAGCTTGTAGATCGGCTATAATATAATTATATATATATATATTTCCAATCAAGACAATTTGTGCAAATCTTTGAATAATATAGACTATATTTTAACTCAAATCATTGCTTATGAGAGTTCCTGAAACAAGATATTTGGACAAATACATATAATTTTAGGGGTCCTTGACATGAAAAATCACACCAGTGTGAAGTCAGCGGTGCTGCTGCTGCTGCTGATGATGGATAGGGATCAAAATATCAGTATTTGATACAATGGGAAAACCCTTGGAAAAACATGGACATACACACAAAGTCATGTTTTGGAGTGGTTAGCACCGCTCAAAAACTTTAACCGCAAACTGCAGCTATGGCCAATCAAAACCTGCACCAAACAATCGCTCTCAATCATCAATGATTTTATTGAGGATTGTCTTTATTATCTAATTTCCTGCAAGTTAGAGATTATGTTTTATTCATGCATGTATCAACCATTCTGTTGAAGTTAAGATCCATTTAGAAGGATAAAGCATCATTTAATAATTTCATCTAGTCTACATCTTCCCTTCATCAAATGTTTTTCTCATTGTTTTTATATTTCTAGACCAGCTAACTGCTGGCCTTGGAGGAAGGTCAGTCTGCAATTTCCACTTACACACATGAAGATATCTCAAAATGTTATGGTCGACTTGCCATTATACTTACTGTACTGAGCACTATTATGTTCCCAGTATGAACCCTAACAATCTGAGTAAAGTAATAAACTATACTATAAAAACTGGTCAAACATTGGCCAAATTGTCAAATAATATAAGACGCAGTGTGACGTGTTGTGAGCTTGCAGATCTGCTACTTTCACAATAACTGTGCAATGTAATGCCTCAACTCCTACAATTCCCTAGTGCTTGTCAGGGTGGCGGGGTTCAACTTTGCTCCATGGGTAGTTTGCTGGTCCTGGACTCTCTATCCTGAGTGTGTGGTTCCCTGTTCTAAACACTAAAGTACATAAGAAATGCTTCAGCGATGTCTGGTGCTGAGCCAAACAGAACCTGGTATTATATATAATACACTGTCTACTTGACCAATCAGTAAGCGTTTTATGAATCTCTGGGATGTTAGATCTGTCTGACTGAGCCTGAGCCTCCCATCAAGGCCAAAATAGCTCTCCCCCCTCGTCTGTCTGTCTGTCTGTCTGTCTCTCTCTCTCTCTCTCTCTCTCTCTCTCTCTCTCTCTCTCTCTCTCTCTCCAGACTAATAGAGTTAACAATTGAGTTGATTGAGTAAATGTGATTCACTCCTTCCGCTGTTCCCTCGTTTAACCTACCATGCACACACATGTGCACACTCACACTCCCACACACAGTTTATCCTATAATCTTCTGTCTCTCGCCCAATCATACTCTCTCTCTCTCTCTCCATCTCTTATGAGGTGATATTTGTCTTCCTGCGCTCTCATTTCCTCTCTCCCTCTCTCTCTATCTCTCTCTCTCCCTCCCTCTCTCTCTCTCTCTCTCTAACTCTCTCTCTTTCTCTAGACGTGAGGTCCTTAGGTGTTCCCACTAAGGAAAGTAGGCTTTCAACATCTTAAAATCATTGTAGTTTTGGTGAGTAGTGAAAGTATATATATATATATATATATATATATATATATATATATATATATTTATATATATATATATATATATATATATATATATATATATTACTAGGGTCGAGAGGCTGCGCTATCGGGGGGGGGGGGGTGTCAACGGCTGAAAAATAACAGTGTTAAGGACTCCTTAACTCCTTCTAACGCTATGGACCAGAGTTACAGTATATCTTTTGTATCTGCCAGTTGTGAAGTCTGTAAGTTTGGGTCCCAACAGTCTCTTACTTTACAACATTGCTATTTCAAATGTAGCAGAGTGAAAGTCATGTGCTTACAAAAAACAAAAGTACAGTACTCAAGTAAAACATTTATGAAGCTTTTTAGGCTCTTTATAATATTATTATTTACTGTAGTTATATAATGGAACATCTTATTCCTCTTATTGTCCATACACAGCAAAAGGTGTTAATTCGGTTCTGGTATACTAAACAAGAAGTCTTTTGTATGAATGGTTCCACTGTAAAATACAAAAGAGCGTTATGGACTGTGCTCATGTTATCTGTGGTTGATGGATATGTGCTAGTGAGTTGTTATTACCATTATTAGTATTTATTGTCTCCGTCAGACCGAAAGGCACGGCCGAGACTCCAATCACATATTCATCTGTTAACCTTCATTATTTGAATAATATAATTCAAGTTTCTTAGCTATAAAATAATTGCAACTTAAATAAAACATGGTTTATGAGGGTGCATGGAATTACATTACATTGCAAAGAGCCTACTCACTTCAAATGTTTTTTGTGTTGACATTTCTCAAAAATATTTACAACAGTTTGAAACTCATTTGCCCCCAATACAGTCGCTTGTGTTGCCTTGCTCTATCTCTCTCTCTCTCTCTCTCTCTCTCTCTCTCTCTCTCTCTCTCTCTCTCTCACACACACACACATACACACACAGCCGGTCAGCCCCGCCCTCTTCTCATTCACATACTGACACAGGGAGAAACAGCTTCTCCTCTCTATTCCTCTCCGTGGTGCAGCAGGCTGGATCGCCTTGAATCGTTTCTCAACTTACAAATGCTTGAAATAAAGTAGGCTACTTTCTGACACGCTGCAAATAAAAAGGCTGGAATGACGGCGATCAGCGATGCCCCCACCACCTGCAGCTCAAAGGAGATGGCAAGTGTGTTTATACGGGTGGCAGGGAGCGCTCGTTGTTTCACTCGACTGGCCGTTTTGCATTGTGGGACTTGTAGGATTGTGGTGGTGCGTGCAATATGCCAGCGGGCCAGTTTAATAGTTATTAAATATAATTAATTCACGGGCCTTGAGTTGACATATATGTGGTACCAAATACAGAACAAACAAGGGAAAAATTCCCATTCTACTTCTCTGCCATTATGAATAACTTTGCTTGCGCTTGAGACTAGTTGTAGACTATCTAGTAAGGGAATAGGATGAAATATCAATAGGCTTTCAAATCCTGTGCCAGTAGCCATTGATCCTGGACTGCTTCCCCCAGAATTTTTATTCCCCGTCCAGCTAACCTTCAGTTACACCGTAACAACAACAATGCATTAGCAACCAAGTTGATTCTCACAAATGTGTTGCAGCATAGCGACATCTCCGACGTCTAGCTTTGAGGTGTTATAATTCATAACAGCAGCATTAGCTCAGGAGGTAGAGCGGCCATCTTGGAACCAGAAAGTTACCAGTTCTATCCTAGCATCTCCTGGCTTCATACTGAAGGGTCCTTGAGCAAGACACTGTACCCTTCCCTATCTGCTCCTAAAGAGAAGGTTGGTGCCCTGCATGGTTAGCCTGATTTCAGACTCAGCTGAAGCTTTAGTCTGACATTGTTCCCTGTCTGAACGATTTACAGGGGAGGGACTTTGACTTAAGCCGGCATCATAGTCGCCTGGGCGGTGGAAGGCTTTACACCGCGGTGTAGTCTTTTCGAGTCTTTTTGAGTCATGAAACTACAACGTTACATCATTCCTCGCGGTGGAGAGCTTTACACCGCAAGTCCCAACACATCTCTCTGTTTTTACTATCAGACAGACAGGCTCTACACCCCGTTTACTGATTGGTCGATCTAGACCAGTCAGTCACGGTGTACAGGACTCCACTGTGAGTGACTATGATCAGTATGATGTCCTGCACTTATTTTCTGACTTGAGGTGGAAAGCTTTCCACCTCAGATTTGCGGTGGATAGCTCTCCACCGTACACTCTGATACGGGCTTTAGTCTACTAGATGTGAGGGCCAAACTACTAAATATTACTGATTGTGATAGTGGACAATATTACTGATAGTCCACTGTCATATGGGTGTGACAGTGGACTTTTGGTATTTTTATGACAGTACTGTAGTACATAGACTCAATATATTATCAGTGGGTTGAAATAATAAATAAATATTGAAATAACCAATCAAAAATACGATGGCAATTGGTGGGCAGGTTAAACCTTTTGAGCATTATTTCTATGTTGTGAGCTATAGCCCTACTTTTATTAGTCGGTGTTATTTACTTTAGGTCAGCGTAACACTATGCCTATGTGATTGTGATTCTTTTTCATAATAAATAAAACAATAAATCATCAGTTTTTAGTTAACACAAGGTATGCTTTTATTTCGTCACCTTCTACTGAATGCCACCCTTTATTAAAAATCTACAAAACTGATGCCATCCATTTTGTTTAATTTTACCTTTTTATGGGGCCAAAATCATATTTTGTACTTAAATTACATAATCTATGCTTCTATCGAAAGCCACACTACCCCTCTTACAAAGGAAAAAATGTATATTTATATATATATATCCTATCATTAGATTTGGGCTTCAATAGAACATGTGTAAGATGTCTTGATCATCATCATATGTGTATGCTGTCGTTGGGCCTGTGTGTAATCTGGAGTGCAATGGCCTTTGAAAACCACCAGGTGGTGGTCTCCTACTATCTGATCAACTAACAGAAGAAGGAAGAAGACGTCCATCTTTTTTTTGGTCTGGGCCTAGTTGTTTACATTTTGGCCAGGCCTTTTAGCTAGCATGCTACACACTTCAGAGCCCTAGCGATCGCTATCAAGGGCTCTGATTGCCAAATGGATGGCAGCGACAGAACGGGGGCATTTTTCTGCGTTTTTTGAGTACCTATACATCGTCTGGGAAGCACGGAATGTGTATAAACGAACGTTTTAAGATAACATTTAAACGGCCGGAACCAATGTTCGGTTATACCGGTTTCCCGTCGGACTGTGTTACACTGGTGCTACAGTCAAATCGGCCGTATCGCTCCGGTCACGGAGGCTAACGGCTAACTTCTAGAGCGATTTTTTTGAAATTACAATTATGAAAAAATGCAAAAACCTTTGATTAATTAAAAATACGTAAAGTACGTTTATGGCACTCAGGAACAAAGACGTATACTACGTTTATGGCGTTCAGTGAGTTAAAATGATGGCCTAAGTCAGTGATCTTCAACCTTTTCTTGCCAAAGTCCCCCTAGCTGAGAGAGAGAGTGGAAGCAGGGACCCCCAATATAAAATGATACAGATAAAACGTTTTCATAGATAGCTTCATATACTTGTTTGACAACACTAACATCAGTGCATCGAATATGTTGGTTGATATTGAGATTGAACAGTTACGTTTTATGTTTGTTTGAGAAAAGTTGACATCTAACACTAGCCATCTCAAAGGACATGCTGTGTAAACAGGCACTAGTGTCTGTCAGGAAGTTGCTCTTCCTACTTTCTTGTAGAAATTGTTCTTGTAGTGAATTATTACTGTTTTAATTGGGACGTGATTATGATTTTCATGTTACCATATTTGTAACCCTTTCAGAAAAGCAATATTTATCATACCTCACCTACTAAAGTGGATTTCACACAAAAGGTGGTGTTCTGAAAGGCTCCCCACCATAGAAAAAAGTCATTCAACACCATAAAACCCCAGTATCAAAATTCTACTATACTGTAATTTAGACCTCGATAGCCATCGAAAACGTAGTCCGTGAGGAAGTACAATGTCCTATAGCGTTACCAAGGACTTGCTGACGCTATAGACCAGAGCTAGGATGTGGGGTGGCCACAATAAACATTTATATATCTATATAAAACAATTACATGTATATCTGTTTTAATTAGTTGCTTGCTGCCATTGCACACATGTTTGCTGCGCATGCTAACACAATTTAATAACATACAGCTCTCTCTCTCTCTCTATATATATATATATATATATATATATATATATATACCTCAGATGAAAATGAAATCATTTTATTTGTATCGTTCATGTTTTATGGTTTAGAATTACTTTGTATCACATCTACAATGTTACCCTGGCCATTGCTGGATGTTTTTCATCAAAATGTTTATTGAATTAACAGCATATTTCTTTGCCAGCTATGCCTTTCGTCTTGAACATATCCATACAGATGTCTCGTTAGGGTGATCTTCTGTATGCCTATGGGAGATTCTTACAGTAGTTGCCTGTCAAAGCAAATGGATAGATGCTTAAACATTAAGACAACCTGCTTACAGAAAGTCTTGAAATTAGCTAAGCAGAGTTAAGGTTTCGTACCTCAGGAATTAAGGCTGAGCATGGGTGAAATTGAACATGAGGAGGGCTATGCCTCTTAGTAGGAGTGCTTATCTCTCCTTTGACAAGATTTGGAGTGGTGGTGGGGTCAGCGAGTTGCCTCGTCTGCCCTTAATTAGACCTCAGGGTTCAGCCTGAGTTAGCGATGGTTTCTTACCTGCACTGGGCGGCGTTAACGCAAGATCATCACACACCCTGCAGTGCTACATCCAGCCTTAATGAACACTGACCTCCTTTAAAACACATTTAGAACGGGTACACATTATTGTGTATCATTATTTTTTATGTTTTAACTATTGAAAAATAGCAGATATACAAGCTCACAGCGCGGCACCGAGTGCCGCGCTGCGAGCTTGTAGATCTGCTATTTTTGAAAAATTGTGAAAATTAGAATTTTGACCCGATTCTATAAGTGTCTTTTGAATCCTTCTAAGGTTTTTTGAAAAACCTATGTTTTTATGTCAGCAATCTAGCTAGCCATCGTCAAAGAAAAGGTCCTTTTCACTTAACTGGAGCTCAGTTAGTCTGTTCTTGAGAGACTGCTATGTCAGTGGTTCTCAAACCTTTTCACGTGAAGGACCCCCAAAATTATATTTATTTGGCCGCGGACCCCCATCTCAAAATATTTAGTTCCAGGGACCACCAGAAGCAAAATCTGAGTAACAAACGTTCGCTTTAAAAATACATATATTCAAAGATTTGCACACATTTTCACGACTTTTTCAAAAATAGCAGTGCCGCGCTGTGAGCTTGTATATCTGCTATTTTTCACTGGTTAAAGCATTCAATAATTCTAGGCCTAAATGGGTTAAGTACAACGAATCAGGAAGATGCAACGAAAGAAAGGAGAATAGCAGAGAGGCCTGGAGAGGGATAGATAGCCTGAACTGGGTCATCAAAGGCAGTTACCTCAATTCATCTCTAATAATATCCCCTAGCCCTGGGCACTGGTCTTCTGGAGCGGCCCTTATGATGGCTCCGGCTGCTGCTTGATGAATGAGTTTGCCGGGCAGTGCTTGGGCTTTCAGAATGTGCTCCAAGGCATAGAGATTGCCACGAGGACAACCACGGTCAGCAAATCAATTCGCTCGCCTCTAGAGAAATGGGTGATCGCTGTTACCAACTCATCTGCCTTAAGCATGGACAATTATTTTGTCGCTGCATTGCTTCCGTAGCCTGTAGGATGTACTGTACATACTCCTGTCCTGTTCCCAGCTAGATCAGTTTATGACTGACTCACCTATGGTATCCGAACTGCTTATTCTGCAAGGTGGGAAGAGGGAATGTCAATGGAGATTTAATTAACACCTGAAGGCTGTGTAGGATTTTACGCTATGCACTGATAACAGCCGGCCTGCATCCCAAAGGAATTACAAAGCCTTTTTTTTCTTTCTATTAATAGTTTTGGAGTATATGAGGACAGCAGATCAGAGATTGCTGAGTAGTGCTTTGATTACAACATCAGAGGTAGTCCTTTCTCATCCAGGGAGAAGGCCTCTTTAGACCAGCTCTCCATTCCGACATGTCGCCACTCCGACATTGACTTCTTATTGTCGGAGTGGCGACACTTCCATAGAGGTTAAGTTTAGGGTTAGGGTTAGAGATAGGGTTAGTGTCGGAATGGAGACATGTCGGAAAGGAGACATGTCAGAATGGAGACATGTAGTCAGCCCCTGGGTAGGCAACCCAGCCATGCGGGGTGCCATGGCATTGGTCCGACATTTCATTGTTCCTACATCCCATTAGTCCGAATCTGGTGAATGTTAACCTGGTGAAAATACTATGCCTAACCCAAACCCTAACCTCAGTAAAACTATGCCTAAACCTAATCCTAAAACCTAACCATAACCAAATTAGTACTAATGAGATGTAGGACTAATGAGATGTAGGACTTATGGGCAGTCCCCCTTGGCGGAGATCTGAAGAATTTGACATTCATATTAAACATAATGTTTCTCCTCAGACACAGTTGTCAAATGCCAGCAGGTTGCTATGATACACTATTGTGGAGCAAGTGAATTAATCTGCATGGTGCTGCACTCAGAGGAAATACGTTTCCTGATCATATTAATGGGGTGAATAAATAACAGAGGTATTTGCATGCTAATTAACACTAATGATCTTATTTCGCATGATGATTAGGCAAGTGTGAGCTGCAGCTGGGATCTTTGAAGAGTCAAAAAAGTCCAGCTGCTGCTTCTTCTCCACCAGACCTGTAGTGTGAAATGTTGTACTCGTTGTGCACTGGTGTCAATTAAGTCATCATCATCACATGCACGAACGCACGCACGCACGCACGCATGCACGCACACACACACACACACACACACACACACACACACACACACACACACCCTTGTATCGAAGAGGAAATAAATAGGTGAAAGGTAAACAAATTATTTAAACAAAAACTATCATCATACATTTTTATAATATACTAAATTATAATGTATGTATATAACTCACAACAAACCCTGCCTAAAAAAATTGAGCAATTGGTCAGAACCAATCCCCCAGAACCCGAAAAAATGTGGATCGCTACTGATATGGAACAGCACAGCGGGCGACCGAGAGAAAGACAGCCACTGTTTGGACGCTAGGGTCCCGGGGGCTGTTAATGCGACAGCCCGCTGATTTGAGTCTGACCAGTATCTTATCTCTCTCTCTCTCTCGCTCTCTCTCTCTCTCTCACTCACACACACACACACACACACACACACACACACACACACACACACACACACACACACACACACACACAACTGAATAGATCATCTGAATAGTCTTGTAGTGTGCGGAGCCCCCGATAATTGTGTAGTGTGTGCATGTTTAGATTATCTGGCAAGAGAATCTTGAACGATTATCCTGTAGTGTGTGATGCTACCAGATCTCAATCACCCGATTATCGGGTAGTGTGCGGTCAGCTTAAGCTTGCTTGCCAGGGGACATTATGATTTTCCTAGTCAACTATACTTGGGTATGTTTGAAAGCCAGCTGTGATGCTTGAACAATAACTGCCAGAATACAATTAGCCTATGTTTTTTTTAAGTATGTCTTAGACATGTTTGTTTATTTAAAGTTGTTCATTATATTCTATTTGATTTATTGAGAATATAATATCGATGGTCATCAAAATAGTTTGATAGCTTGTGTTACTCAATGTGCATTGATCTTCAACCATGTGTAATTGTGCATAGCTTTTGCAAACATTTTCCTGTCACAATCATGACAATATGTTATGTTAACAGATTATGCTACTAATCTGAAATGATGTCTGTTAGGACTGGCTGTCCCTGAAAGTGCATACACGCCGGCTGTCTTCTCACTCGGATCCATACTACATCATTACAAATATCACTGGAGCGAGCAGGCGGTATTAAAGCATATTAACACCCCTGACTCCGTTCCTAACCATTTCCTATTTGCAATGATGCCAGTTTAAATGCTGTTTTTTGCCTAACAGGGAATTAGAAATGCTAAATCAAGCATCGCTAAAGAAGGTTCACTGCACTTGTCAAGACGACGTGGAAATTATTCATGCAATATGAATCGTTCCCTTCCAAGATGTGAGTGTACTGTATTTCATCCTCAGTGAATGAATGGGTCTTGCTGATGGATAATAACAGTTCTCTGTTCTCTGGAAATGTCTGCACTGAGCTGTTGGAAATGTGTACTTTGTTACAACATAAACCTAATATTCTAGCATTCTTCAAACATGTGCATGTCTTAACCCATTCAGAACGGGTACACAATTTGTGTTTCATTATTTTATGCTTTAACTATTGAAAAATAGCAGATATACAAGCTCACAGCGCGGCACCGAGTGCCGCGCTGCGAGCTTGTAGATCTGCTATTTTTGAAAAATCGTGAAAATTAGAATTTTGACCCGATTCTATAAGTGTCTTTTGAATCCTTCTAAGATTTTTTGAAAAAACTATGTTTCTATGTCAGCAATCTGGCTAGCCATCGTCAAAGAAAAGGTCCTTTTTTACTTAAATGGAGCTCAGTTAGTCTGTTCTTGAGACACTACCATGTCAGTGGTTCTCAAACCTTTTCATGTGAAGTACCCCTAAAATGATATGTATTTGTCCACGGACCCCCATCTCAAAATATCTAGTTCCAGGGACCACCCAGAAGCAAAATTTGAGTTACAAACGTTCGCTTTGAAAAATACATATATTCAAAGATTTGCACACATTTTCACGACTTTTTCAAAAATAGCAGATCTACAAGCTCGCAGCGCGGCACTCGGTGCCGCGCTGTGAGCTTGTATATCTGCTATTTTTCACTGGTTAAAGCAGTCAATAATGACTAGGTCTAAATGGGTTAAAGAGACAAAAGTGTCAAATGTTGAAGAAAAGATTGTTGTCTTATCTGCTCCTCTGGGCCTCCATTTACTGTATGTATTCATTAGATCTAATGCATATCAAGTTAATGACACTGTCAGTAGCAGTGACAGAAGAACGTCCACTTGGAGTGCTCCACTAATCTGTATGGTAAACCAATCTTTATGAGCTCCTGACATAACCATTGATCTGCTTGTGTTCCATTAACTCTGCTCCTCTCTCGCTTCCATTGATCTCCTTCACATCTTTAAATGAGAATCAGCAGGCCATGGATGGTGGTCACTTCATGTTCTCGTTCTCATGCTTGCTGGACATCACAAATGTTTATTTGTATTCAGTAATAACAATGGGTTACAATGTCTCACAGCAGCACACCATTTGGGAGCTACTGGCTTAGACCATGAGGTCCTTCATGAAAGAAACATGAAAAATGATTTTTGAGTGGTGGTAGACCGCTCCTATACGTGGCTGTGTGTGTGGGTATGCGTGCGTCCGTCCGTCCGTCTGTCCGTCCGTGTATGTAGCCTGAGTACCACAGGGTGACCAGAGAGGGTGCTGTTGAGTCTAGCCTGAGCATCAACAGCAATACACACACACGCACGCACACGCACGCACGCGCGCGCGCACACACACACACACACGCACACACACACACACACACACACACACACACACACACACACACACACACACACACACACACACACCTGGGTGAGCAACACACACACACACACACACACACACACACACACACACACACACACACACACACACACACACAGCGGTAGGGGGGAGTCAGCAGGTCGCATTTCCACACACACGCACACATGCGCACACGCACACATGCACACACGCACACACGCACGCACACACACACACACACACACACACACACAGCCACCACCGCTCAGTTCACACTGGTGTGACTTTTTTTCCTGAGCATGATACAGTTTGCGGTCCTTTCATTGAAATTCGCTGAGCTCTCATGTTTGTTTAAAGGCCTTACATGGGATAATAATTTGTAGTGCTCTCTCAACTATATTGATTAGCACTGTTCATCACCGCAAAACAATCAAATTAAATAAAGTATAGAGATATTCCAGACAAATATCTGGTAAGAACCTAGTAATGTGTACTGGATGAAGCAACAGCCAAATTGAATAGATTTTCTTTTACTTCCATGATTTGTATGCTTTTTGGGGTAGTAAGGGGGTGAGAGGGCCGGGTGTTGTCACTGTCACATGCACCTTTTATATCAGAGATGCAACTTTACAGGAAGTGACAGGAAGGGAACAACTGGTGCACTTCACTGTCCTGGAACTATGTGTATTGGAACTGGAATAAAGGCAAGAAGAGCACAAGCTTTTGAGCTCTTATTCGCAGCCTCTGTGTTGCATTGATGATGATTGTATTGACCAGAAGTAAGTCCAAGTTGATTATAGATTTAAATTAAGTTGATTGTAGTTATTTTTTTTAACATGACAAAATTCAGTCATAATGTGCAGTCACAAAGTACAATATGAATTAGATCGGAAATAATTGCATTGTATAGTCTTAAAGGTTTCCCTATATCATTGAAAAGAAAATACAAAAATAAATTTGATTCCGTGCCAAAAGCTGCATGTTGTGGCTTATTGCCGCTATACCGGTTTGATTTATGCCATTGACTCCTCCATGCACAGTAAGCCATATCATCTCAGGAGGCATACGTACATCAGTGTCTCCCAGGAGGCATAACGCTTCTCTCATCTTCTTTCCAGGCCACACTGATGGTAAAGCATCCATGCTCTTTATCTGAGTTCTCTACTCCTTCAGCAGGTTTACTCTCCTCTACAGGGAGCATAGCCATGCTCATTTCAGCCCTTAATAGAAATCATTGACTTCAGCGATTTTCAGCACTACTATCACCAGATCTCATGATGTCTTCTGGAGAGGCCTATTTCTGCAATTATTTGATTATCTGACACCTCAGGGTAGTTCTAGCTCACTGTGAACAGGGTAAAGCTTCATGCAAATCAGTGGACATAAGATTCACATTCACGTACACATGTAACCTCACAGCTAATGATCACAGCTTTTAAAGGTCTGACTTACCAGCCTTTTTGATATGTGGATCTTTTGTCTTTGTGATAGTATTTCCTTGCTTAAAACCATTTTCATTATTGAGTTGAATCGGACTATTCATGAATGTTTTTGTTGCCTGATGCCCCTCAAAACACAGTAGGTCCCATATGCATGGGAGTAGGGGGGTGGGGTCTAATTGAGCCTACCATGGTACAATTGGTGACAAAAAGGCTGGCATAGGTCTGTAATATTGTTTCGCAGCTGTTTGCATGTCTTGAAAACGGGATGGAGGGATGTTTTTTTGTGTGTGTGTGTGTGTGCGCGCGTGCGAGCGTGCGTGCGTGCGTGCGTGCGTGCGTGTGTGTGTGTGCGCGGCGCGCGCACGTGTGTGTGCGTGTGTGCATGCGTGTGCGTCCGTGGCCCGTGCGCGAGTGTGTGTCTAGGGCTCCATCAGGCAATAATGCTTCAATTAAAATAATCTGTCCACCCTCTTCCTCTTGTAAAGGCTCCCTTTGAAGTGTGTGACGTGGGAAAGAAACATTTGTATAATTGTCCTCCTAAGGGTCACATCTCTTTGATAGTCCCCTTTCTCCACCCACCTACGTTCTCTCTGAACTCCAAAAGTCCCTTACCATCAAACTTTGAGCCACACAGATTTTGATCATCATCTGAGGAGGAGCATGCAGGGTTGAAGATGGGGTCCCTAGAGTTAAACGATGTGATTAGATTTGTGATCTATTCAGTCTTTATTTGAACAGGGATTTCGTCTAAAGGGATTGGGTCTAATGAATATGCATTGATGTGCCTGCAAAATGATTAATAGAATGTACCTTGGCATAGCGGGTGTTTGGCTTCAGTATCCCTTCCTCTGAGCACTGGGAGATTACTCACGTGAGGGGACAGCTGTTTTTGCTGGCAGTTCAACCAGCTGTTTGCTGATTGAACTATAGAGCTTGTCACTGTAGATATACGGTAGGTTAAATGCATATTTCACTTTGAAAAAAAAAAAAAGAAAAAGAAAAAAAACTTTTGGTAATTTTATCATCTAATCAGGCTCTTGTGAGCACCCTGGACAGATTTTTTCATCAGACAACTCCATTTTAACCATGATAGTTTCATTGAAAACACCTGTTTTTTTCTGGTGACTCCTGACACCCTCGTAATATGTGAGCTGGACGTGTTTTTTAATAACTGTTTTCATTTATTTCGAATCATTTTTTATTGTATTTTTTTTTCTTTTTCTAAAAATGATAAAACACAGACAGCTCACATATTAGGGTATGAGTCAACAGAAACAAAGAACGGGTGTTTTCAATTAATCTATCATGGTTAAAATGGAGTTTGAAGTTACAAGGGGTTTGTATAGGAAGGGGGCGTGTCTGATAATATGTTAATATTTATATTAAATATATAAACACTGAATCAAACAACTTAAAATCTGTCCAGGGTGGTCACAAAAGCCTGATTAGACGATAAAATTACAATAAAAAGTTTTTTCCGAAGTGAAATATCCCTTTAATTCTTTTTTGAGCGGTGCTCCTGGAAGGAGCTCCAACATCTGGCTTTGTACACTTGTCCAAGGTTTGTCACATTGGCCAAGCTTTGTGGATACAATCACCTCAGTATAAATACACCTGCGTTCTCTCGACAGGCTTCAGTGGCTTGTTTGTTCTGCTTCACTACAGACCAAACATGGGTCGTGAGTACTGCGCTTGTAGATCGGCAATTTCTGTTATTCATTGCTTTTTTTCGTCAGCCATCTATGACCTAAGTCATCTGCATATCTTCAGTATGATGTATGACTAAAATTTTGGGCAAGGTTTCAGCCCTATCAGTGGCAATTCTACTTTAATTATTACATAATAAAAGTTAAATATTTCTATAAAAACTATAAAACCTCCTGCATGTGAAAAAATAGTGGAGGTGCTGTAGAGTGCTAAATAAATTTGGCACTATTGGTCCAGTGGTTTGGAAGATTAGCTCTGGACATACAAATATGGCTAGACTCCTGCAAAGTCACACCGTAAAATATTATTCTAATCATAATTCACTGAACTGTGGAAAATAATATGGCTGTAATTTCTCTGGAAATGTTTCCACTTATTTCATGGTCTGTGGATCATAAGCATGACAAGGCAAGTAGAGTAGCTATCACTATTTCCAGTTGGAGTGATTAAGCATCACAAGGACTGACTATAAGACCAAGGGAAAAAATAAAATGTAAAATCAATTTAAACTAATGAATTCTATTGACATTTACACAAATGGTTGTACTTTACTGTTAGAAAAAACAACTCAGTAGTTTTGTTCATGCAGAAATTGTTCATGCAGAAATATCTAGCCCGTGCCTGCCACCATGGATTCCAGCTGTATGCATAATCAATCCATATGTATTCATAACCTTCAATGGCGATCAATGTTTTATTTCTTTTACATTCATTTTTTATTCAGCGTTTATCCATTCCAGTTTTTATCATGACAGAATAATTCATCTTTGCATACATGAATACAGAACCCACCCTCACCACCACAAAATCTACTTAAGAAGGGGACTTGAGCCCAGCCTATTATAGTTTGAACAATCTGCACCTCAACAAACGAAGGGATCACAGCTGATTTAAGGTCATCATCACAGCCCAGTGTTTCCCTTAGGATGGAATTGTAACTGTGGCGGGCTGGGCTCCACATGCACGCACGTTTTTTTATCCGGTTTTGTCCTGTTTTTTACCCGGGTTTCTGTTTTTTTTTTTTTTTTTTTTTTTACTTAAATGTAACAATAACGACACTTTACCTTTCCCTCCACACGCTGTGGAGACAAATAGCCTAAAACATAACATAACATTGGCGCACACACACAGTGGCTATGCCACAGTAACATCCAGTGGTGTGCGGTCACGGTCACGTGAGCGATCGCCGATTGAAATAACCTCTTTAAATATGTATGCGTATTTAACAGCTGAAGTCCTTGTTTATGTCTGTCTATCAGTCATTGTTTCAGAACGTCTCATTCCACTGACACATGCCTACTGTTTTTAAATGATTACATTAAAAAAGAGGTAGACTCGGGCAAGTACTGTGGCATGGTCATGCTGGACCTCCAGAAGGCCTTTGATACTGTAAATCATCCAATCCTAATGGACAAGCTGAAGGCCATTGGATTTGATGATACAGCTTTAGGCTGGATGGAGTCCTATCTTGAGGGTAGAGAACAAATGGTCGACATTAATGGAACCATGTCCTCGACCCTCCCAGTAAACTGTGGGGTTCCCCAGGGTAGCATATTAGGGCCTTTATTATTTTTACTTTACATAAATGACATGAGTGCAGCATGTAATTGCAAATTGTTCCTGTTTGCGGACGACTCGGCACTCTTGATGTCAGGAGAAAACATAACGCAGGTTGAGGAGGCTCTCAGTTCTGAACTCACTAAAATAGGAGTTTGGCTCACCGATAATAAACTTTCACTGCATTTAGGTAAAACGGAATCCATTCTCTTTGGGTCAAACCATTCCCTTAGTGGGAGAGATGTAAATGACTTCAGGGTCAGAACAGGTGATGATGTAATTTCAAGTAAAGAAGAGGTTACATATTTAGGATGTATCCTTGATAATAAGCTGACAGGAGGAGGCATGGCAACCAGAGCGATTAAAAGAGTAAACCAAAGGACAAGATTCTTAGGCAGAATCTCCTCCTTTGTCAACAAAGATGCTCTCAGGACCTTAGCTGGAGCTCTTATTCAGCCCATATTTGATTATGCTTGTACCTCTTGGTACTCTAACATCACAATGTCACAAAAAACTAGGCTTCAAACCTCTCAAAACAAACTAATTCGACTCATCCTTGGGTTGGGACCCATGACACACCTTTGTGCAGCACATTACAATAGCATAGGATGGCTCAGAGTAGAAGCTAGAGTCAATCAACTGAAATTGGGGCTGACATACAAAATTGTAAATGCTTCGCTGCCCTCCATGCCCTCTGTGCCAAATTATTTAATTAATTACCTAAAAAGAGTGAGCAACTCTCACGGTCATAACACTAGAGGGAGCTCGAATAAGGATCTGGTGCCACCCATTTTTAAAACAAATATGGGTAAATTCACCTTCCACAACACTGCCACTCAGGTGTGGAATGCTCTCCCCCCTTCCCTCAAAAGAAACAATTCACTGGCTTCATTCAAAACTGCCTTGAAAGTTCACCTGTTAGCTGGTCATATGAAGAGGTAAGCCTCCTATGACAGGATGTCCATCATAACTTCAAATTGTCCATAGACCTCGAGTATATAAATGTTTTAGTTGTTTTATATATTTTAGGGCTGTCCAAATTAACTCATTTAATCGCAGTTAACTCACCGCTATGTTAATCGCGATTAATTATTTTAATCGCAATTAATCGCATATTTATTTATTTTAGCCATTTGGCCTAACCGCGGTTTAGGACAGTGGTTTTCAACATTATTGTTATTACAGCAATTATTTTTGGGGAGGGGGAGGTCCCCATATGATCAGCTTAATGATCTGCACATTTTTAAAGTGACAATTTATTGAATTTTAATTATTTTATTAATACCTCTAAAATGTTTTTCTTTTCTTTTTTTTTCATTGTGACAAAACTACTCAACAAACTACTACAGAACTCATATTACTAAGTACATTTAGATTAAGCAAATTAAGCAGATCCTTATACACATCTGCTGCCGCCTGTTTAATGCAGTACCATTATGATTTATTTGGGGTTTTAATTGATTTCCAATAAAGGATTAACATAATTTTGCATAAAGCCAGCATATTTTTCCACTCCCATGTTAATAGGGGTATACAAGACTTGAGAAATATCCCTCTAAGGTACATTGTGAACCGATAAAAATGTATGACTTATGTGCGATTAATCGCACGATTAACTAGATAAATCATGCGATTAATCGCGATTAAAATATTTAATCGTTGGACAGCACTAATATATTTATATTTTTTTGTTGTTGTTGATGATTCTTTATTATATCAATGTGTTCTGTTCTTGTGAATGAATGCAATAGGACCTGAATGGAAACAAGACCACATGGTCTTTCTTCAGTGAATATCCTTTTTGGACCAAAGTGCTTGTACTGTATGCATCTTTTATGTCTAAATAAATAAATCAATCAATCAATTGTTTCAGTGATGCAACACCATCGGTCGCTTTCTTTTTCTCCCAAATGAAGTCAGTGACACTCGGTCGGGTTCTAAACTTTCTACAGCCAGCGTGGTTAGTCTGGTTACCCCGAAGGAGAGCTTAAGCATCGCACATCGACCGGTGGGTGTTGGGCCAATAAATGTTTGTACAAAAATGTGTAAAGCCCGCACACCATGGTACAGATGTGCCATTTCAAAACGTCACACGTCCTGACATTGGCAAGACAGTAGATTTTCAGTGGATTTGCAGAACATTGAGCTCATATATCAGCTATTTTAGCATTTTTTATGACCTTCTCTGACTTGAAAGTTTAAATCTACCTATGGAAATCAATCAATCTATCAATGAGAATGGAGTGGTTTCTTGACATTTGCGAGTTTCTGCAAAAATATGCTCCATTCTCCATACAAATTTGAAAGGCAAAACAGGGAAAGAAACCTGTGGAAAAAATTTCAGGAAAATTTCAGCCCAAAGGGCGAGTGCCCATAGGCAGCGCAGAAAGTACAATAATCACTTAACCCACACCCTCGAGTGTAATATTGCGATTATACAACTGTTGCCCTTTAAAAAAAAAACGTCGACTTCATTTCATTGTAATTAACTTTTAACTATGTCCCTGAACTTCACATGAAAACTGCTAGCCTAGCGTCTAGCATAGTGTGGGGAGAGGGGAGAACGTCAGCTTTTGTGACCAGCGCAGCTGTTATCTTTGTTTGATTAGACCCGTGTGGCAGTGCTCGTTATTCACATTCACAAGCTATTTCAACCAATCAGATTGCTTCTTCGGAACTACCAGTTGTATAATTTACCTGGTGGCTTTGCTGAACTAGTGCTGAAGTCTATGAATATAAGGAGTATGTTTAGCATAACTTTTTTTTTTACTTTACTCTCGTGCCACCCTTGGGCCAACATGTTTCTCCAAATCTGAGGGGCAAATTGTCTTGAATCTTGCTCAGCTCTTTCATGCATTTTGTTTTCCTCAAGTGCCACCATTTGGCCAATTTTCTGTTAAAGAGCAGCACATACAATAGGGCTGCTATTGAGGATTTAGACTATTAGGGCATTATTTTTGGGGCAGGTGAATTGGCTTGAGCTATGCATTGAATGGGCAAAGCTGTAAACCCAGACAGACGTCTTCACAAACCCACTTCATGGCCTCTGCTTAATTTTTCTATTTATCCCTCAAGCTGGAACACATATTTTAGCATGTTCTTTATGCAATCCAACCCACATGTGACAATAGACAAGCGGACTGTCTGCAGACTTTGGGCTTTTGTTGTACTGTCAGTGACGCCTGATTATGGATCCCACTGGGAAAGATTGATGGAAACAGCATAGAGCACTCGTTTTCGTCAGCGTCAGAGTTATTGTCCACGACATTGCAAGCGGCGCGAAGGCCAGCGGACGGTGCGAGTGCCCACGAAGAGCGGGCCAGGGCCCGCCGGCCGCGCGAGTTACGAAGCCGTGGTGAATGCAATCGTTCGGCCTGGGCAAGCGCACGATAAACGCAATGATAATTGGGTTTTGGTGCACCTCGCGCGGTCCAAGTGACTACAACAGAGCGCTCCCTACGTCCGGTTCAGCCAATTACAAGCTTCAAAAATGAGTCCGGGGCGTGGTTATCCATCTTTCCCAGTGGGATCCATAATCACGCGTCAGTGACATATCCAGATTGTACCAGACCCATTTTATAGACACAATTAACCATGGCCGCATTGGCCGGTTACCTACACAAAGACACCAAAAATGACTGCTGCATGGTATAATTTATTTAACAGGACAGTTGTGTAACAGACTGACAGGTTTGTATTTGTACATTCAGGATTTAAACAATGTGCTGTGCAAAGCCCTTGACAGCATTCTCACCCACTCTATGCTGGAGTGGGACAAATGAGGAAGTAGTAGAGACAAGGTCACACTCTGTGATTCTGGTTTACTGCAAACTAGTGAGTCCAGCACCTGAGCTGTCCCAGGTGGAATAGCAGAATAGGAAATAGTGGAGTCTGAGCATAGGGTACGTCTTACAGCTTAGGAGGTGAGAGCAGCAGACATTATTTGTGTCATGGTGCCATGTGTAAAAGCATCGATAAATCTAGGGGGAGCCTAGTATCATTTTGTGCAATTGATGAAGAGGAACTTCGTAAAACCATATCGCAAATGACATCGTCTTCTTGCTCGCTGGATGCAATACCCACGCCGTTTCTTAAAGAGGTTGTAGACTGTGTTATTGAAGATATCCTAAAAATAGTAAACAGCTCTATACAATCAGGTGTCTTTCCAGACTCACTGAAAACGGCTGTAGTTAAACCCTTACTCAAAAAACCCAACCTTGACCCGTCCGTGCTGGATAATTATCGACCCATCTCTAATTTGCCTTTTCTGGGCAAGGTCCTAGAAAAAATTATCTTTCATCAATTGGATGTGTTTCTGCTGAACAATAAGGTGCACAACAAATTCCAATCCGGCTTCAGGAAAGGACACAGCACAGAAACTGCACTTTTAAAAGTTATTAATGATCTTAGGGTGGCTGCTGATAACAAAGATGTGTCCGTTCTCCTACTGCTGGACCAATCGGCGGCTTTTGACACAATTGACCATACAATTCTAATACAACGTCTCGAACACTGGGTAGGACTGTCAGGTACAGCTCTGTCCTGGTTTTGCTCTTATCTGACAGGCAGAAGCTACTCTGTTAATCTAGCTGACTTCGAGTCAAACAAACACAACATCTGCTCTGGTATTCCACAGGGCTCGATTCTTGGTCCTTTATTATTCTCCCTCTATATACTGCCGCTGGGAGAACTTATTTCCGCTCACGGTGTGAATTTCCATTTCTATGCTGATGACACCCAGTTGTACCTTTCGGTGGCTACGGACGACCCCTGTGCTCTAGACCCATTGCTGACGTGCGTGTCCAGCATAAAATGCTGGATGAGTGAGAACTTTCTCAAGCTAAATGAGGACAAGACAGAAGTTCTCATAATAGGTTCTACTGCCCAGAGAGAATCAATAATAAATAGACTTGGTAACCTGGCTAAAGAAAATAACACCTCTGTTAAGAACCTGGGGGTGATCATTGATGCTGAATTAAATTTTAATACACACATTAATCATGTCACGAAGATTGCCTTCTTTCACCTTAGAAATATTGCGCGAATTAGAGCCTATCTGTCGCTGAACGATGCAAAAACGCTGATCCACGCTTTTGTTTTCTCTCGGCTTGATTACTGCAACGCACTTCTCTCTGGTCTGCCAAAGAAAACAACTGACAGATTACAACTTGTTCAAAATGCAGCAGCCAGAGTTTTAACAAAAACTAAGATAAGAGAACATATTACTCCAGTTTTAGCGTCGCTACACTGGCTCCCGGTTGTTTTTAGGATTGATTTTAAAATTCTTTTACTTGTTTATAAAGCTCTAAATGGTCTGGCACCTTCGTACCTCTATAACTGCCTGCATAGATATGTTCCAACCCGCCCACTCAGGTCCTCTAGTGCAGACCTACTTGAGGTGCCAACAATGACATATAAAAAATATGGTGAAGCAGCTTTCTGCTTCTATGGACCGACAGCTTGGAATAAACTACCACTACACCTAAGACAGGCAGCCTCGGTGGATAGCTTTAAAGCACAGCTCAAGACCTATTTCTTTACTCTTGCTTTTAGCTAAATTTTTTAATCCCTATGCTGCTATTGACGTCCGCACGGCTCTGAAATTGTTCTTCAATGTTCTATGCTTTTATTTTTTCTTGCTTTATTGTAATCATTTTACTTATCTCTTTTTTATGTATTTTTTATTTCTATTTTACTTTTTCTCTGTTAAGCACGTGTGCTTCATTTTATGCTCTGTAAAGCACTTTGAGCTGCATTTCATGTCATGAAAGGTGCTATACAAATAAAGTTTTATTATCATCTGCGTAGTTTGTGTGGCGAATATGAATTGGTCTGGTGAATTGGCCTTTACGCTGAGAAACACTTCTCATTGGACCAGTGCCAGTCTCGATGATTGCATTTGTTGTTTCCCCTCAAGACATCATCTGCGGGTTTGTTTGAGGTGCTCTACATGTATTGTGTGACTACTCCACACCTGCTGCACAAGAAAATCAGATTGCTTTTGGGAGAAACGAAGGTTTTTTTTTCATGATGCTATGAAAAATGTAAGTGCACAGCACTTAAAGATAATGAAGAGTGATAATTTGATTGATCAGGATTGGATCTGCCCTTTCCACACTGGAAAATAACAAAACTCTGTTGCTACATGTCTCTCTCACTAATCCATTCAGTTTTGTATCATACATCTCAGGAAATCCACACACAGAACAACAAACAACTTCTCCAACTGGATCCTGCAATGGATTCCATTCGATTTGAGAGCGGAATCAACTCTTTGCTTTTCTCTCTTCTTCCTCGATCTCTTGCAGTTGTTCTAATGAACGTGGCATTTCCAAGCCACTTGTCCAGCCCCCTGCCCTGTCCTTATTCTACTCTTGTCAACCCTCATCCAGGTTCTGTAATGGCAGTGAAGCTGAAGGTCAAGTCATTAACATCTTGTCTCCCTGTCCCCTTTTCACTTCTACCATTCATTACTTCACTAACACACATGCACAGTAGGCAGTAGGCACACGCACACTTCACCTACTGAACTTCCACAAGAAGTAAGCATTTATAAATGTTATTAGTCATTGGTTCATGCCGTACATTTGTAGCCTTTAAACTAGATGAATTTGTCAGGACAAAAAAAGAGCGCTCAGCAGATAAGTCTGGCCACGCTCGGTTGTGATTGGATTTCGCTGCCCCCTGAAGTTGTGGGGCACCAATCAGGGCCCAGTATGCAAATATGGGGCGGGTTTATGACCAGAGGCATTTTTTAAATCCGCCCCTTGAAAATGCAGGTTCCACACAGAGATCCAGACTAATATATACACAGTGATATTAGTCTGGCCATGCTAGTACATTTGTAACTACTCCTGTAGCAATAATCGCAACAATGCCCTCTTCTTTGATCAACTTTATCGCAGAAACAGTAGAAGCAGGGAAAAAAGAAAAAAAAAAAATACAAATTTGTGTCTCTACTAAAACCCACCTGTCTCACTTAAAATATAGCTGAGGCCAGCATATGGCCCTATGACAGCAGCCATCAGCCCATTCTATTCTAGCACACAGTGGCACACTGAGATGGGCACTCAACGCAGCACATGTCACACTACATGCCCTGTAAAGTCTTTGATCTGTTTGTCTAATTATACACAGCTTGATGTGCACAGATTAATGTGGCCGGGATATCGCAGATTCATGAACACACATCCTCACACACTGTAACATGCAAGCACGCATGCACGCGCACTCACACACACGCACGCACGCACGCACGCACGCACGCACGCACGCACACACGCACGCACGCATGCACACACACAGAGCATGTGATATGGTTGGCATTTGAAAGCCAATTAATGCATGAGCAGACTTCATGAACAGACTAGTCACACCAGATTTTCATGTCACACATCTCTTACAGCTAACACCATCAAAACAACACCAATATTCACACCGTAGCAACATCCCTGTCGAGCACATACGCACACAAATGCATACATGTAATATACTGTACACAGTACACACTAGTCTGTTCTTATACCGTAGATGGGAACACAATTCCTTTTCCACCAGGGCCCTCAGTGCCAGCAACTACGTACATTGCATTGTTAGTGAAAGCTTCCCCTGT
The DNA here is from genome assembly GCF_963921795.1 of Nannobrachium achirus. Taxonomy (NCBI): domain Eukaryota; kingdom Metazoa; phylum Chordata; class Actinopteri; order Myctophiformes; family Myctophidae; genus Nannobrachium; species Nannobrachium achirus. The sequence goes on along the minus strand of NC_137816.1, from coordinate 15,424,337 downwards.
CTCTCAGCTATGCTAATTAGAGATTAGGAAAACAAATTCAACATGCCACAGAGAACTCACTTCCAGCACCACCATTAGCATCTCAACAAGACCCCAGTTACTCACCACCCAAACAAGCCAGGCGCAAAGACTGGCAGTAAAAATGCCTGAGGACAAGAAAAGGAAAATGTAGAAAGAGAAGAGAGTAATTAAACTAAGACTAGTTGGGTAATAAATAAAACATTAAGACGTTAGCTTTCTAACAGTGGTTTGTAGTGAGACTATGGCTGAATACCGCATGGTTTCCCCATAGACACAGAAAACCTTAGCACCCCTCACGGCTCACGTCCCCTCTAACATCACCACAACCACAATGCAGAGCTATTCTTCTCCTCATGACCCTGTCCACCCAAAAGGCAGTATTTAAACCAGACTACACCCTCAGCTTGCCTTGAACCAATTTCATGGCTGATCTCCCCAGTATGAGAGGCTGCGACAGGCCAATTCCACCCAGCAGGACAGACTTGGCCCCTGGGGTCCAAAGGCCTCTGACAATGGGCTCATTTCCAGCGCGTAGTGTCACCATTTAACGGGTCAAGAGAAAACTGAAATACGCATTAGGGAGAAGCCTAATCATGCATTAGTGCACCGCTAATGCTGGTATAAATTATTCATAAGTGTCCCTGTGAGTTCTCTGCAAACTACACAACATGCAGCTTTTTATGACTAGTAGACTTGCAAATGGATTTTCAGCGGAGGATTTTCATTTGATTTGAACTTCATGTTCAGTCTGTTTTGTAGCAGATTGTAGAGAATGTGAAATGCGCTAAAACCAAATTGTTTTATTTTCACAGTGCGGAAGTGTGTCAGTGTGTAGATGTCTCAATCTCACTATGCAGTACACCTTTGACAACTTATTCTCGGACACATTTTGAATATTAGATTGAGTTTAGAGATGATGTAGTTGTCATAAGTCCTACATTAGTAAAAAAGGAAAAGTATAATATCTGGCATCAAAAGATGCAAAAAAACGATTAATTATTCTACATGGAAAAAACATGGAGAAAAATAGGGAAACATAAAAAGAAAGCTGTAAAATGTTTGTAAAACCATATGAGGAGGCCAGTACATTCGCAATTAGATACGTATAATCAGATACATATTCCAAGGGGTCATTATTGTTTTCCTCAAACATAGTAGTTATGGTTGATTGATTCAGAAGTATGAAATGTGTCATTTCTTTGTATCAAGACAAACTAGTAATCACAAGCTTAAACTGTCTTTCAACTTTCTGGCAAAATGCATCATACTTGTATCGGGTGTGAATTTAACAAACAATATATGTTTTTTATAGCTAAACATATCCTATATTAAAATTGGGTTATCAGGTGGGCCGGCAGACCCACATTAACTGCCAGTATAAAAACTGGCCTTCTTGTCAACACCTTATTCAAAGTAATTACTGGGTTTGCCAATGAATAATAAAGGTTACACTTCTCGTGTGTGAAGCGCATTAATTAAGCATTACCATTAGCTGCCCAAATGAAATTAAGAAGTCCGACAACACCACCTCTATAAAAGAGGAAAAGGTTCTATTTACCATAAACACCTTTTTAAGGACACACAAGTTTGTATTTGTACCGGGTATACAGAGCAATGACCACTTGTTGGAGCATTAAGCCTTTTTCGCTTAAATCTTTTTATGGAATCACTTCAAAATAAATACACTTTCATTATCCGCAAAAACTTTTATCCGCTTGGAGGAGGTGGATTTTGAGGCTTTATCGAATAAACTAAATGCGCATTTGTGAATGGAAACGGGTCAGGCAATAAATGCGAATACATTATGACGTTCTAGCCTTCTGGGTCCATATCGTCGTCCAACTTAACACTTTCCCCTGCAGCTTAACATCCATTGTATAGCGTTAGCCCACAAAACAAACCGGTTGTTTGTTACACACAGAGTGACACGGACCGTGTGTAAATTCCTCCCGTTTTCACCTCCCGGAGTCAAGCCATCTGTGGCTAACCCTTCCTCATCACACGGTGTGTGCCAAAAGTGGCCGATCTACAAGCTCACAGCAGCTCGCATCCGCGTCTCCGCGCCGCAAGCTTGCTGATCAGCCACCTTCCAGAGGACACTGAAACTTGCAGGATGAGTGTGCAGACTGTGCACTGTGCAGCGATTGAGTCACAGCAGTCAGACGTGCAGTGCTCACGTCTCAGTTCGGTCTGAAAAAATCAGCCCGATCAACTCATGTGACCGTTGCTAATTCGAATGGCACCCGCAAATGGAAACAGGCTAAATTCGCTTTGTCTTAACACTTTGACAGCCGTATGGAGATGCCCATATTAAAACCGTAATATACCGTACATCTGACCAAGGAGTCTCAGCCAGACCGTAATTTACCGTACTGGGTCATTAAAAACGAAATAAATGATTTTTATCCGAAAATCGTCGATCGTCTAACCTTCCCTAGTCACCGCTTGTCCATCGATAGCGCATGGCTCCTCTGACATGAACCGGAAGTGACGTTGAGTCCTTTCCCTGCTAAAGCTTCCCAGCTCCCATCCATTTTCTGTTTAGACGTTAGCATTAGCATAGCTGGAGTGCTAGGGGCTAAGCTAGCGAAAATGTTCACATCGACTGTACAGTCATACTTTTATTATTGATTATATGCGCCCACATCTATGTGAACGGATTGCGCACGCGAAACGCGAGAAGTAGCCTCGGCCAAAACCGCCACTCTATGCCAATGCAGATTGAGCCATTTCGCTGGTGACTGTGGTGAGATTTCAACGGGGGACCGTGATGGGGGTGGGGGGATGGAGATTACATGATATTGCGCTGATGGGTCTTGTAAAATGAATGCTGTTCAGATCATAATATAATAATAGAAATTTCACGGCTAATCTACCAACAAGCCATTCTATTTCGGCTGCCGAAGTGTTAATGCGAATTTATGATAATTCACTTCCTATTTTCGAATAAGCTTATGGAAACATGGCTACAGACAAGGTTGTAGAAAAGTATGAACATTCATTTATTTATCTAAAATACAAGGGCATCTAAAAACAGCCATAAAACACAATACAAAATAACTAAAACCCTATCACTCCTATGGCGTTTTCTTAAAGCGTTTATGGTTAAAACATATGAATTCTTTTTTGGTTTGCAAATGTGGACCCCAATGGCACCTTCCTACGACCCCAATTTGGGTCGGGACCCATAGTTTGAGAACCGCTGCTCTAGTGTAATAAATATACACACCCATGTCAAAATGGTGAAGTTACTGAAAAGTAGAAGAATCCTGCATTAGACTCCATGGGAAGCACTCTCTATAATGCAACTATGCTGGTGCATTCCGGTACCTGATGCATTTATTGCTCTCACCATGGACACTTCACTTCACTTGAGCAATTGCTCTGCTTTAGCCGACGGCTTCACCCCAATGAGGGAAAGCACAAAATCTTTAATTGTGAGCTCTATGACCTCTAACTCGCTGTACGACACTTGCTTCCATTTTCTGTCGGAAGCCCTTCGATCCATGGCATTCATTCACCACAAATAATTGACATTTGCCATAGCCAAGGTTTCTGAGCCGTGGTCTGCCGTATCGCAGGAGGGAGGGGCAGCAGTGGCTCAGGATGTAGAGTGGCCACTTGGGCAATGGAAGGTTCCCTGTTCAATCCCTGGCGGCCGCCCTACTGGCCAAAGCTGGAATTTCAGGCGGGGTGAAACACACAAGCACGAGCATAAGAGCTCGCCGCTGGGGTCTACAATAGGGTTCAATGGACGTCGACGTCGTTCGTGACGTCATTACGTCTCGACGTCAAACATTTTGGCACATAGGTATGTGCCAATTTCCCCCAGAATGCACCTGGATTAGCTACTTCTGCATGCTTCAAAACGCCACTGAGCACTTGCATTGAAGTGAATGGCTGGGGGCGGGGCTGTCCGTCCTCTATTCTATATACTAGAAGGGCGGCCCAGCGTCTAGTCGGCGACCTGGCCAACTCGGAACAATGTAAATAGGGAATGAATGCCCCGCCCTTTAGGACCCGTTTTGACCATCTGTCTGCCTGTGTCCATTTATGCCCATATATGGAGATATCTGTATCTGTCTGTCTGTCTGTCGGCGTCCATTTTATGTCCATATATGGAGATCACTGCAGTTATAGTTCTGGGTCCATTTTATGCCCAGATATGGAGATATCTGTCTATCTGCGTCCATTTTATGCCCATATATGGAGTATCTGTCTGTGCATCCAACTGTGTTGCAGACACAGTGCCGGTTCCCCCTTTAATGCAAACCTCACACCTGTTGTCATAGGACCCGTTTTGAACATCTGTTTGCCTGTGTCCATTTATGCCCATATATGGAGATATCTGTATCTGTCTGTCTGCGTCCATTTTATGCCCATATATGGAGATCTTTGACCATCTGTTTGCCTCTGTCCATTTATGTCCATATATGGAGATATCTGTATCTGTCTGTCTGCAATCCATTTTATGCCCATATATGGGGGCATTCATTTTATGCCCATATATGGAGAACGCGCGTGCCCGTGGGACGAACGGTTCTCGAGATACGCGGATTACATACATACATACACACTCACAGAGATTTTTTGTTGACTCATGTGGCGTACGTGATGTCAGAGCCTTTTATGAAGTGATATCACAATGAGTCAGAGCTTTCGCCGATTTCCTCCGGAACAGCCTGATGTCAACAATCAACCCCGCATAAGGAGATTCCGAACGTTTCGCGCCGGTTCGGGAAAACCGCGCGTCGGGTCGGGTCGAGACCCGGCACTGCACTCCGTGCCGCGGCGGGGAACGCGCGTGCCGAATCTGAAGCCGGTGGGACGAACGGTTCTCGAGATACGCGGATTACAGACACGCAGAGACTTCTCGCATTTATAGATAGATAACTCTATGTTTGATACCCATACTGTAGCTGGGGATCACATCGATGGGGATTCCAAGCTAATAGAAAGCCACACTTTCTCTCTGGAAAGTTAGCATGCTGAAAAAAAAAGTTCTTCATCAATTAAAATAAATTAATAAAAATTTTGACATCTTGTTTGAAATGACCAAACCTGCCTACCAATGATGTCATTGATAGGCTGGTTTATATACTGTGCACAGCCCACCACTGAGACATAGAGTGAGTAGATAGAATGAGATGATATTGAAAATGTGTGAAGAGCTCCTTTAAACATAGATCCAAGTTTGTTTGTTTTTTTATGAATGAAGCCCAAATCGGATTGCATAAAGTTTTTCCTAATTATTTGGAGAGTGTTATTCTTGCATTGAAAATACCAAAGGAGTAAATTACATTGACATTGACAAATGGGTGCTTGTGCTCTGCTGGCATACATTGATTTGGAGCAGATGTGTTATTGAACAGCATATTTTAATCAGCCAAACTTCTCCTCCATTCTCTGGAGTAGCCATGCTTTTATCCAGTTGGTGAGATCTTTCTGGCTGCTGCTGTACTGTCTAAGACTGATTGATGAAGGGAATGTGCTGCACCAATATGATGCACCAATACCAACCAATCATCAAGGACGATGATACACGAAAGAAGAAGAAGACCATATGCAAGGGATAATCAATGGAGAAATACAGTAAACCCTCACAGGGGGATTAGACCCTGACGTGGTAACGTAGGGGTCTAATCAACCTGAAAGGGTTTATTTAATTGTTTCTCATTATTGCACGGCTTGTTTGAATGCTTGATTCTGATTGGTCAATCGGTGAAATCAGCGGTCTGATATTTCTGGATCCGCTTGTTAACAGACCGCTGCCTAATCAAAGGCTCAGAACACCTGCTGCACTGAGGCTGTACTGCGTGAATCTTGTGCTGTATCCAACATATCAGCCATGTAAACAAACACACAGCGAGATTTAGAACTAAACGTTGCCCTCAAGAATGTTTTTGAAAACATTTGAAACAAACAATAGACAATGCAGTAACCAAATATGGATTCTACTTGATCAACACTTCCTTGTTTGCGTCGAGGCGATGTTGCGCTCTGCGGACGGCAAGTGCAACACTTCCACTACTGTAAGCAAGGAAATATTTCGTAGTTTTTTACTTGGGTCAATGTATTAATTTATTTAGTAAGTAACATCTCACTCAGCGGTCATTATCGAGTGATAGGAGCCCGACAGGTTGATATGCCACCGACAAGAATAAAGACCTGCTCCCTATTGATTATCCCTCTTATTACACGGCTACTTAATAAATAAAACTGGGCTTACGGTAATGAAAGTATTGCATTATTGTCATGAGCACGGCCTCTACAGTAAGCCCATGTGACTGCCTTGCTGTCCTGCATTTGGGTCCTCACCAGTGTGGTCTCCTCGGAACACACACACACACACACACACACACACATACACACACACACACACACACACACACACACACACACACACACACACACACACACACACAAAAAAAAATAATAATAACGTTTCGGCCTCTCTGGCGTTCGTCAGGTGTATACTGAACAATGTAAGTTTCCTGTGAGACTCTGCCCCAATTTGAGGTTGAGTGATTACTGATCAGACACAGTCTGCTGTCTGCTTAGACAGAGACATACTCCATGGTTTCGATATGGCCATCAGGAGCATAATGAATTTGTTACAAAATGAACCCATATACCCACAGACATAAAGTGAATGTGCCACATACCTGTTAATGTCATATAACTAGAACAATGATCAGATCAGAGCCCAGATCATGAGCCCTAAAATGAAGCTCTTAATCCCAACTCATATTCCTTAATTAAGTGATAACGGCACCATTTTATGCACAATTGGTATTATGCAAGTGGCGCTGAACACAAATACTTATGGTTTAAGAGTTGCCAGCATATTTAACGCTTGGTGGAGTGTTCATATGTTAATTAAGGGGTGCAATGTGGTGACATGCTATTATGAACCTTGACTTAAGGCATACAGTTCCATTTAGAGGAGGTCAGACCACGTCTTGAGAGCAAAAATAAATGTTTATTTGGCCACAAGAGTGTGCCTCCTCAATGGCTTCCCAATGCGGGTCCATTTGGTTGAAAGGACACAACAGATTGATTCAGCCACATCTCTGCCAATTCTGATCCAATTTTTCAAATTAGAATGTCCACATATTCCTTGGGAAGTGTACATTCATGTTCTTTACCAGTCATTACTGTATTGACTCCCTATCAAACGAGATCAAGCTAATACGTGACTTCGGGTCTCAATGAGCGAGTAGTGCCGCTCTATGAGCTTCCATGCTTATGGCCATCAGGCCGATGTTTCGTTTTCGCTTGCTATCTTTTGTACACAGTACAATCATGGCTGGTACCGGAAAGGAAAGTAGGCTTCCCAGGGAGTATGGGACATTTTTTATTTAAAAAATCGCCTTAGAATTGACGGAGATGTGGCTCATCATGGTGCCAAGGGTGGTCAAATGGATTTGTGCGTCCTGTGCGCTCAACTAATTAATTTTTATCATTGGCCACATCTCCGTCAATTCTGAACCGATTTTTATCATTAAAAAAATCCCCATACTCCTTTTGGAAGCCTACTTTCCTTTCCGGTACCAACCGTGACTGTATTGTGTACAAATAATAGCAAGCGAAAATGAAACATCGGCCAGTGATGGTCACGCATGCATGGATAGAAAGCCCCCCACTCCAGTTTCAATCCATTCGCCAGTGGTCTGGGGACCTCCAGGAATCCTTGAGGGGGTTGGGAGAGTTGGTAACCAGTAAGACTCCCTAATCGGGAAATAAGCGACCGGCACGTCGCATACACAAACTTTAGAAGGCAATCATAGCCAATGTGGAGGGAATATGGGAAACGGGACAGATCCATGTTGATGACATGACTTTAGAGAGACTAACCCTAACCCTAACCGCTCTGCGTGATTTTAGGCCAAATTATGTACAGTAGGAGCAGTGTCCAAAAATGTGTTTTGCAAGAATCGGCCTGATGGTGGCGCTAGAAGAGGGCCATGTGAGAAATCAGGGCTGGAGGTTGTGATGTGCCACGGAAACATTGCGAAAAAAAAAGTCCCATCGACGTCACTATACAGGAAAGTCGATGGGACAGTGATACAAATGGCCATAACCCTTTTTCGCAATGTTTCCGGCAGAGCAGGCCTCTCATTCTGTGTATCTTAATGACCAAATGAATAGAAAAAACAAAAATAAAAAGTGTGTCATGACGTCACACGTAAAACCCTATTCTTTGAGCTTTTGGGCCTGTTGCTCCCCGACTATAGGGGCAAAAGTGTGACATGAGGGACAGACAGACAGCCGGTGGAGCTTTTCATAGTAACTTGTGACCTGACGGTCGCAAATCAAATGGACCCTTGTTAGATCTTTAACTCCTGAGAGCATAAAATGAAACCAAATGGACCCGCACAATGTCGGGACATTACACAACACTTGAATCATCGTGATTTGCCTCTAATCTTTCATTGCCTTTCAACAAAACCCTGTTTGATAAACATACCAACACGTTACTGAGTATAGAGAATGCGAAAGTATCGGTTCAATATTACGAGAGGTTTACATTGCTGTCCTTCCATTGTGCGGAGAGTCAGCAGGAACAACCTGTGTGTGCGTGTGCGTACTTCAATCTCAAGTTCAACATAATAATAATGAATGTCGGCTAATATGTCTCTTTTGTGGCAACGACATGCTCTCCCACCCCCCAAAATAATACATTGAATTTATGTATTAATCACCAAGATCCGCTTGGCTACCAGAAGATGTTTATCTGTGGGTGTTGTTGTCATTTGTCTCTAGAGCAGCTCTTACGGCTTTTAAAGGGAATGACAGCCGCCACGCTGATTGGTTTGATTAAATTAACGCCCAAACACGCTCATGATTAATTCAGGGCCTTTAACACACATCGCCTTGCCGTAGTGACCAAATTACCACACTTATAATAGCAAAATGGCAATTGGTCACACCTCCATCTGTTAAATTAAGAGACGGAATTTCCTTAAAGGAGTCATTCAGACCAAAACACCTATTGGGTTAAAACTGCCTTTTATCATACCCCTTCATGCCTGCTTTAGTCGATTTTTTCATAGCTGCCCCTGTTGCTAGATTTCGGCTAGATTTCGTGAACTAACACAGTGGATTGTCCTTAGGCTAGTGCGGTTATTTCTTTAGCTTCAAAGTTATTATTTTTTTATTGGATTGTGTTTACACAACGTCCTGAGACCAACCAAACCGCTGTTTTGACCTCACAGGCACCCTTACTTGTCAAACGGCTTCTGCTCTGCACCTGAGCAGGTAGAGGAGAGCCTAGAAAGGGAGCAGAGGATTTTCTCGTCTGAATGACTCCTTTAAAGGACCTACACCATGAAATTTCACTTTTTCTATTTTAAAACCTTTTTTTGGGGTCCCACTGGCACCTTCTATCCTCACAAAGTCCTATTTCTGACCATTGTGTCTTTCTCTGTTTTTGGGAAGGCAGAGTTGAAAAGCTTTCCACGGGTTCTCAGAACAGTGCTGTTCTGAGAGTTGATCCGTGTGACGTCACACGGATTCCCCCCCCCCCCCCCCCCCCCCGGACCCCCTTCCCTCCTCCTCCGTGTCCGTGATAGACCGCCTCTCCTATCGCTGTCCCACCCCCGGTTTTCCCCTCCCTGTCTCCGGCTTGAGAGAGCTTCACAGCCCGCCTCTTGTCACTGTCCGCGGCTAGAGTGAGCTAAAACACCCCGGTCCTTCCTTTCATTATCCCCGGCTATATAACAGCCCATTTCCAGGCTATATTCTTTTCTTCACTGCATACTACGTATCTCTCACGGTAGAACAATGTTTTTTGGCGATAATTAACCAGATGAAAACGCTCCAACCAGGAGGAAGAGGAGCGGGTCGAGCGACCAGACCGAGCGTAGGTGCCCGACATAGCTGCACCATCTCGGGCTGCGCTCGCGGGCCGCTCGCGGGGCGCCCCGCGATCCCCGGAGCTCGCGTGGCGAGCGAGCCGGGCTCCCGGGCCCCGCGAGCGGCCCACGAGCGCAGCCCGAGACGGTGCACCTACGTCGGGCAACTACGCTCGGTCTGGTCGCTCGACCCGCTCCTCTTCCTCCTGGTTGGAGCGTTTTCATCTGCAGCGCAGATGGTTCATTATCGCCAAAATAAATAAATAAATGGGCCGTTATATTTCATACATTTTTATACATTATACATAAATGCGGGTGGGGTTGATTGTCTAATGTAGATTAACGTTCTCTAATGTCTGGTCTAGCAACGGTCGCCCTGTGTCATTTGACAGTAGGCTTATATCATACAACATAGGCCTACAGTAGGCTATAATCAGAGCTGCAACATTATCCTATTTTTAATTGGCCCAATATATTTGTTGTCAACGTTGGAGAGGAGAGGAAAAAACCCCACTAGATGCGCCCCTGAGCAAACAAAGGCTGTTTTGGTATTGCAGCTTGAGAGCATAATTATGGCACAGCTAGCAGAAACAAAAGGAATGGTCAGAGTGTGTGTTTGAGGGTTAAGACCTGTCTAAGACTCAATTTTGAGCATATATTTATACAAAAAATATAGTTTTAAAAGCATGGTGTAGGCCCTTTAAGAGCTGTTCTTATTAGCGCGTTCAAAATAGACTCCCATATCTCTTACTTACATGACGGTGTCAATTGATGAGACCCCACATGAGACGAGACCACCCTAATGAGCTTTGTGAGAGGCCATCTTAGAGGATAACACAGGATTATAGATTTGTTATTGTTCCCTATTAAATGACTTGAAGTGAAGAAGCGACAGGCTGGAACTAATTAGTGCATTTGGCAGGAGAACCAACTCTGTCATGTTACCCTGCTAATAGGGTTCAACTTTAGAGACTACTGTCATTGGCTTTAATACTTTCCCTTTCAGTAGTGAGTAGTCAATATAGTCATAGTTATCAGGCCTGCCTATGCATAATGTGCAGTGTTGATTTTGTTGACTAAGACTAAGACTAAATGGTGTGTTCAAAAAGACTAAGTCTAAGACTAAATCAGAAAAAAATAACACTGATAACGTACAGTACAGTATATAATTCTAAATGGCATCCTTTCTGTACTTGGAGTGAATTCAACTCAAAACTTTATTTGAAGGCTTAAAGGTACATGCAGATAACAGTAAAATGAACAGGCACTAGCTTTCTGTTAGCCTGGTGTCCTGGTGTCACGCCTACTGTACGTACATGTCTGAATTCCACTGCTTTTTGTAAAGGTTAGGGTATTATTTTTATTTAAGTTAATGTTCGGTAGTTAATGTGAGAGGATCCACTGGTATTACCATTTTATGTTTTACTTTCTGACTTACATATTAAGTTGTTTTAAAGCTGATGCGATGGATGGATTAATATACACATTCCTCCTTTTCAGTTTCATCATTTTGCTAATAATTTTGCCTTGCGTTGAACAAGAGTAGCCATTGAATATGACAGTGAATTGCATGCTCTGGTGTACATTTGGAATGCCTTTTTGTCCTCTTAAATGCCTGGCTGGATCTGTAAGCTTCCATCATCCTCGACAGAGAGAAAGCCCTTGAGGCATTTGGGTCGGAGCCCAACACACCTTTCTGCTGAATCATGAATCTCAGAATGGAAAAGGTCCCCTCCTCCCACCACAGTGCTTTAAATTGCACAGGAATAAGCCAAGAATATGCATTCTCTGCCAGCATACTCAAGAGTTGAGTCCTGATTTCCTTGATCAATGATGTTACTGCTGTTGATATTTATACTACATTATGTTTAGATATCCTCCAAAAATTTTACAGAAAAAAACAAAAACTTTTTTTGTATTGTTGCTGTAACTGTCACATTAGAGTTACATCTCTAAGTTGACATTTCAATTCAGCTTGGTAATGTGTTTATTAAGTTGGAAACCAAACAAATAGATGCAAGGGCGTTCTTTGTCGTTAATTGATAAATGCAGGCAGAGGCTGAGGATTGCGTCCAAAGGTAATGATCTGTTGCGGGGTTCGTCATTAAGCCAATAAATCTGCACGCTACCAGTCATTAACCCTAATGGCAAAGTTGTGTGAAATGGTCCACATGGCAACATTTATTTATGGCTGCATTCTGTGATGTTTGTCTCTCGAGTCCAGAAGTGTGGTGGCTTATAGTTGATAAGAAGAGAGCAGTACAAGTCAACATAAATTCTCAAAACAAACATGCAGGACAGTACATGTTCTAGAAGTGACAGAGTTCATCCAACTAACTACTTACTAATCTAACTTCTGCAGTAAAATATTATTATTATTTCCCCCCCAAAACGGCAAAAGGTAGAATCTACATGAATCATAAGGAACGAATGAATCAACAACAGAAAAGCAGATTTATAATGGATAGCCTGTAAAAGTCTGTTCTAAATTGCAGCATACAGTTAGGGCTGTCACGATATGACATTTTACATGACGATTAATTTTCACTCAAATAATTGGCGATTAACGATTTAATTGTGTTTTTGTCGTTGACAATTACATTTCTGTTTGGCTTTTAGGCTTTGAAGTTGCACATGGCAGATATGACACATAACCTAAATATACAAATAAATTACTGACATATTTGACAACTTACTACTTAAAAAATAACTTTGATAGTGGAAATAGCCGATCTACAAGCTCACAACGCGTCGCGATGCAACACGTTGTGAGCTTGTAGATCTGCTATTTCCACTATTTCGGACATTTTTCAACATTAACGATTATGACGATTATGACGATTATGACAAAATAATTGCGATAATGTCAAATAATCACGATTAGACGATTATGTAATAATTGTGACAGCCCTACATATTAATTGATTCTCTGTGATGGCTCATATATCCACTTTGGGCAACTTTTCCAAGAAACATTTTGCAGCCGTTCCCCCCGGCCGCCAAATAGATGCTGTAGCTTTTCACCTCCTCCAGGATTGAAAGGCAGCTTGATGGGAGTGTATTGCTTATATTACCATCCCATCCCAGCACATTTGCTAGTGCCAATGTTCACCACAGGAGTCAATTTAGTACACTGTAGAGACTTGACTGGCAAATGCATAATGTTTCTATTTCCCCATGTGTCTCTCTGGTTTTTACTAGATGTGCAGCATGAGTTGTCAAAGTCCTCACTAACAGAAATTGGCTTGGAAGAATGATTTCGATTAAAATTGCAGATGTGTCGTTAGAATATATATTTGTTAATGTGATACTTTCCGGTATGCCAGAAGGTGGATGGCTCAATACGTTTAATGTACCTTCCATTTATATTTGGCAGGATATTGCAAATCTGTTCTGTTTGTGTGTGGGTGTGGGTGGGTGGGGGGGAGGGGGGTGTTGCTACAAAGATAACTTGAGAATGGATGGGCAGATTTTCATGGAACTTGGAGGGGATGAAAGGTATCGTAGGCTGCCAAGGAGTTTCATTTCACTGGGTCTGCCCCTGCTGCCTCATACGCAATCAGATCCAAGGACGGATAAAAAATAAACCGAAAATGTAAAGGTAAATTAGTGTAGATACATTTTATAGAGAAATACAGCATCCAATTCACATTATCTGGGCAAAACAAACTGTAGAGGCAACAAATGTATATAGGAAAATGCTTTACAAGGCCAGTGACAGGTGACTCAGCTGGTGTCTATAGCGTTCATAAGTAATTAACGTCGCTTCAAAATGATGCTCGCCTGAGAAAGGACATCCCATTTGGTAAATTGATTCCTCCATCTTCACATCTTTCCCATGCGTCAATAAGTGGGAATAGCTAAGACCTGCAAGTGAGGGACACAAGGATGAAAAACATAACTATTGAGGAAAAGGCCACATTATTAGTGTCTGTCAAATTCCCCATTATTTCTTCTAAGTAAATGCTTATACAAAAAAACAAAAAAAGCCATTTTATGTGTGTGTGTGTGTGTGTGTGTGTGTGTGTGTGTGTGTGTGTGTGTGTGTGTGTGTGTGTGTGTGTGTGTGTGTGTGTGTGTGTGTGTGTGTGTGTGTGTGTGTGTGTGTGTGTTCTGTAGGGCACAAAAAAAGAAAACATCTTGCTATTTTAGGGATTAATTTTCAATTTGTGCATTGTGGAAAAGAGCAGTAGCGGTGAAATCAGATGTTTATCCAATCAGTACACTATGACTAAGATGTTATGATAATTTTAGAGTCTGTAGGAGATCAAGAGTAGCAATTTGCAGAATTGCCCAAGACGTGAATCGTGATTTCTCTATAACCATTCAAATGAGAACAGACATGTATAATATTTATTTATTTATTCATTCATTTAACTATCTTTTCTGTTTTCTGTTCAATAACACTGATTTATAAAAAATAAAAAAAGAGAAAAGTTTAGCATTATGGGCTAAAAACAACATGCTGGAGGATGAGTCTGACAAGGCTTGTTTTGGAGCGGTGGTCAACGACGAAAAAATCGATTTAAATCGATTTAATTGGGGGACGGTTAAAATCGATCTTTTAAAAACGAATCGCGATTCGACCAACGTCTAACGTCAACGTCTAACCCCCCGGCTCCACCGAGCGTGTCGAGTGTCGCGTCAACAGCAACGCTGGAAACGCTCCGGTTTTAATCAATGAAGGGTGCTCCTCTGCCGACGGCAACGTCGGACGCTCAAGCAGAAAGGCTCACTCACTCACAGCTGCCAGCGTGCCTGCCTCGTTGCAGGAGCAGAGGAAAGCTCTGCGATTTTGATTGACAAAGAGAGCAGTTGAGTGCTGTGTCTACTTTGCTGCTACAGAGCATAGCACTAATCAGTGCTAAAAGAAGGGCTAACAACAACAATGCTACGTACAGATGCATGTCTCTGCCACTGGTTACAATGTGGAAACAACGTTTCTTGTGAAAACAAGAATTGACACAGTCAATATATGTTTCTAGTGAAAACAAGAATTGACAGTGTCAATATATATAACCAGGTGAAATGGTGGGTTAGAAGGTCAGGGACTTTGAACAGTCTATCCACAATGAGACACTGGGTCTTGACTTTGATGCAGTATTGATTTTGAAAAGAGGGTAAGAGTTGTTGTTATGCCTTAGTTTGTGCCTGGCTTACAGTACAGTTGGCTTGCTATGTACCAGGAAAAAAGCATTCTTTGATACAGTATTGAAAAGAGGGTAAGAGTGTTGTTTAAAAAAAGAACAGGATTTGACATTTAAGATTGATAAGTTTACACTTTTCTGTCATTTGCTATTTGCTACTGTATAGAGCAGGGGTCTTCAACAGGGGGTCCGCGACCCCTAGGGGGTCCGCGGAGGTACTGCAGGGGGTCCGCGAAATTATTGCTTAAAAAGAAAAAAAGAAAAAAAAGATTTCAAAAAATGATTTTTTATTTTCTTTTTTTTCATTTTTCACATTTATGTTAAAAAGTAAATCATGATTCTATCCATTTTAAATAGCTTGAATACATGATTACTATGCAATTGACAGATTGTTGATATTATTGACATTGGTTCTCAGTTAATTAGTTTGTTTAGAACTGGTAGTGGTACGGCCCACCCTGCTCGCTGTATCTTGTACACGTTTAAAATAAAAAAATATGTCGTAGCCCCGACCCCCCACCCTACGAGGTGGTAGGGGGTCCCTGCTCCATCTCCCCATCAGTTTGGGGGTCCCCAGCCTGAAAACGTTGAAGACCCCTGGTATAGAGGATAAGAGCACATCTAAAAAAAAATACAGGATTCCTTGTAAGAGAAGACAAGAGAACTAACATTTAATTGTTGTTTTTTGTCATTTGATAGTTCTACTGTATTGAAAAGAGCATAAGAGAAAACAGTATTGTTAAAAGAAACGAAAATACTGGAATTGTAAGAATTGTGGATTTTTGGGGGGTAATTTTTCTGGAAAATAAATTTGTGTTGATAAAATCGTGACATCGTGAATCGTGAACCTTGAATCGTGATTCGAATCGTATCGTGAGTTGAGTGAATCGTGACAGGCCTAGACATGCTCCATGGTCTATGATGTCAAACATCTATGATGTCAGACGTCAGTCATCTCCATATTTGGGAAAATATGGCAATATCCCATGCCAAAGCACCAGCGCTCGCCGCTCGTCCAGCAGTCTGCTGTCACCCAGGCGCATGCGTGAACGCGCCCATGTGCGTGACCTCGCCCTTTAGGGCTTCTCACCCTTAGGGTGTCTTGTAAACATTTTCAAATAGGAACTTCAATAAAATCGAAAAGTTCTTCAAATTACTTAACTATGTTTAGTGCTGACTGCATGCTTATCCAGCACCATACACTCCAGCAAGCAACATTCCGATCAACCGACACACTTCAAATCTGTATCTGTATTTACAATATCTGACAACACCTCTCATAAACATACCCACCAGGACAGACTAACAGTGGATGCTTTGACGCAAAAACATAGATCTAGAACACATAGAATTCATAGATATAGAACACAATCAAAAACATAGATCTAGAACACATAGAATAGCTACAGTACAGTAAGCAGTAGAGTACTGTAAAGTACAATAAAGTACAGTAAGTTACAGTAGAGTACTGTAAAGTACAGTAAGTTACAGTCGAGTACAGTAAGGCGCAGTACAGTAAGGTACAGTAGAGAACAGTAAAGTACAGTAAGGTACAGTAGAGTACAGTAAAGTAAAGTACAATATAGTACGGTACAGTACAGTACAGTAAGGTACAGTAGAGTACAGTACAGTAAGGTACAGTACACTAAGGTACAGTAAAGTACAGTACAGTACAGTACAGTCAGGTACAGTAGAGTACAGTACAGTAAGGTACAGTAAGGTACGGTAGAGTACAGTAAAGTACAATACAGTACGGTAAAGTAGAGTACAAGTACAGTACAGTAGAGTACAGTAAGGTACAGTAGTGTCGGGTCAAGTACATTACAGTAAGGTACAGTACAGTACAGTCAGGTACAGTAGAGTACAGTACAGTACAGTAAGGTACAGTAAGGTACGGTAGAGTACAGTAAAGTACAATACAGTACGGTACAGTAGAGTACAGTACAGTAAGGTACAGTACACTAAGGTACAGTAGTGTACAGTAAAGTACAGTACAGTACAGTAAAGTACAGTAGAGTACAGTAGTGTACAGTCAAGTACAGTACAGTAAGGTACAGTAGAGTACAGTATGGTACAGTACAGTACAGTACAGTAAGGTGCAGTACAGTACAGTAAGGTATAGTATAATACAGTAAGGTACAGCACAGTAAGGTACAGTAAGGTACAGTACAGTAAAGATACAGTACTGTACAGTAAGGTAAAGTACAGTACAGTAAGGTAGGGTACAGTACAGCACAGTAAGGTACATTTCAGTAAGGTACAGTAACGTAAAGTACAGCACGGTACGGTACGGTACCGTAAGGTATAGTACAGTACAGTACACACACAGTGTACAGCTGCTCAGATTCACCGCTCCACTTCGAACAGGCCAGACTGGGCCCCCACACAGTAGGTGGTGCAGGGCCGGAATGGGCCCCCACACAGTATGCTAAAAACTCCAGGGCAAAAATCCACTCGTCCGAGACAGATTGCCCTCCTGGCCCCCAAGTTGTGGAATAAACTCCCTGTCGCACTTAGAACAACGGACTCACTCGCTAGCTTTCGCCGTGGACTGAAGACTCACCTTTTCAGACTCCACCTAAACCCTTAGCACTACAAAAAAAATCAATGACCACACATGAAGCTAGTTAGCATTTTTTTTTTTTTTTGGTTTTTAGAACTTTGATTATATTGTGTTTTTTCTAGATAGATATCCACTTGCATTTGTTATATTGTTGATGATGTACTGACATATTATCTTGTTTATTATTATGATGTTATCTGCTTATTGTAAGTCGCTTTGGATTAAAAGCGTCTGCTAAATGCCTAAACTGTAAACTGTAAACTATGCGGTGCAGGGCCGGACTGGGCCCCCACAAAGTAGGAGTTGCACGGCCGGACTGGGCCCCCACACAGTAGGCGGTGCAGGGCCGGACTGGGACACCACACAGTAGGCGGTGCAAGGCCGGACTGGGCCCCCATGCAGTAGGCGTTGCAGGGCCATATCAGTTGGATCACTGCTGCGGATCACTGCTGCTGCAGGCGCGATCTCTAGATGTGAGCGTCCCGAAGGGCCGCAAACTTCTATTTATCTACAGTACCTTAGTATTAGTAGTGGTACCTTAATATATTCCATTAATACCTCATATAGAGTGGAAAAGAGCCAATGGGATGCCATAAATTTGGTTATTGACAGAAACTCTTTTCAGAAAAATAATCACCAGATGGCCACAGGCTGTTGAGCACTTTTTGAAGCCTTTTAATCGAAAGAGCTCATTTGCATGAAATGTACATTCTTTTCATGTGTTCGGTTCCATCCTGGAAGGGCCATTATCACGTGTACTTTTGATGATCTCAGGGAGAGATGGTGGAATATGATTTCTTTGTTGTAAGCTGAGCCTGTGGTATCTGGATGACAAAGAGATGAATCATTCTGTGGCCAATTAAAGCAAATGAATTTCACAAATCTTTTGAAGCAGGTTTTCTTTAAAAGATCTTGACCCTTCCAAAGGGTCAGTTTCCCAGTAAGGCTCACAGGGAACTGCTTAACGATGATACATTATGGGAGCTGCACTGATTTAGCAGTGTCAATAGAGATAGCTATGGACATAACTCACTCTCCCCAAGAAAGATCTCTTGGTGATTTCATTTTTTTGTCAGGCTTTTACTATCCTTCTTTCTCTTTCTCTGTCATCTTTTTTCCCCCTGTTTCTCCTACTGTACATACAGTACAGAACAAAATCCTGAATGTTGACTGGTCCCTTACAGGTCCATTTGCATTCTCTGGTTAAATCAAGACTCAAGATTTTAAGTGAATGATAATTATGCTTTCAACAAATTCTTGGGAGGCCTACGGTAAATACATAGCATTTATTATGTACACAAAATACACAAAAAATCTGAACAACCAGTTGGGAATACTGTCCTGTTTGACAGCATCCTTTTCTTTCAAATGACAACAAATTCTCACTATGTTTTATTTTAAATATATTTGTTGCTGTGGGGGTCTATACTTGGTCCCCTCCTTTTTCTTTTACGCCAAACATTTTCTCCACCTGCATATTTTCTGTGAACTTTCAGCAAATGTCCTCCTATTATGACAGAATAGGAACGCTAGGGTTCATATGGTTAATATACTGTATGAATACAGCTCAAATGTATTCTCGTATTATGATCCTACATTGCATGAAGAATGGAAATGCATTGTAGAATGGACCTTGCAGTCGTATCACTATTAGACTAAAGTATCAGACTAAAGTGCATATCTTTCGGAAAAGTTCAAGTTCTCCATCCCATAGCTAATGTAGAACTCTGTCATTAGGGCAGCCTTGCTGGCCTTATTAAAAAAGGGCACATTACTGTTATGTGTGAGTTATGTGTGGACCTCTTTGTTTTTGCTATATTGAGCTCACTGTTGCAGGTCCCAAAGCAGAGAATTGTATATATGACTATATTAACATATTCTTCTGTTATTAGGATATGTAAGAACTAAGAATGTCATGGCAAATGAGAATGTTCATAAAATATACAACAGGCTGCTGTCCATGTTGTACCATATATCACACCGCTAGTCCCAGCTAAAACAATAAGAGCATGGTGCTCTATTCATCTGGATTTATAACCTTGCCAGCTGCTATCCCCATACTTATTGCCAAAGAGCCATTACCAGCTGAATATGATGTCATAAATCGCATCTATAATGAAGAAGGCTGGGCACAAAAGCCTCTGTGTGATTTTAATTACAACTTTTCTTCCTTTGAATTCTTGTCTACACGCACACAGTTTTTATGTCTACTGTACATGCACAAAAGTCTTGCGATGACAGCTGTGCTTTAGATACCTCAATAAAATCAGCATAAAAAAACAAGACATCATATTTTTTCTGAACTGATTATTTGACAAAGATCATTCAAAGTTGGTGTTTATTCATAAGCGTGTCCGGCTCTCA
This sequence comes from Nannobrachium achirus, assembly GCF_963921795.1. Taxonomy (NCBI): domain Eukaryota; kingdom Metazoa; phylum Chordata; class Actinopteri; order Myctophiformes; family Myctophidae; genus Nannobrachium; species Nannobrachium achirus. Next base: position 15,404,385 of record NC_137816.1, on the reverse strand, counting down.
TCGACTTCAATGCATTAAACTTTAATTTGGCTCCAGTTTGATCCAGTTTGACATAACATACTGATCTTAGCTCTCCCCCTTTATGTAGCCTTGTTTACAGTCCACTACCCGAATAAAGCAATATTTGCAGCGCCTGTGCTATCAAACCGTTGGATTATATAAAAGTGACCTGCACAACACACTCTGACGCCTCTGTTCCTCAATATGGTGGGATATACAATGTCAATGACATGGCAGACAAAACAATGATTCCTTGTCCACACAACAATGCAAAAACATCTTAACCCTGGACAGAGATGTCCAAAAAGTCAGTTTACTGGGTCCAAAAACATAGTTGTATGTGGAATGAAAGGCAGGTGGGTGTACTGTAGGTGTGGCCATGGCTTTATACCAAGCATGAGTGGTATGAGCTGTGGTGAAGAGGAACACATTATTCTCTTGTTGCTCTCTTGTTACGCTCACGTTACTTACTGTCTTATAAACTGTGGATTGGTTGATTGTTTGATTTATACAGCAGTACTACCATTTACTAAATACTAAGTTACTGGTCCATATGCATGACCAAGTAAGTAAGTACATAGACATATAGCACATTCATAAAATCACGTGTTAAAGTAGTGAAATTAACTGTGACGATTTTGCTGTGTATGTGTATTCATGTAGATAATGAAATGTCTAAGTAGGATTTCGTCGTTGTCGGGTGGAAACCTCGTATCTCCAAAGTTTCAGATGTATACATTCTTTCGCAAAGTAAAGCCCTGTTTCATCATACAAGGCCGACACACAAAAGTAGTGAAAACAGCAGATCTACAAGCACACAACGCCTCGCGGCGCGAGGCGTTGTGTGCTTGTAGATCGGCTGTTTTCACTAGTTTAAATCATTTTTAAAATGATAAATGCAAAATGAACGGTTTTGGACATACAAGGTTTCCACCTGACAACGACGATTTATTCCACATCTCTTTGTCTCAGTGTGAGTCAAGTCCATAATGTCCTGGCTTGGTTTTAACCTGGTTTGAACGTGGACTGCGCCCCTCATGTGAGGTCATTGCAGACACAGAGCAGTGACATGCTCTGACCCAAAGTGCCCAGCACAGAGCTTGGGATGAAATATTTATCCAACTTTTATGAAGTGATGGTGCTGACCTTCCATCTTAAGTAGCTCACTTTGATATTCATCATTCATGCATTGGAGACAAAGGGGTGTGTGTGTGTGTGTGTGTGTGTGTGTGTGTGTGTGTGTGTGTAGGTGTGTGTGTGTGTGTGTGTGTGTGTGTGTGTGTGTGTGTGTGTGTGTGTGTGTGTGTGTGTGTGTGTGTGTGTGCGCGCACGTGTGTGTGTGTGCGCGCGCACAAGCGTGCGCACACGCATGTTTGTGCGTGTGTGCTCGTGTGTGTGTGTGCGTGGTCATCAGTGGTGGAAAGTAACCAAGTTCTCTAGTACTGTACTTAAGTACTTTTACTTTCCAATTGTCAATACTTGTACTTCAACTCCACTACATCGTTTCTAGTTACTTTGTTGATTTTGATTATGACAAAACATACATTAACAACTTCAGCCCTATAGGCCCACAAGTTCACAATGCGACGCGTTGTGAGCTTGTAGATTTTTTTAAATAATTATTATCCATTTTATATTGAGCACTTTCACTTTTGATCCTTTAAGTAGATTTTGATGCCAATACTTTTGTAATTTTACTCATGTACATTTTTGAAGACTGGACTTTAACTTGTAACAGAGTATTTCTACATTGCAATATTGATCCTTTTACTTAAAGGGGTATTTCATAAAAAGAAAAGGGGTAATTTTATCGTCCACTCAGGCTTTTGTGAACACCCCGGAGAGTTTTTAAGTTGCTTGATTCAGTATTTAAACATGTAATATTCATTTTATCAGACACTCCCCTTCCTAAACAAACCCATTTAGACTGGTGACTCATTCTGTCCTCCTAATACATGAGGGGGCCGTGTTATTTCAATTACTTTTTTCATTTCTTTTTAATAATTATTGCGAAAAAACAAACAAAAAAAAAACATAAATACAATTAAAAAGAAGTAATTGAAAAAACACGGCCCCCTCACATATTAGGAGGGCAGTCACCAGAACCAAGAACGGGTGTTTACGATGAATCATGGTTACAATGGAGTTTGAGGTTTGTATTGGAAGGGGGCGTGTCTGATCTACGTAAATGCTGAATCGAGCAACTTAAAAAACTGTCTGGGGTGTTCCCAAAAGCCTGAGTAGATGATAAAATGACAGATTTTTTGTATTTATTTTTTATGAAATATAAGTACTGGTGGTCATGTGCCATGTGCTCAGATTAAGTGTTGCCTCTACTCTCTCTCTCTCTGTCCTGCAGGGCGATGATGTCCTGACAGTCATTAAGATGAAGGCTCAGTGGCCAGCCTGGCAACCATTGAATGTGTAAGTATTCTCCGTTGTCATGGCAAAGTCTCCCTTGTTTGTCACACGTCGCAACATGGATGTCCAAGTCCAGAGCTTGCATTGGTATTCAGAGGGAGGTATTGGAATATGACAAACCTAACTGGTTGTATCTGGGGTGGTGACCCAGCTCAGGCTAAGACAGAGCTTGAACTGCTGTCCACATCGGTGTGCACCATAGAGTATATTTATATATATAATAGAGAGCGGACAGCCCCGCCCCCAGCCATTCACTTCAATGCAAGTGCTCAGTGGCGTTTTGAAGCATGCGGAAGTAGCTGAATACAGGTGCATTGTGGGTGAATCCAGGTGCATTCTGCGGGAAATTGGAACCAAATTTGGTTCCAAAATGTTTGACGTCGAGACGTAATGACGTCACGAACGACGTCGACGTCCATTGAACCCTATTGTAGATCCCAGCGGCGTGCTCTTATGCTCGTGCATGTATGTTTCACCCCACCTGAAATTCCAGTTTTGGCCAGTAGGGCGGCCGCTTCAACGTTTACAAGCCGTTCTGGGGGCTTGGTGTGCACGCTGAATTCACATAATCATAATACTGTTCAGTGAAAATAGGTGAAAGCATCACAACGCGACACGTTGTGAGCTGGTTGATCGCCATTTTCTGCGAAGAGAAAGAGAGAGAGTGGGGAATAAAGGAGAGGGCCAAATATATAGGGTTTAAGTGGTTAATATCTTATTCAGGAGCCAAAAAAGGAGCTCGTTAGCCGTGCTCGTACAGAGGAGATTCTGTTGAAAAAGGCCTGTGCAATTATGTTTCCCTGAGCACCCAGCCTCAAAGAGGAGCTGAGACTTCAGTCTGACGGTGTCGCTCAGAAATGAGCTATTTTCTGCAAGTGATACCATCATGTGACAAAGTATAAATTAGGCTTTAGTCTCTGTAAGCAAGAGCACAGTGACAGAAGCAACCAAATCCACTGAGGATAATGAGCTTCCTGTTTGTATGCAGAATAATTAATCATGCTTATTGTATATTTAACTTAACATGCCTGCACGACAAACATATATTGATATGAATCTGTTTTTATCGTCAATCATCGTGACATGGTGGTTCTGTGTGCGTGAGCATGTGTGTGTGTGTGTATCTGGTTTGTATACCTAACAAATGCAGGCGCACATATTGTAGTTGAGTACTGTGCTTTATGTGTGTATCATTACAGTACAGTATATGTGCATACATCTATGTGCGATATAGTATGGGTCTACTCGTAGCACTTTTTGCACGCATAAGTGGATGTATTGATTGTATTTTTGAATTTGAATGTGTTAGGTGGCTCTTGAAAGTCTCTGACTCCATGAAGGTTAATAGTTTTCTCTAGGCTCCACATCAAAACTTAAGGCAAACTTGTTTTACGTAAATGGCTGTTTGTCAGTTCCAATTTCCCCTGCTTTGAAAAAGCGGATGAGAGAAATAGAGAGAGCAAGTAATACAGAGGACTGTGTGAGTGTGGTTTGGGGTGGGGTGAGGGGAAGGGGCGCAGACAGACAGCAAACTGAATGTGAGAATGAATTATCGATTAATTAAGCTTGTTTGAACACTGGAGCTTAATTAGGTCTGGATTTTCTGTTCATATTAATGTAATTAACCGTTGCCCCGATCCATGCCAAATTTTGCACACACGTTCCTTGGCTGCCAAACTACAACCTCCAAGGACCCCCGGAGCTCCAGGGGGACCCCCAGATGTAAAAAATGACCAAATGCGCAAAAATGACCAAATGACCACCCCAACGGGGCTGCTCACGGGGAATTCCCGGGGACCACCGACTCCTGGTGCTCCAGAACGGATGCAAAAGTGGTGGCGCCCCCAGTGGAGGACCCCCTACACTGCAGCTCACATAAAATGCCGTAACTCCGGCTAGGAGCGACCGGGACAGCCGGGGCCGGTACCTATTCGTCCGCCTTGCCGGCGCGGAGACCCCACCCCTCATTTCTCACATGGCCCTCTTCTAGCGCCACCATGAGGCCCATTCTTGCAAAACACATTTTTGGACACTGCTCCTACAATTTTCGCCCTAAAATCACGCAAATCGGTACACAGTATGTCTACACTCATCCCATCAACATTAATCTGTCCCATATAGCGCCACCTCCAGGCCGATTTTTAAAAACACATTTTTGGATACTGCTCCTACAGATTTTGCCCTAAAATCACGAAAATCACTACACAGTATGTCTACACTCATGTCATCAACATGGATCAGGAAGATTTTGGCAAAACACATTTTTGCCCTATTTGTGGAGATAAGTGACCTACGGTCGCTTATCTCCCGATTAGGGAGCCTTACTGGTTATGTATGCTGAATAATGGTTTCTGGAATGAAGGGTGAAACCATGTAGAAAGGTAGAAGGAAAGAATATGAACAAATACAGTAATTGCGACCATAGGTCGCAGTTTACTATCAGAACCGTCACATCTTAACCGTATCTGTCTGTATGGGCTTGTATTTTTTGTTGATTGACTCTCACACTCTGACATCACGCTCCTACATCACTGTGATATCATGGGAACCAAATCCCTTTTATTGCCATATATGGAAATCCCTGTGATGCCAGGGGAACCAAATCGCTGTTATGCCCATATATGGAGATATGGAGATCCCTGTGATGACAAGGGAACCAAATCCCTTTTATGCCCATATATGGAGATCCCTGATGTCATCAATATTAAGCCCATATCTGTGAATAATACCAATATATAATCACTGTGATGTCAGGGGAACCAAATCCCCTTTATTGCCATCTATGGAGATCCCTGTGATACCAGGGGAACCAAATCCCTTTGGCCAAGTATTAGGTGTCTTACAGGTTGTAAAAAGACAGTCTGCGTAATGTGTGATGTTTTGATTGTTAATGCTCTAGTCTAGTCTAAAGCATTGTTCACATAACATGTAAGGTATTGGCTATTGGGTCATTTTCTCAACTTTGTGTTAGGCAATGTGTGGAACCTTCTGAAGCGGGGCTTCTGAAGCGGGGCAGCAGACAGTGCTTAAATTGTAAATTATTAGGTGCCATATAGCTCATGAATCAGTCTAAAGGTCATGGGGTGCGTAGAAACATCTTTCTCTCTCTCTCTCTCTCTCCCTCCCCCTCAATCACATACAGTACAGACCCAACCTCACCGTCACATGCTATACCACCAAAATGTGGAACGCCTTACCGAAGGTCTTAAAGGAGTGTGGATCCCTAGCATCCTTTAAAATCGCCCTGAAAAACCACTTACAGGCGACTTGGGATTTGGATGCCAAATTTCAAGTTCCACTTACAGGCGGCAGCCTGTAAGTGGTGACTCAGTCAGCCTGTAAGTGACTCAGTCAGTCAGACTGACTGACTGACTGACTGACTGAGTCAGCATAGACCCGCCCTACCTGTGTCTGATTGGCATAGTTTTATCGAGGTTAGGGTTACGGTTACTGTTAAGGTTAGGTTTAGGCATAGTTTTACTGAGGTTAAAGTTTGGGTTAGGCATAGTTTTACTAGAATTAAGGTTAGGGATAGTTGCAAAATGCTAGGAATGAAGAACAGTCAATCACAGCGTCTACTGGCCAATCACAGCAGGTATTCCTAAAACTGTGGTGGGATCCATAAGCATTTGTTACAGACCAATCAACCCTCCAGGCTATGGGTTGAAAAAAAAAATGAATACCTACTCCTCCCGCAGGGGAAATTCAGATATCGCAGCCCAACCCAGCTGCTTTTTTTTATCAGCTTTAACCCAGCTGAACTCAACCCAGTGATGCCCACAAGGAGGAAGGGGAGCAGTGGTAGCTGGAGTGGGGAATCGTACCTGCGACCTCTGGGGCCTCCGGAGTCCTAGGTGTGGACACTAACCACTCAGCCACCACTGCTCACCACTGCTGTTGTAGTGAGCAGAGCATAAGACTGTGGGCTCTGGATAGTGAATGTGAAAGTTTGTTGTCTGTCTGGAGTACAACATAAAAGGCGATATAGCTCTTGTTCTGTAAATAACGTACACATTCTCATCCCAAGGCGTCACCTTTGGCCGAGCGGCAGTAATTGACGAGTTGGAAGGAAAGTTGGGGTGAGAATGTGATGCCTGCAGGCATAGGGCGGACCATGTAAACACAACATCGAAAACGCATACGAATATTGAAAACACCTTAGAAACATTGAAACACGCCTCACTCGGGCACATCTCATGGGGCTCAAGTCCGCTTCTGCTGAAACAGCACAGTTCGAGTTGCATACCAATATAATAGGCGCAGAATAGGTTATGAACCTATACTCTGCTTACTGATTGTTCCCACTGCTTCGGCATAAGACGTGAAGGTAACTTGACCAAATAGTATGCCTAGGGAAAGAAAATGCCCCGATTCTTCATGGTTTCACTATAAATTCATTGTATCGTAAAGCCCTATCCAGGTGAGATTAAATACTGTTTTGACCTTGATATAAGATTTTCTTTTTTCTTGAAATACATCTGGAGAAGTAGGGCCATCTTATATTCATGGTTTAGACTTTTAAATGTAAATAGAAATTCACAGATGATGCCAAATATCTTTCTTGATCCACTTGTCTTGTTTGTCTCCATTTTCCAAAAGGGCATATATTAACTGAAACCCAGAGAAACAGAATAAAAGAGAGAAATAGACAGAAAGTGAGACAAATTGAAATGCAGTAGGAAAAACAAAAAGTATGTCATACAAATGATGCAGTTACATCAATTTGCATCTTCCCTCCTTTCAAAATAACTTTTATCCCATAGAATAGATTATTCAATAATATCTTGCATCTGCATGAAACAGGTGAGGAAAAGGTGAATACACCGCTTTCAACAATATTTATACACTTATTATTTACACTGTGTTCCAGACATACAGTATCCAAGGTTTCGACCTTGTCTTTTTCCAGACACGTTATTAAAGGTTTATGGATTTTACACATGCATTATCATACGTTACAACAGTAACTCCATAGCAGTGAATCAACTGAAACCCAGAGAAAGAGAATAAGAGAGAGAAATAGACAGAAAGTCAGACGTTAAGAAATTAAAATGCAGTAGGAAAAAGAGCATGTGGAAGCTACCATCGACTGACTGAATTAAAAACTCCGAAATATTGATTAAATTAACCCCCGTGCCCAGCTAATTTGCATACTATGCTGTATGTGTCAGGGAACTAGGCACTTGCTTAGAGTGACGCTAATAAGACTCTGTGTAAAGTATTGCAGGTTGCAGTGTGTTTGTTTCAATTACGTATATTTTCAAGTATCTTATCGAATGAAATAAAGAAATGTTTATTGTACTCACAACAGAGACACTGGAGATCCCTCACGGCTGTGAGCCAAGCATTTCCCTAGGAACACGTTCATGCAAATGCACCCGCCTACACATAACATAACTATGCATTTATAGTATAATGTTACACACACACACACACACACACATGCATGCACATGCACACACACACACGCGCACACACACACGCACACACACACGCACGCACGCACGCACGCACGCACGCACACACACACACACGCACACTCACCTAGGGATTGGAATTTGGCATCCAAATCACAAGTCATACAAACCAAACACATGCTTGTACCAGGAATCTAGCATCCGGTTCTGGATATGACGCCAATATGGAAGTCATTAAAATGCTGCATTTCTCATGAATAATAATGGCCTAGAAGGTGTCGCTATTGCTGACTTTACACATGATTTTATTACCTCAGTAAACATTGTCATAAATACTTTATGCTTTCAGTCGATAGTTTGAAGTCTTTCAATTATCACAATATGTGTTTGTTTTTTGTTTTTTAGGTTATGGTCCCATAAATGTTTTATGATGAAGTAGTGTTTGCTTCTAGAGTTTCTACTGATTCTATTGAGTTGTTGCCCTTCCATCTATACTATAATTTTGCGAATGTCTGAGTGAGTGTCTGAGTGAGTGTCTGAGTGTCTGTCACAGCGTTTCTCCTCAGTGGCTGGAGCAATTGATCTGAAATCGCATCACCATAAGCATATGAACACACCTGACATAACTGTGAAGCCCGTTTGTCACTTTCACAAATCATATGCTGTATATTAGCATTTTTATGGTGTATCTACTATCTATTCTGCATCTAGCTTGAGGCACATCTATTCTGCATCTAGCATGAGGCAAAATGTTTAACCAGCTCTGTGTGTGTGTGTGTGTGTGTGTGTGTGTGTGTGTGTGTGTGTGTGTGTGTGTGTGTGTGTGTGTGTGTGTGTGTGTGCAGGCAGGCGGGTGTGTGTGCAGGCGGGTGGGCGGGCGGGCTGGGCTGGGGGGGGGGGACAGTATCTCTGTAGCCATTAAACGAAACGGGTTTCTTACATTGATGCTCCTACAGTACATCATGCAAGCACCAGTTAAAGTTACTTTCCATCCCTCATATACTGTGTGCACAGTGCACATCCCATAACCCACACACTGCACATCATTTTGGAGCTCATATCTTTGAACGGGTAAGGGCTAGTCCTATAGTATTCTTTTCTGGTTGCACCCACACACACACACACACACACACACACACACACACTAGCTGGTGACATTGAAAACATTTTCACACAATACTGTACTCCTCATATCATTCCTATTAGAATTAGACCTTGCTAATAGAGATCACTCAATCCGTCTCACAGATGATGATAAAAGCTACCTCCAACCACGTTGTGTGCATCCCCCTCGCCCTCCACCCAGTCCCAGCCGTCACACTGTTTCTATCTCTATCGCTTTTTCTCTCGTTCTCAGTCAATCCCGTCTGCTCAGTTCTTGGGTTGGAATAGCTGCACCTATGACAGCTACCTCCATAACGAACATGCATGTTTCTCCCACTCCAACTCCCACTTTCTCCTTCACAGGGCTCTCTAACAACCAGAGGACTTCCAGAGCTTTCCGTGGGCTCCATTTGATTAGCAGGATCCATTCAGCCACCCAGTCAGGCAGGGGAATAAGGGGGTTGTCAACAGTAGGAAATAATAGGTTTTCAATAACGAGAAAAAGCTCTTAATGAGCTGCCTGCTTCATGTCTGTGGGTTATGATTATTGTGGTTTGTGGGAGTGTTTATGTGCTTCTGCTTGCATTTGCGGTGGGGCAGTAACTGAATTTTTGAGAGAAAAGTCGATGGTAGTCAGAAATAATGGAGATTGCCAGGCATTTAGGTATACCCCCTGTGTGTGTGTGTGTGTGTGTGTGTGTGTGTGTGTGTGTGTGTGTGTGTGTGTGTGTGTGTGTGTGTGCGTGTGCGCGCGCGTGTCTGCGCACGTCTGTGTCGCAATTGTCCTGACAAATGATTGACGGTGAAGCTAATTACACCTGGTATTAGGCCAAGCCAAGGAGATTAATTGGGGATTGGAAGATCTCGATTGCACGCTAAAATTATCACCTGAAACAATTAGCCAATGATTCCTTTCCTCCTGTCACCATGCCAGTGCACACCTATTTGGCTCCACGCAGCCTGTCCTGTCCTCTCACACTAATAATAATGGCCTCTGAGGATGTGAAATAGACTTAATCCCTTAAGAACACATGAGTTGAGTCCTGGATCCCCCGGGCGTGTGCTCAGTGAATACTGGAGGTCTGAGGTTTATCTGACACAGCCACCTGGCCCCCATACAAAGGTGGCTTGTAATTGGCAGTCAAGGAGGGATGGATAGAAAGCAGAAGTGAGAGAGTAAGGTGACGGTTGTTGGAATCTATCAACTTTAATGAACTAAAGTGAAGTTCTCTAGTTTAACTCCAGGGTGAGAATAAAAAGAAGCTTGTTTAGCAAAGCTTATCGAACCGAGGGCAAGCATTTTGTATCAGCTCCAGCTGGTGCAACAGACTGCCCCCAAGGTTGGATAAAGAGGGCAACTACAAATGTTAATAACACTGCCACAGTAAGTAAGTATCAGCCAAGAACGCGGGTTGGCTATTTTTGGCTAAAGTTCTCCTCGGAATAGGCATGCGAGGGTTCAAGTTGTTCATTTAAAAGAATTATCCTATCACACAAGTATTTGGCGGCCCCCCTGTAGTATCTCTAAGGACCCCCTAGGGGTCCCGGACCCCTGTTGAAGACCCCTGCTATAGACTATACAGACTTACTGCATGTATTCATACACAAAGCATGGGATTCAAACCCATGTACTGTAAGTAGAGCAAAATGAAAGAAGCAGTCCATTACCTTGCGGTGAAGCGGCGAACAGTCTGCGCCAGCGTCCTCACGTCCTACATCAATGGAGGGGCATACTGTAGGGACATATACTGTGTAGGACATCGTTATAGTATCCAATTGTACCATGATTGGCATCAGCAAGGATGAGATTCCAACCCACACATTCATGCTACTAAAATATAATTCCCAAACCTTGGAATAATGCTCAATATAGCATGGCTTATAGTGTTCCACGCTTAAACATATTACTGGCTTCGACAAGAATGGGATTTGAACAACAGTATGGTGGATTAGCAGTCGGCCCGGCCCACCCGGCCCCTTGTCTGTCTTCCCTTTTCTCCAGATACTGAGGAACTGTGCCGCTAAATTATACCACTTAAGTACAGCTCCCAAACTCTGAAATAATATAATTATATAGTACCGAATTTAGGATAGCTTGACGTTTTCTGGAGTTAAATATATGATGTTGCTTATCATCAACTGAATGCACACGTGCAGAGCACAATTGAGTAGCAGTTCATCACATTAGATACTCTGCCACCTCATTTGTTTACAAATAAGTACCGGTAATATAAGAAGTAATATAAAAATCTAAAATAATATAAGTACCCACATTTATTTAGTTTACTTGTAGTATTCCACGGTTAAATATATGATGATGATCATCAACAAGGATGTGATTCGAACCCACATACCGGTATGTGGAGCACAATGAAGTAGCAGTCCATCATCTTAAGCTTACTTAACCTCATTTGTTCCCTACTGTGTTTTCAACTTTTCTCCAGCTGCCCTGTTATGGAGGCTATCCGATTATGCTTCTAAGAAACCTTAGATCTTTGTGCTTAATATTCAGTTTGGGATGGCTTATACTATGCACACATGACCAGCCCAGGTGTAGAGGGCCAGGTCGGATAAAAAAAATAGCAGATATACAAGCTCGCAGCGCGGCACTCGGTGCCGCGCTGTGAGCTTGTATATCTGCTATTTTTCCACTGGTTAAAGCATTCAATAATTCTAGGCCTAAATGAGTTAAGTCATCTGTACTATAACTCTTTATGCTGTTGTTTATATTATGTTGTTTCCTTTGTTGTTACTTGTGTCACTACTACTCTGCTATCCACCCTTATACCTGTATCACTGTTTCCTTTCTACTGCAGAGCTGAATTCCCCTCTGGATTAATAAGGGTCTATCTATCTACCCATGCATCAAAAGAAAAAAGAAGAATGTCACTCGCTTGTGTTTCCGTAGCTCCTTGTTGTTGGACCCTGGTTCTGCCAAGTAGGGGTTGACTTTCTGTCAAAATCTGCTGTGTGGCTCAAGAACATTTTGAACATAATTTCCACGTGTAAAAGTAGTCCTGTTTCCTTACTGTGGGGAATTGATTGAAATGTGTGTTGTTGGCTGCCAGCCTCAATGGCATTATGCAGCCATTCTGTGACTCAAGAAAGGTTGTTTTTGGCTCTGTGATCATGTGGTATCTGGTTTGTACACAGATAAACTCCAGTTTCTCCTCCGCAGAGAATTCTAACTTAATATCCGAAGCAACCGCGTTTGGCGGCCCTGTCACATACTCAGACTTTATTTGAACAGGTTCGCCCCGGCTCATTCCCTCAGTTGGATGCCCTCGGGCAACAACACATTTCTGTCGTAATCTTTATGTGATTTCCTGATTGTCCCCCTGACAGTTTCCCTGGAACATGCTTTTCCACACCCACTCACTTCCTTGTTCACTTCCTTGCTCTCTCTCTCTCTCCCCTTCACTCACTCACTCACTCACTCACTCACTCATTCAGTCGCTCTCTCGCTCACAAGGGCACGCTCGCACACTTTCAGTATACTATGGACCCTTTTAAGCAGACATTTGGACATGCCAAGGGTAACCACAGCTGAAGTCAATTATATTAGTTTGATAGTCTGTTTCAGGTGTTTCTGAGGACCAACATGTAGTTAACTGTACAGGAGCTGCTGGTACAAAGTAACACCTACTGTGTAAAGCCCTTTGCACACAGGCGCGTATATCCGCACAGATAAAACGGACAATTTCATTTTTTAAAAAGAAAACAATGATTCTCTACGACCTCATGCACACCGGATCCGAATTAGCCGTGCGACGAGTGGCTGCCGCCGTGCGTTTTTTTTCTCGATCGAACCCAGTTCGATTCGTGCGTCTTGTCGCATGCGGTAAAAAACTCATCACTCCTTTTATGACTCCTTTTGGGATCCGCAGCGCCGATTCCGCACAGCCTTGAACACCAAATCCAATGCGTTTTATTCATGCCGCAAACGAAAAAAACACAACTGTCCTGTGTGCAAAGGGCTTAAGCTAAACACAGCTAAACACATGATTAATGTTATTACTTCCAGGTGTGTTTACCTATCTATGACACATCAACATTTTCTGCAGTGAAAATTGTACACTTGTCTTCTGTGACCACTCTGTCATTCTGTCCAAACTTTTCAAGCGCAAAGCACAAACCCAGCTCACCAAGGATTAGGCCTAAATGCTTGCTTCTCTTGCGTTGCGCGACCCGTTCCTCTCTGACCGTGCAGCAGCTATATGAAATATTTACCAATATCAGTCTCCACTTGATCCCCATTATTATCGCTTTCAAACCCCCTGCTGATTTCAAATGTTATTATCTAATTTTTCTGCAGCTGGCAGAAACATACCAGCACATGGTTTTGATTCATCCACACCTGTCTCTCTTTCTCTCTCTCTTTCTGTCTGTCTGTCTGTCTGTCTGTCTGTCTGTCTGTCTGTCTGTCTCTCTTTCTCCCTCTCTCTGTATGTCGGTATGTCTCTCTTGTCTGTCTCTTTTTCTCTGTTTGTCTGTCGTCTGTCTGGCTGTGTGTCTGTCTATCGGCCTCTCTCAGTCTCTCTCTCTCCAGTGGTGTAAAGTAACTAAGTACATTTACTTAAGTACTGTACTTAAGTACAATTTTTAGGTAGTTGTACTTTACTTGAGTTTGTACATTTACTTAAGTACTGTAAAATTGTGTCTTACTTCTACTCCACTACATCTCAGATCCAAATATTGTACTTTTACTCCACTACATTTATTTGAAAACTTAAGTTCCTAGTTACTTTACAGATATACATTTTAATATTAAAACATACATTATTAACCACTTTAGCCCCATTTTATACCTAAGGCTATTTGAGAATAGCCGATGTACAAGCCGATGTACAACGCGTTGCATCGTGACACGTTGTGAGCTTGTAGATCTGCCCATTTTAACATGTTGTACTTTTAATTTTGGTACTTGATGCCAACAGATTCATACTCTTACTCAAGTACATTTTGAAATCTGGACTTTTACTTGTATTGGAGTATTTCTATATTGCAGTTTTGATAAGTAAAGAAATGTGAGTACTTTCCCCACCTCTCTCTCTCTCTCTCTCTCTCTCTCTCTCTAAAATACTTTATAAACATTAAGGATGTCCATAATTACAACACCAGAGGCAGCGCCACAGATCACTTTCAACCCAGAGTCAAAACCAACAAAGGGTCAAACTCTTTTTTCTGCTATACCACCAAAATGTGGAAAGCCTTACCGAAGGCCATAAAGGAGTGTGGATCACTAGCATCTTTTAAAATTGCCCTGAAAAATCACTTACAGGCAGCAGCCGTTCGCAACTGGTAAAAAATGAACCTAGCCCAACCCTACCCTCCCCTGCCCCTTCTTTGTATATACTGTTTGTTTTAGACTTACTGTCTTCTTTTTTGTTTTTCTTTACATATCTACTGCATAGTACTGTGTTCTATTTGTCTGTCATTCAATGTTATATGAGATACTTCAATGGTTTCCAGTGGAAATAAGCTTAGTCTTTTCATGGATCTCCTTTTAGTAGACCTTGTACCAGTGAACTGTACCGTCATGAAACTGTACCTTTTTCTATGCAAACTTCTAATAAAGTCTTCAATCAATCAATCAATCAATCAATCAATCAATCTCTCTCTCTCTCTCTCTCTCTCTGTCTCTCTCTCTCTCTCTCTCTCTCTCAGGCGTGCTGCGCCCTCAGCAGAGTTTTCGGTGGACAGGGCGCGTCACCTCATGTCCTTCCTGACCATGCTGGGGCCCAGTCCAGACTGGAACGTGGGCCTGTCTGCGGAGGACCTCTGCACCAAGGAGTGCGGCTGGGCCCAGAAGGTGGTGCAGGACCTCATCCCCTGGGACGCGGGCACCGACAGCGGGGTTTCCTATGAGGTCAGTGACCTCCTCATCTATGGATTGCTAAAGCCTGTTTCATAACGAACACAGCCGATCTGCAGGGCAGGCTCACGAATACATTGCAGTGCGAGTGTGAGTTTGTAGATCGTCTGTTTTGGCTGCACGACACCTGCACACAACTACGTATGAATCAGGTTTTACTGTAGAGTTGGAGTTACTTTCAACTCACTTTATTTCCAATGTTGGCCGCCCTAAACTCATTCAGGTTTGTTATTTTTTTTTGAGCGGTGGTCACACCGTCTCCATAGCGTGGCCGTGTGTGTCTGTGTGTGTGTCTGTGTGTGTGTCTGTGTGTGTGTCTGTCTGTCTGTCTGTATGTAGCCTCTGGTGTAGCCTGAGTACCCTGGGTGACCAGAGAGGTGCTGTTGAGTCTAGCCTGCCCTGAGCATCAACTGCAATACACACACACACACACACCCCCACCCCACACACACAGGCACCCCCCCCCCCCCCCACAGGCACCCCTCCCCCCCCACACCCCCCCCCACACACACAGGCACCCCTCCCTCCCCCCCCCCACAGGCACCCCTCCCCCCCCCACGACCCCCCCCCCCCACGACCACCGCTCAGTTCACACGGGTGTGATTTTTAGAAAGCACTTGGTATTGATAGTTACAACTGGGTAAACTCAAAATCTTTTAATTTTAAAGTGATCCCTGAATAGTAGGCCATGTAGGCCTTAATATGTTATAATAACCCTCTTTAACCAAAATATACCTTTTAATACACTCAGAATGTCTTCCTTTGAGAGAAATAAGTCCTATGTTCAACCCCTGGGGGGAGCCATTGCACTGTCTGTCGCTGAGTAATGACGTATGCAAATGCATTTTGGGTGGACGGCCCATAGGGTTAATATGGAACGTCAAAACAACGTTCTCTTTACAATATTTAAAACATTGTCTTGAAGCTCAGATTAACTGTAGTTAGTAGTTTGGTGCTTTTCTGTTCTGTTCATATCAAGTAGGGTGTTTTGACGTGCTTGTAAAGTGCTTAATTCAACATCTAAAAGTGTTTACACCGCCATTTTAAATGGGCCCGTCCACCCAAAATGCATTTGCATACGTCATTACTCAGCGACAGACAGTGCAATGGCTCCCCCCAGGGGTTGAACATAGGACTTATTTCTCTCAAAGGAAGACATTCAGAGTGTATTAAAATGTATATTTAGGTTAAATAGGCTTATTATAACATATTAAGGCCTACATGGCCTACTATTCAGGGATCACTTTAAGGAAGTAAATATCAGACGTCTCACGTCAATAGTAACATTATTTATATATTTGTCTACTTTTCAAAATGGAAGTGAAAGTATTTTCCCTGTAGTGTGTCCAGCAGTGGCAGTTTAAAACCCACAAAAGTCCTCCAGACTTACGAGAACGATTCCACCAAAGTGAAAAAAAAATGTAATTTTGAGAATGTTAGTTTGAGACTCTGGCCATGTCGAAAATATTATGATTTCTGCCTATTGTTTTGTCTATTCTGGACACGTTTATTTGTTCAGACTCCTGGCTCTGAAGCCTCTAATCAACACCAAACCGCTACCCCCGTGTTTTGAGTGGACGACACAACACAGGGTTATACGGGAACATTACAACCACTCAGGGGCGTCACAAGGGGGGTAAAAGTGGTACTGAGTTACTAGGGCCCAAGGTGGCCCCACCTTAATTATTTTAGACTTTAGCTATTGAAAAATAGCAGATATACAAGCTCACAGTGCAGAACTGAGTGCCGCGCCGCAAGCTTGTAGATCTGCTATTTTTTGAAAAGTTGTGAAAATGTGTGCAAACCTTGTGTAAATCTTATATAAATATATGTATTTTTTAAGCGAACATTTATTTTGGGGGGTCCCTGGAACTAAATATTTTCAGATGGTAGTCCGTGGACAAATACATATCATTTTGGGGGTCCTTCACATGAAAAAGTTTGAGCAGTGAATCCTACCCAGGGCCCAGAATTTGGTGCGACACCCCTGAACCCTCATTCCATCTCTCACCACAAGCTGGGTCTTCTCACAGGCAGCCTCTTGCCTTCACACTCACACTTTTGACTGTGGCGTTAGGCCTCCTTCTTCCATCTCACCTCTGGTCCGCTGCACACATCCAGATTCGGATGATAACCCGACATCTCCACCTCTCCACTCACTAGCAGAGCCTCCGACGATTACAATGTCATCACCCGATCTGTTTCTACTTTAACGCCTTTGAAATACTTCCTCTCACGCCCTCACCCTCAGGTGATGTCTGCCGTCTCCTCAATGTCTCCACTCACTTGTAATAGATTAGGATGTGTGTGGCTCACGTGTGCATGTGGGTGTGTGTGTGTGTGTGTGTGTGTGTGTGTGTGTGTGTGTGTGTGTGTGTGTGTGTGTGTGTGGGCGTGTGGGCGTGCGAGCGTGCGTGCGTGTGTGGCACGTGTTTGAAGAAACTATACAAATGCAATTGTGAAACCTTTGGCTGATCCCTCAGAAGATGAACCTATTGAACTTCTGTCTCCTGCTTGTTTTGGCTGGCTCTAGGAATGATTTCACCCACTCTTTTCCTTTTTGACTCTCTCTCTCTATCTCTCTGTCTGTCTCTCCCTATGTATGTGTATGCTTCTCTCTCTCTCTGTATATCTCTCTCTCTCTCTCTCTCTCTCTCTCACTCTCTCTCTCTCTCTTTCTCTGTGTATGCCTGTGGTGCCCTATTGTTTACAGACATTTTCAGGTAGCCGTGAGGTAAAAAGTGGTTTTGTATAAGGTCAAGCGTAAAGAAGATATTATTCAAAAGTCTGTTTAATATTGAATAGTAGTTATTTGTGGTAGAGTGTGTGTGGCTGAGAGGGATCTTTCTCTTGCTGTATGATTCTGCCACCTGTTGGTAGGTCCTAGTATAATACAGTTAAAGGAGCTATAGTCAACTTTTTCATTGTAGGGCCGACACTTTGTTTACATCCTAGTATAGACTAGAATGTAAACACAGTGTCGGTCTGACAATGGCCAAAATTATTATTTTATCATTATTTTACGCTTTTTGTGGTCATTTCTGAATAGAAACACATATATGAAGCTTATTTTTTTTTTTTTATGTTTTCGAAACATTATTTTTATTTTAGCATCCGTTTTTCAAGAAAAAGTTGACTATAGCTCCTTTAAATACTTCTAAATTCTAAACAGTAGTTTGAACTGAAGACGTAGATACTTATATTATATTGTTGTTAATGTACTGAAATATTATCTTGCTTACCATAGTGATGTGTATTACCTGCTTATTATAAGTCGCTTTGGATTAAAAGTGTCTATGCAGTGTTACTGTATATGGACGCTGTCTCTAACCACTACTTCTGCAGTAAAGGTACTGTAACTCACTCTTAATGACAATGTAGTAGGCAGACCCTATTAAACCAGATATCGGTACCATTTGAGTGGGTAAGCTAGCACCTGTCAGCAGGGAGTGTTGGGCAGGAGGAGTGGAATGAAGGCTCTACGTCCTCCCTCACGCACGCACGCACGCACGCACGCACGCACTCACGCACGCACGCACGCACGCACGCACGCACGCACGCACGCACGCACGCACGCACGCACGCACGCACACACACACACACACACACACACACACACACACACACACACACACACACACACACACACAGTTCTATAAGGTTGGCCCCTGCGGTGACACACCATAAAGATCTTCCACAATCATGTCCGGAAGCACTTTGCGAGCAGTGGAGGCGAAACACCACAGGTGTCGATCCAAAGTATATGTCAGTGGTTCAAAAGTGTATTGTGGAGGAAAGCTGGTCGTTCAGCAATCAGATGAAAAACACTATATTCATGGAAAAAAATATTGTTCTCTAATTGCAGAGCTGAGAAAACTGGATTGTTCATGATGTAGCAAATTCAAATTCAAAGGAGCTTTATTGGCATGAGAAAACATACGTTTACATTGCCAAAGCAAGTGTCACAAATAAAATAAAAACTGTTGAAAATGGGGAACATATATACAGTTGGATGGGGTACAGCATTGTATAAACAGAGCTATGTCGCATTGTGACATTTTATATATGTACAGGGTATAAAGCTTTTCGAACAAATAGCAGCATTATTTCTTCTCAAAATGCATTTAACGGTAGCAGCTCTGTTCTTATTCTATGAAGATAGAAAACATAGTTATGATTCGAAGGAGAGAGCATAAGATTAAAAAATATATAATCTAACACACACACACACACACACACACACACACACACACACACACACACACACACACACACACACACACACACACACTGAATGATTTCCAAGGAAGGCGATTTCCTGTTTTTGAACAGTGCTAGCCGCTCCAATACGTGACTTTGTGTGTATGTCCATGTGTATATGTGCAGTGTTCTACCATTGTATCAAATACTGATGTCATATGTCCCCGAAAAGGGACATGCGGTCCCTTTTCTGATTGGACAATAAAATGAGCACATATCTATACATCATCATCATCATCATCCTACTGTACTTAGCGTGCTACTCGAACCCACACTGTTTCTTCAGGAACAGTATTTCATAGCTTGAAGTGTGAAGTGAGTACTCTGGTGTGATTATTATTGAATGACGCTAGTACATTACTTTAAGAGGTGAAAACACTAATAAGCCTCCAGTCAGGAAGGTCTATCATATAAAAACACAATTTAGGGATGTATAGCAATACAAACAAATCACAGCTAGGATTTGCCCTCCAAGATGGTACAGATTTGTTACATTTGGGGTCTTGGCCCATCGACTATTATCACCCACACACACCCACAGCCTACTACACACCAAATCCCTGGTGGTTTCCGCCCATGTGACCTCAGTGAATGAATGAGCTGTGTTCTGGTTCTCTGCCTCTGGCTGAGGCACCTGTATCAGCTCCATGCTGGCAGACCTTTACCATTTTGACTAATAAGCACCACAGTGCTCCTCTATGGCTGCTGCTTCTCTATGGACTTTGCGCCTCGTCCTTTCTGTGTGACTCTGACTTTGTGTGACTTTGAGTGAGTGAGTGCAAAGTGAACTTGTTTTACTATTCAAAGGATGGAGCCTGTTGTTTGTGGCTTTGAGTCCAAAGATTGATGCGCTGACTACTGTAGTTTACCATCTGCGTGTGCTCTCCTCTGACATACATGCTTGTGTCTGTGTCTGTGTGTTGGGTACATGTCTTCTCCTCAGTCCCCTAACAAGCCAACGGTGCCCCAGGAGAAGATCCGTCCCTTGACCAGTCTAGATCACCCCCAGAGTCCATTCTATGACCCTGAGGGAGGTGCCATCACTCCGGTGGCCAGGTTGATGGTGGAGCGCATTGCCAGAAAGGTCTGTTTATACTCTTATACCATTTCCTCTTCCTCTGCAAGTCTTGTTACATTCACATGCTGGCCTCCCTAGGCAGCGACGCTACAGCATTGAAGAGTTAATAGTTCACATAATGTTACAGTCAATTGAGAGAGGAGGCAGCAGCAAATGTTTAGTCTGTGTCCACTTGTCAAATCACCTCTGTTCTAGAAATGTCAAGTACAAAACATCTACTGTATGAATATGTTTATGTTTGATCCTCCAGAACCCCAATACAATCAGGTAGTACAATGAGTCACCACAGAGAACGTCCAAACCCAAGACTCTCCTTTTAATTGTAAAACTAGACAAGGTCCACCTCTGCGGGGGCCCTAACAGCGAGTTACGTCCTTGTTATGTGGGCTTCTCTATTGTTTTACATCTGCGATTGTGATTAAATCTGAATCTCTTGAGTTCACGTGGGCTCATCTCCACTGTCTTTGTTTGTTCACTTGATACCATGTCTCTATTGCTTGACAATCCTCCATCTGATCCCCCTCTACCTCTCCTCCTCCCTCGTCGTTGAGGATTCTGTGATAAATCATGAAAATTAGATTCACTTTGAAATGGAACTTGTGTCGTTCGATATTTCAAGTCACTGCTGTGAAATATAGATGCCATTAAAAGCTTCCAAATCGGTGGCAAAGAGAAAGCTTTCCTTCCAGCTCATTCCCCATGCCCCCATGTACAAGATCAGATCAGTCCTGTGTGATCAATAGAGCAGTACTCGGGGTTTAGCTGCACTTCCTCTGCAGGGCCCGGGTTGGATGGGTGAATTTGCTGAACACAAACAGTGTTCTGCGAATCACTCAGGCCGTGAGATACAGTGTAATGAGTCTCTTCATCTTCTCCGCAGGGCCTCCTCCTTATAAATCAATGGATCGAATATTATCCACACGGAAACCTCGCGTTCGCTCTGCGCCGATATATTTATGTTGATTCTTGTGAGCTAGCTGAGGCTGGTACTTTGAAGTACCTGTTGTTGTAGGTGCACTCCAGGGGATCCTTTACAGCACAGGCAAGCTTTGGAATGGAATTCTCATCGCCTTGTTTATGAGAACAATGTCTGGCTATGCTGTAATTTCCTGTGTATATAGACTGTTAGAAATAATACGACACATTTGCAGCCACTATCTGCACATTTCTATGGTGGAGCATAAAAACAGATGGAACTATTTTAGCTCAGGTGTTGGTTTTATGGTAAAAGGATAATTAAATTGTCTGATTGCGCCCCCCACTCTCTCTCTCTCTCTCTCTCTCTCTCTCTCTCTCTCTCTCTCTCTCTCTCTCTCTCTCTCTCTCTCTCTCTCTCTCTCTCTCTCTCTCTCTCACACACACACACACACACACACACACACACACACACACACACACACACACACACACACACACACACACACACACACACACACACACACACACTAGGGCATTCACCATCATCAAATTCACTATTTGACGTTGTTCAGTCGAATATTCGCTTATTTGAATTGTTTTATTGTTTTCTCTTTAAGAAATATATAGTTCATACAGCTTGGCTAGATAGGAAGTCATAATGCCCCTGGTGGATGAATTTGTTAATGCTCTATACCAGGGGTTCTCATACCTTTTTTGGCTGTGACCCCCAAAATAAACATACTTGAACCGGGGACCCCCACCCTGACAAGCACTTGGAATTGTAGTTATTACATTTAATGTGACTCGGTTCCACAGATAAATATTGTGAAAATAGCAGATCTACATGTAGATCGGCTATTTTCACAATGTTCGCCTCTTGCTTACTTAATATTTGATAGTTTGGCCAGTCCTGTCGAATATTCGACTATTCGAATACTTTGCGGTCGAATAATTCGAATACTAAAAATCACTATTCGTGAATGCCCTAACACACACACACACACACACACACACACACACACACACACACACACACACACACACACACACACACACACACACACACACACACACGCACACACACACGCACACATGCCCATAAGTTGATATCAATTATGAATTAATATATTAATGTACTGTATGTCCTGTGTTTGTCTAAAATATAACCAATTTGCGAGAATTCAGTGAAGCTGTGTGTGTGTCTAAGCTGACCTTCCTGTTTGCCTGGCAGTCGCACAGTCTGTCATTGATAGCCATCAGTAGCAGATAGACATAGGGGAGCTTATCACTTGCAGAGTGGTGCAGTTTGCTGTAGTCATGTGTTTGTGTGTCTGTAGGGTGAACAGTGCAACATCGTGCCAGATAATGTGGATGACATTGTTGCAGATATCGCCCAGGAAGAGAAAGAGGAAGGTCTGGAACCCCACACCACCAACACACACACACACACACACACACACACACACACACACGCACAGGCGCGCACACACACACACACACACACACACACACACACACACACACACACACACACACACGGTTTCTGTCTGTTTCCTTGCATCCCTCTCTTTGTCTCAGATAACAGTAAAAGCCTGATTTATACTTAGTTGCACGTGGGTGTCGCGCATCAATCAGCCGATAAATGGTTCCATCCTCTTCCTCTCCGCAGATGACACCCCTGAGACGTGCATCTATTCCAACTGGTCGCCGTGGTCCGCCTGCAGCTCGGCCACGTGCGAGAAGGGCAAGCGCATGAGGCAGAGGATGCTGAAAGCTCAGCTGGACCTCAGCGTTCCCTGCCCACACACCCAGGACTTTGAGCCTTGCATGGGGCCTGGCTGCAGTGAGAGTGAGGGTGAGCACCCACCGGGAAAGAGACTATAGCGGCTGTGATGTGACATCAATCAAAAAATTCCAATATATCGTCGTTGTCGGGTGAAAACCCTGTATGTCCAAAACCGTTCGTTTTGCATTTATCGGTGCGAGGGGTTGTGTGCTTGTAGATCTGCTGTTTTCACTACTTTTGTGCGACTGCCTTGTATGATGAAGCAGGGCTTTACTTTACGAAATAACGCACAAATTTGAAACTTGGGAGATACGAGGTTTTCCGCTCGACAACGACGATATACTGTATAAATATTGAGTGTAATATTGCGTTCCAGTTATGAGGCCTCACAGACGTCTAAATTAATCCTGGCTGTCTGAAAGCATAGCCTGGCCGCCTCGAGCATCCACCGGGCTCCCTCATGAGTACTATGAGTGTTTTTCATCATCTCTCTTCGTGTTTGAAGGTTATTGCACCGATTAATGTGTTGATACTTAAAAGGTCAGGGCTGGTTTGAGGCGGACTTTTATTGGCGTAGGGGCCGTCGACGGTGCCCCCCGCTCATTTGTACAGCGGCCAATAAAGTGGCAACAGCCAGGGTGATGGTGTTTACAGTATGAGACAAGCTAATAAATGTCATGGTCGATGGATTTGTACTGGTGTAGCTATTAGTTACACTGATAATATATATTTTTTTCTTTTCACATAAGCATTTGATAGGTAGAGGTAGAGTAATTCACTTAGGAATTTATACATGCAGTAATCATGCTGTTGACTATAAACAAAACTGTAACAGGCATACAGTAATTGTAAGTATTGTTTCAGAAAGGCAGTTTAATTATTTACAATGTATTTTTATTTATTACAGTTCTTTTGTGTACAGTCCCTCAGGGTGTTTGTTTTTGTATTTGTTTGATTTTGTGAAATAACTGCATTTGCAAAGAGATCTGCATCACTTTACAGCTACAAATAGCCTTATTATCTCTTGTTTGATGGCAAGTATTTTCATATTGTTAATACCCACAGTGATTCAAGGTGGCAGTTGAATCAAATAATGCTACTGTGACATAATAATCCCAATATAAATTTCATTGTGAATATCAGGTCAGTTGGATTTGTTACAAATCAATCCAGAAGGACTCAGAGGTGAAAACCTCAGACAGAAAGACCTTTATTGGTCCCATGGGAAATGATGGTGTCAATGTATCAGGACTAAATACAAATACTACAGGCTTGCTGTCTTTCAGCCATGATCACGATACAAGATAAAGAAGGGTGTGATATTGTACTTGGTCACTGTCTGGTTGTTATGTACTGTAGAAGCTAAGTATAAATGTATCTACACTCCTAGAATTACGGCTTGCGTCTGAATTGCCATATTTGCCAACAAGAACAGAAGGCCATTAGAATCCAGAACTCCACTTGAGAACATTCACAAACAGACAAGGGCACTACAATACTCTGCAGTGTATTTATTTCTTGACATTAGGGCTGTCACGATATGACATTTTACATGACGATTAATTGTCACTCAAATAATTGCGATTAACGATTCAATTGTGTTTTTGTCGTCGACAATTTCTGTTTGGCTTTTAGGCTTTGAAGTTGCACATGGCAGATATGACACATAACCTAAATACACAAAGAAATGACTGACATATTTGACAACTTACTACTTAAAAAAATAACATTGATAGTGGAAATAGCCGATCTACAAGCTCACAATGCGTCGCGATGCGACGCATTGTGAGCTTGTAGATCTGCTATTTCCACAATGTTTTACTTTAAAAAAAATATATGAAGATTTTTCAACATGGAAACGATTATGACGATTATGAAAAATAATCACGATTATGTCAAATAATCGCGATTAGACGATTATGTAATAATTGTGACAGCCCTAGTTGACATTTCTACTCCTTTGACCCCACACCTCCCACAGATGCGTCCACCTGCATGATGTCAGAGTGGATCACCTGGTCTCCGTGCAGCATATCCTGTGGATTGGGCACGCGTTCGCGCGAGCGTTACGTTAAGCAGTTCCCTGAGGACGGCTCTGTCTGCACACTGCCCACAGAGGAGACTGACAAGTGTGTCGTCAACGAAGAATGCAGTAAGAAACCTTTGTCTAGTTTTACACATGCACAGCAAAATCTAAACCAGACATCTATTTTAGTCAAATGACAAAAAAAAAAAAATACTCTATTGTCACTGACAAGTGTGTTGTCAATGAAGAATGCAGTGAGCTCCTCTGACAAAACTTTGTCTAGTTTTACACATGCACAGCAAAATCTCAACCAGACATCTATTTTAGTAAAAAAAAAATGCCCCTAATGCGTCAATGCGCCACTTTGTGAGCTTCTACTGTACATATGCTATTACCACAAAACAATACTGTATTATGTACTATAAACAATTATCAAGATTATGCAAAATAATTGTAATAATAATGATCTCAAATAATTGTGATCTTGTAATAATTGTCACAGCCTAACAGTAGCTCTCTTGGTTGTTGTTGCCAGCTCCCAGCAGCTGTCTGGTCACAGAGTGGGGGGAGTGGGACACCTGCAGTGCCACTTGTGGCCTAGGCATGAAGAGGAGGGAACGCATGGTTAAGATGCCACCTGCTGACGGCTCCATCTGCGGAGCAGATGTGTTGGAGGTGGAGAAGTGCATGATGCCAGAGTGCCGTGAGTAGCAGCATTGTAACCGCAAGGCTATACTAAAGTGTCTTCTGCAGTTTTGACACATCGTGCTCTTATTTAACCCATTTAGGCCTAGAATTAGAAGGATTCAAAAGACACTTATAGAATCGGGTCAAAATTCTAATGTTCACGACTTTTCAAAAATAGCAGATCTACGAGCTTGCAGCGCGGCACTCGTTGCCGCGCTGTGAGCTTGTATATCTGCTATTTTTCAATAGTTAAAGCATAAAATAATGATACACAAAATGTGTAGCCGTTCTAAATGGGATAAAAAGATGGGTTGAATATTCAAAGTTTCAAACCCATCACTGAGGATATTCAGGAGAGATGAAAAATGATGCCCAAAAGGCATAAAAAAATGGATTATAAAATGGATTTACAAGTAAAAGGCTTTTATTACATTTGTGCTTGAGCCATTAAAGTACACCAACGCGTGTCGGCTTGCGCCTTCTTCAGGATCTAATGACACCCTGAAGAAGGCGCACACACAACAAACTGTAGCGTTCCAATTTTAGTATAATACAAGCTAACACTCTTTCTCTGTATTGGCACCCTGGAGATACACGTTGGTGTATTTTAATATCTCTTGCCTAAATGTAATAAAGTTCTTATAAAATCCACCCTGAATGCCTGGACTTAGATTTGTTATGCCCTTTGGGCATCGTTTTCCCTTCCATGAGCACCGGTGGTTTGAGGGATACCAGTAGTGCTCCTGTAACTTCTTTCTCCTTTTACTGAGGACCTTGGAGAATAATACTCACTGATGGATGAAGTTCTCAGTCACGACTGATTTCAGTCATTTTTATGATATGAAAGTGTATTAGTAGTACTATGGGTCAAACTATCTATAGATATTATATAGATAGAATAGATATATATTTCATAAAAGCAAAAGCCACTGCAATTCCTAGGTCAACCTAGATTTGGAATGATAATGATAATACCAGTATCCAATAGTACCAAGTATCATTATTTATTTTTTTGTATTTTTTTGATACACAGTAGTAGGCTGGCGGACTCATTTCACAATGTTTCACAGAGAACAGATCAAGACAGCTGAGATTTGTTTTTGTTTAATCCCTAAATTACTAGTGAACAAGGTTTAGGAAAAGGCTATCCTAAACATACTCCTCTGCAAGTACATTTACACTGGATCATGAAGACAAATGTGTTATTTGTATGAGCTAGTATATATAGTATATGACAGACCCCCAAAGTAGTCTGTCATGCTAGTGTATTTTGCATTTTGATCTGTTCATTGTAGTTTGCATCAGTGTAATCAGTGGTAGAAAGTAACTAAGTACATATACTCAAGTACTGTACTTAAGTACAATTCTGAGGTATTTTTTACTTGACTTGAGTATTTCCATTTTCCAATACTTTTACTTCTACTCCACTACATCTCAGAGGCAAATATTGCACTTATACTCCACTACAATTATTTGAAAACCTTGGTTACTTGTTACTTACATTTTGATTATTATTACATTAACCATTTCAGCCCTACAGCATATACATTTCGGTCATTTGAAAATAGCCGATCTACAAGCTCACAGGTACATTTTGATGCCATTAGTTTTGTACTTTTACTCGAGTACATTTTGAATTCTGTAACAGACTACTTGTAACAGAGTATTTCTATATTGCAGTACCGATCCTTTTACATAACTCTTTCAGTGCCACCTTTTCACCACTAGAGAGCGCCCAATGGCCATAGAATCCACCATAGACATACGCTGGTATATGCACAAGCCGTGCGCAGCCATGCGCAGCTGAACACTTTCCTTTGTGTCATGAACAGGGACAGGATGAAGTTAGCTTGAAGTTAGCTATTCGCTACCAAGCATTTTAGAAGCCCTATTTTCGGCGATTTAGCCATGATTAAACCTTGCACACCTCATGGATATGCATGGAACAGAGAAAATGAGCTCTAAAGATCCTGGATTGCATTGGAGTGGATGGTAAATATCGGCGGCGCGACGCTCTCGCGGGCCGTGTAAACAGATGACGGGATCGGATGACTAGTTCGGGATCGGCACCCTGATAAGGACAAATAAAGCCGAAACTAGTTCGGGATTGGCACAGTAAGAGTTAAGTAAAACATTTGGGTACTTTTTCCACCACTGAGTGTAACAAACTGATAGAAGTAAGCGCCGTTGGTAGCCTACAGAATCTGTACTGAATAGGTTTTGTTCCATGCAGATACCATCCCCTGCATGCTGACCCCGTGGTCGGACTGGAGTGACTGCAGCGTGACATGCGGGAAGGGCCTGCGGACGCGCCAGCGCATGCTCAAGTCCCCCGTGGAGCTGGGAGAATGCACAGAGGAGCTGGAACAGGTGGAGAAGTGCATGCTGCCAGAATGTCGTAAGTACAGTAGATTCCACACACGTACTGTACGCACGCACACGTCATTATAACATGCTTAAGGTGTTATTATTGTCTTAAGTTCTTATAACTGTGATTATACAATGTTATAAGCATATTCTAATCAATGCATTATTGCGACCGTCAGACTATGAAAACCTCCACCGGCTGTCTGTCTGTCTGTCTGTCCCTCTGTCAGTCCATCCGTCTGTCCGTCACGTCACACTTTTGGCCCTACTCTTATCTCCGGCACCGTTGCCCCTATCCATGCCAAACTTTGCACACACTCTCCTTGGCTGGCAAAATACAACTCACATGATTTCTCACATGGCCCTCTTCTAGCGCCACCATGATGTGTTTTTGCAAAACACATTTTGCCCTAAAATCACTCAAAGCGGTACACAGTATCTCTAAAGTCATGTCATCAACATGGATCTGTCCCATTTCCCATATTCCCTCCTGATTGCCTACGATTGCCTTCTAAAGTTTGTGTATGCGACCTGATGGTCGCTTATCTCCCGATTAAGGAGTCTTACTGGTAAGTATGTTTATGCATTATACACATGGGATACATAGCAAGTGTTATCGAAAAGGGTTCTCACAATGTCTTTCAAATTACACTTGTGGGGACATTTGGCCCTCACAAGTATAGTAATTCTACCACACACACACACATACACACACACACACACACACACACACACACACACACACACACACACACACACACAGAATATTATACTGTACTCTCACGTAGCCAGACAATGGGATGTATGGTGACATAAATTCAATGTATTTGCTAAAACAAAAACAAAAGAATTGTGAGCAGTGCTGCTCAACAGTGCACCTGAAGGTACTGTAGGTCACCCAGCGGAATTGGAGCTGTTGAGGCCATTGTCATACGGACAGACAGATAGACATACAAACTCGGTCAAATATTGGAGCTGTTGGCACCACTCAAAAATAGCGACTTTAAGCAAATGGCGGCTACGGCAGATGGCAACGGTAACCGAAAAATGATCAGTGCTCGATAGATCAACCTGTCGCCGTAGCATCCGTCTGTACTACGCCAGAAGCTCCCTTTCCACATTGCGCCTAAAACGTATAGACGCGTCACCATGGGAACCAAAGCGTTCAGTAAAAGGGGTGGGACCCCGTCGCCGACGGCTGTTTGCTTAACGATTTTGACTGCTACGGCGATTACGTCATAGCAGCCGTTCTCCGCCTGGCGTTGCCGTCTTGAAAATCGTCAAGCTTAAACTGCCTATTATCTGCATTGCAGACTGCAGAGGTCCCTGATATTGGAGTGGTGGCAGGATTGGCAGTGGACACTGGCTTTTTAGCGGCTGTTATAGCAACTACATAGGATTTAGATCTAGAATGGGAAGTGTTGGTTACATGTGCTTCTACTGATAACAAACAGCTTACACCATAGATAAAAGAAGAGAGTGGCAGACGTAGACAGCACCTGATTAAACCGAGTTTACACTCATATTAACACCATGCAAAGGGGGAGATAACACTGCTGCTGCTGTCGTTTTCCTCATTCTCTCTCTCTCTCTATCTCTCTCTCCCCCTTGCTATGCACAGATGATCACATTTACCCTATCCACACCACACATGAGCAGGAGGAGTTAATATTCCTGTCACACACAGTAAAAGACCAGAAAGACAGATTAACATAAAAACGAAAAAAGGTATTGCCTTGTTATCAATTGCATATTATTATATTCATCACGCCGACAGCTTTGTATAATCACTTTGAGATAACGATCATGCTGGTTTCCCTGGGGGATTATCATGTATGCATGACATGTGCAGTGCACGACATTATAACTCAGCCTAATGGAAAGCCACTAAATGTTGTCCTTATCACTGCATAAATCACCTCATCTCATCTTCTTTGGACCTCTCACTAATTCCTTCCTTCCTTCCGTCCGTCCGTCCTTCCTTCCTTCCTTCCTTCCTTCCTCATCACACCTAGGGCTGTCACGATTATGACAGTTTACATGACGATTAATTTTCTCTCAAATAATTGCGATTAACGATTTAATTGTGTTTTTGTCGTTGACAATTACATTTCTGTTTGGCTTTTAGCCTTTGAAGTTATACATGGTAGATATGACACATAAGCTAAATATACAAAGAAATTACTTGACATATTTGACAACTTTATACTTAAAAAAGAACATTGATAGTGGAAATAGCCGATCTACGAGCTTGTAGAACTGCTATTTCTACTATTTTTTACATGAAAACGATTATGACGATTATGAAAAATAATCAGGATTATGTCAAATACTCACGATTAGACGATTATGTAATAATTGTGACAGCCCTAATCACACCTTGCTTCCTCTTCTCAGCCACAGACTGCATGGTGTCCGAGTGGACCGAATGGTCAGAGTGTAACAAGTCCTGTGGGAAAGGTCACATGATTCGGACGCGCATGGTGAAACTCGAGCCTCAGTTCGGTGGAGACCCCTGTCCCGAGACCGTCCAGCGGAAGAAGTGCAAGGTCAGGAAGTGCAACCGCGCCCAGGCGAACAGCGACGAGAAGAAACGGCGCAAGGAGCAGCGCGAGAAGAGGAGGAGCAAACAGGGCCGGGAGGAGATCACTGCCGAACATCCAGGTTAGTTAACCCTCACAACAACTTTCACGGGCCCTTGGTACAAGGATTCACTGGGTCAATATGCCGATGGGCCGGTATGCCGACGAACTAAACCCAACCCTAAACCTAACCTCAGTAACCGTGACGAGTAACTAACCTGCCGACGCTACTCGGAACAACGGACCGGCGGAACAATGAGCGGACCCCGATTCACTGCGGGCCCCCCAAGAATGTTCTTCATAGGGGGAGGTGGTTTAACCCATTTATACTGGGAATTTATACTTACGCATTATTTTGTGCGTTAACTATTGAAAAATAGCAGATCTACAAGCTCGCAAAAATCGTGACATTTTTTTCTTTGAATATTTCAAGTCCTTCTAAGGTTTTTTGAAAAACCTATGTTCTATGTCAGTGGTGCTCAAACTTTTTCATGTGAAGGAGCCCCAAAATTATATGTATTTGGCCACGGACCCCCATCTTAAAATATTTAGTTCCAGGGACCCCCCAGAAGCAACATTTTAGTTACAAATGTCTGCTTAAAAATACATAAATTCAAAGATTTGCACACATTTTCACGGCTTTTCAAAAATAGCAGATCTACAAGCTCGCAGCACGGCACACGGTGCTGCGCTGTGAGCTTGTATATCTGCTATTTTTCAATAGCTAAAGTATAAAATAATGAAGGCCCCTCCACCTTGGGCCCTAGTAGCTCAGGCCCACTTTTCTCAAGTACATTTTGAATTCCGGACTTCTACTTGTAACGGAGTAATTCTACATTGCAACATTGATACTACTTTTACTTAAGTAAAACATTTGAGTACATTTCCCACCACTGCTGATGTCACAGTCAAAACATTTGTGCTTTTCACAGGTTGCAAAATGAGGCCATGGTCGAGTTGGACGGAATGCACCAAGCTGTGCGGCGGGGGGATACAGGAGCGTCTTATGACAGCAAAGCGGAGGTTTAAGGGTGCCCAGCTGCCCAGCTGCAAAGACAGGAAGGAGATCAGGGCTTGTAATGTGCACCCCTGCTAGGAGGTAGAAGGGCAACAAGGGGTGGGTGGGGAGGAAGGGTGATTTACCCATTTAGAACGGGTACACATTATTGTGTATCATTATTTTATGCTTTAACTATTGAAAAATAGCAGATATACAAGCTCACAGCGCGGCACCGAGTGCCGCGCTGCGAGCTTGTAGATCTGCTATTTTTGAAAAATCGTGAAAATTTTGACCCGATTCTACAAGTGTCTTTTGAATCCTTCTAAGATTTTTTTAAAAACCTATGTTTCTATGTCAGCAATCTGGCTAGCCATCATCAAAGAAAAGGTCAGCTAGCCTGTTCTTGAGAGACTACTATGTCAGTGGTTCTCAAACCTTTTCATGTGAAGGACCCCCAAAATGATATTTATTTGGCCACGGACCCTTATCTCAAAATATTTAGTTCCAGGGACCACCCAGAAGCAAAATTTGAGTTACAAACGTTCGCTTTGAAAATACATACAGTATATTCAAATATTTTCACACATTTTCACGACTTTTTCCAAAAATAGCAGATCTACAAGCTTGCAGCGCTGCACTCTGTGCCGCGCTGTGAGCTTGTATATCTGCTATTTTTCACTGGTTAAAGCATTCAATAATTCTAGGCCTAAATGGGTTTTAAGAGATGGCACTGGAGCTGGGAACAAGAGAGGGTGTGGCGCATGTCACACAATGATCCAATGCACTCTGTTTTAGGGCTGAACTGGCACATACTTGAATCAGTATTGGTTGAATTCAGAGACGAGATATGTCTATGAGAACTCTCTTGGTCGCTATAGCTAAATCACTCACTCACCCTGTGCATTCAGATGAATGGCCATCAGAAGGGAATACTGTACTTGAAGGTCTTTCTGAGGTGTTGAGACGAAACGTTTTTAGAGAAGGGGGAAATCCAAAGCCTCCCAGTACAAAACCGAAAGCTCTGGATTTACACCAGACTGATTCTTATCTGTGCTCTAAAACTAGCTCTGTTACATATAAGATTATTTTGCAAGATTACTGTAAACTTGTTGTGGTATAATATATCTTGAATATTGATGATTATGA
Organism: Nannobrachium achirus; assembly: GCF_963921795.1. Taxonomy (NCBI): domain Eukaryota; kingdom Metazoa; phylum Chordata; class Actinopteri; order Myctophiformes; family Myctophidae; genus Nannobrachium; species Nannobrachium achirus. The sequence continues at coordinate 15,371,718 of NC_137816.1, read as the reverse complement.
CATTTCAATTGATTTAATGAGATATATAAATGTTATATCTTGTGGTATCTTTCAGTAGTGCATTATATTCAAGAATTTAAAAGCACAGGTGCCCAGCCATTCCAGTATTTTATAAGCCTTCAAATAACTCTGTTTATAGGACACGAAATGCTCCGCCCCTCCATGATTTTCTATCCAGCTATACTACTGTACACGTAGATGCACCACGATTGAAGTCTATATGATTTGGAGCATTGTTAGAAGATTTTGTTATTTTTTTTGCTGTGGATTTTTTGATAAGAATGTCTCCCAAGATTCTTACCAAAGTCTTGTGTAGATGTTTTCTAGATGTTTCCCTTTCCTTCTCTTTTTCTCTGTTCCTCTAACATATTAATATTTTGGAATAATATCACCTTTACAATAAAAGTAAATGTGACATCTTGTCACATGGATTTGTCTTTTCTCCAAGGGGGGAAGGGGTATGTAAAGTATTAATGTATTTCATATTTTCTGCCACTAGATGGTGATAGCAGCTAGCTTCTAAATAGAGCATTGCAGCGGAAGTGGTTTACTGGGAATCATTCATTTTCCCCACAGACTTTTACAAAAATATTTATAACAATTATGTTAAGCCTCAAACCAAGCCATCCAGGATGGCAGTGAATCATGACCATACAACCTTTCATCCTATGTGAAAACATATTTTAATATTACATTATTTGATATACTGCATTTAATAAATACCCTTTGTTTAGCGATTTTCAAAACGTTCTTTTCATAGAAACAAAGGTCTCATGTTCATGATTCACTGCCATCCTGGATGGCTTTGTTCGAGGCTTAACATAATTGTTATAAATATTTTTGTAAAAGTCTATGGGGAAAATGAATGGGCGATTTTTAAGTGACACCAGTAAACCACTTCCGCTGCGATGCTCTATAATATTTCCCAGAGAGGCCAAGTTCAATATCATTGACTCTTCACAAACACCTGAGTCTGTATTCATTGTGTGAATGTGGGACTTTATCTTTAACTAGCCTATTGGGATTCAAGAACATATTTGCATGAAGACAATAGATGGAAGGTGATTTGTAGTGATTATTTTTACTGTATGGTTGTGTTTGTACAATGACCACAAGGGGGCAGTAAAGATTAACAAATCATTGACTGAAGATGCATTGAGATCCAGTTTAAAGGTAAGTGTGAGAAAAGAAATACAACATTGGAATGTTGATAATACATTTTCTATAATATTGTCTATTATTCTCTATTATTTCCCCTATTGGGAAATACCTCCAACAGATAAAGGTAGTTCTTAAAACAAAATGCTGTATTCTCATTCTTGCCAAACTTGCTTTGCCTGCTATGACTGCTTGTCAGAGAAAGCTTGTGATGAAATGCTTTTGAAGTGAAGCTTTAAGAAGGGATTTTGCCACAATGGCAGTCCAAGCAGTCCCTTTCTGTTTTTCTATTGCAAAGTATGTCACTTGTACTTACAGCAAATATAGATGAGAGAGCTCTACCTCCTAGCTGGTAACTCGTCTCCAATGAATCCTGGTCTCCGTGTGATGGGTGTTATAGCTGGGGGATGGGATCTTCACCATGCATTCTTTGGTGTGGAACTCTGGGGACAGGGGTGAAAAATTCAATACACACACCTCACAATGCCATTCCTGTTTCCATGCCAACCAACCACACATTTAACAGACATGGGAAACACAGAGAGGATTCTCATGGTTGTGATTAAGCATTATCGCAGTACACTTTAGAGATGGGGAGAAAGGGTTGACATGATACAAAAAAGATGGTGTAAAGATGAAGCCGTGTGTGTGTGTGTGTGTGTGTGTGTGTGTGTGTGTGTGTGTGTGTGTGTGTGCGTGCGTGCGTGCGTGCGTGCGTGCGTGCGTGCGTGCGTGCGTGCGTGCGTGCGTGCGTGCGTGCGTGCGTGCGTGCGTGCGTGCGTCTGCGAGCACGTGTGTGCGCGTATTTAAAACCTTCCTAGATTCCATCCAGGTTGGTTCTGCTACCCCTGTTGCTACAGCAACCAAGCTTTCTGCTCTAAGACTGAGGTTGGAAGTGAAGCTACTGTAGATTGTCATCTCAAACATGCAGTTATGCTAGTTAAGCCGTTCCCTTGATATTGTAATGGCTTTCCCAAGCCTGGTCTGTAGATAAGCTCATAAATAATGAATAGTTAAGGACTCGTTGTGAACGGAACGTGAGCAAACATCTCATGAAGATCTACAAAGCACACAAGGTTTAGAAGTAGTGTAAGGGATGTAAGCAAGCATGCAAAATGGAACAAAACAACACAACACAAGGGAACATATTCCCTGGGCTCACAAGGATTTACCAATTCTACACATGTTTCTAGCTCCAGTCAGAGCAGTGGTTCTGAAAGTGGGATACGGGGGTCTCCAGCTAAATGTTTAGACAATTAGGAACCAAATGGACCCTTACAGGTCTGTAACACGGTGTAAATGGAACCACATGGACTATTACGGGTTAATTTGGTTCCATGTGTACACTCTCTGAGTTATGGGCTCCTTGGTGTAATGCATACCAAGCTGGGGGTCCTTGAAATGAAAAAGGTAGAGGTCTTGACAACAGCTGGCTCAATTAACTTCATTCTATGGGAACTCCAACTTTGTGCCTCCAGCAGCTTACAGTGGGCGAATTGCAAAATTGTGTTGATTGCATGGCAATCGTGTAACATTAAACAATCACCTTTTAGATCAGTGCATGGTTTCTCTCAAGCCTTAGTTGCAGCAAATCAATACGTTTGTCCTCAAGTCAAGAATATTCTCACATTGAATGCGGGGGAGGGGTGCTCTCTCGGTGGGGGGTGTGTCTACATCCTTGCCAGGACATCAGTGGTGGAGGATGGCAGCAAGCAAGCAACTCACACAGTAGTCATGGGGTGGAATTAGCAAAGACTAGAAGAATATAAGAAACAAGACAGGGCCTATTAACAATCTGCATGCATATCTTCACTGTCCGGCAGAAACCTTGTATCTCCAAGTTTCAAATTTGCACGTTTTTTTTGGAAAAATGAAAGCCCTGCCTCATCATAAAACTAGTGAAATTAGCAGATCTACAAGTTCTACGTGCACATTTGAAACATTTATGTGCTTGTAGATCTGCTATTTTCACTATTTTACATCAGTTTTTTTTATGATGAATAAAAACGGTTTTGGACATACAAGGTTTCCACCCGACAGCAGCGATGAGCTGGGAGCGTGTCTAGGTTCCCTCCTCCCCCTGTGTTCCCTCAGCCAGTGCTGCCAACTCTAGCATTGGACCCTCTTCACACGCCCTCACACCACACCTACTGTTTCTCTCTCTGTCCGAAAGAAAATCAAATAATGCCGATCTCAGGATCCACATGATTTGATTTATTAGCAAGAGCTCCCCCATAGTTCACCAGGATGTCATATCACCAGTACAGTATCGCCTGGCAGCAAGCTGTGCGCTTGTTTGAAACCGCTATACTGTTATATGCAGCTAATATCTGCTATAGTATGTAGTTCTACACATTACAGTACAATGTGTGTGTGTGCCTGCCTGCCTGCCTGCCTGTCTGCCTGCCTGCCTGCGCTCGTGCGTATTTGTGCACGTGTGCTGTAAGTAAGTGTAGTGTGGGTGCATACAATACAGGTATGTATTCATGCCTTTGTATTAGAAAGTGAGGTGGCCACAGTATGGTTTCTACAGTCACAAGTTCTTTTCAAATTCTTATTTTATTCTTTGTTAATTTATGATCTTTAAGTAGAAGAATGTCACTGCCTCTAATGGAGCTAGCAGCTGTGTTGTAGTTTACTGTAGTGTCTGTACAGCATATGACACATTCATAAAGAATCAGATCAGGTGGATGGCAGGATCCACATGGGAACAGTGTGGCACCAGCTTGTGGCCAGCCTGTGGCCTCAGTCATCTATGGCAGTGGTTTTCAACCTTTTTCATGTCAAGCTCCATTTTTTATTCGGCATTTGAGCCACGTACCACCATTCAATCAGATTTAGCCTCTCCCAAACCCAAAACTTAAAGTATTTTGTTATCGTTGGATAGGATTTTGTCCACAACTCCATGCTGAATTGATGTTGGTACCATAACAGGCAAACGTTGATCATAATAACAATTCTTCTATATTGTATTTTTTTGGGGGGTCTACTGTCCTAGACTGACAGGAAATGGGGGGAGAGACGGGGAGTGACATGCGGCAAAGGTCGTCCGGATCTGGACTCGAACCGGCGACACCGCCAGGCATCAATGCCTATTGCCTATGTGGCAATGCCTAAGTGGTATGCCCCCGGACCAGTAGGCCATCAGGCGCCCCTTCTACATTCTCTAATCGTATAACTAATGCACTAAATGCAGGTGTTTAACAATACTTATACTGTAGTGTAAAATGAAACCAAATGGACCCATTTGGTTTCATTATACAATCTCAAGAGTTAAGGGTCCATTTGGTTACCAACTCTCCATCATTTAGCTGGGGACCACCTGGAACCCCCTCAAGGACCACTGGTTGAGAACCACTGATCTATGTCATGACATGTGACAGACCACACATTTAGTTATTAGGTTTCAGCCTGATCTCAGCCACAGCCTGATCACCCATTGTCTCACCCCTGAAAGCCAGAGGTATATGGGAGCAATAGACCCAGCAGTTAGAATTGAGTTGATTCCGCACATCAATTTATGGATCACCCATAACAGGCCAGCTGTTGGCTTGGGTGTACTTTTGTTTTCAAAGCATAATCATAGTAATGGTGTCTCTGCTGAGTCTCTCGATCTAGTGCCGTCGACTTCTCATAGTTTATCTTAGAAATAATTAGACTCTCAGCTAATTTCTCATAACTTCACAATTGAACATCTGCTTCACCAAAATCCGTCCCCAAAGTATACTGTATTAGTGTGAGAGCTTTACCTCCAGACAGGGGCGTCACAAGGGGTAGGAAAGTGGGACTGAGTTACTGGGGCCCAAGATGGAGGGGCCCTAATAACTTTATCTATTGACAAATAGCAGATATACAAGCTCACAGTGCCGCGCTGCGAGCTTGTAGATCTGCTATTTTTGAAAAGTTGTGAAAATGTGTGAAAATCTTTGAATATATGTATTTTTTAAGCGAACATTTCTAACTCAAATTTTGCTTCTGGGGGTCCCTGGAACTAAATATTTTGAGATCGGGGTCCGTGGCCAAATACATATCATCTTGGGGGTCCTTGACAGAGGTTTCTTGCACACATTTTCACGATTTTTCAATAGTTAACATTCATGGGGGGCCCGCAGTGAATCCTTGTACCCAGGGCCCAGAATTTGGTGTGACGCCCCTGCCTCCAGACTACTGTTGGAGTAGCAGGGTAGAGCGATTTCAACATCCTGATTATGCTGATGTTATGTAATCACAGAGCCATATGATCTTAATTATGATGCTTGTAATCCTGATGGATCTCACTCTTCAGGCAGTAATCTAAATGATAATGTGCATGCAGAGATTCAGTTAATATATTTACACACTTTTTGCATGTTTTTAATGACATCTTGTCATATGCAGTACAGTAACAATTGGCCCACATAACCAGATCATGTGCTCTAAAGGATAATATAATAATATGCAACGCATATACAAGAGTTCCATAATGAATTGCTGTTTCATAGAGTGACAAGCTCTGTAAATTGTAATTTGTGTTTGAACAGCTTGAACAATTATCTGTCTATTTGAAGAAGGCACTGCAATGTGCACAAGATGGCGGAACACCTCCAGTGATTGCTGTGCTATACAGGTATACAGTAGATTTCAACGTTTATTCAAAAAACGTTCTCTATGCTATGTTTCATTTAGACATCAGGCAGAGAATTTAGCAGAGTATGGAGCCACAAGAGACCGAGAAAAGGTTAAATCTTTCATGGGCTTAGAGGGTATGGAGGAGGGGATTATAGAAGAGAAGATGCTGCCATAATATTCTCAACAAGCCTGTTTCGTCTCCCTTTACCTTTGAGTAAACTTGTAAACTAGTCACAGATAAAAGAAAGAATACAACAAAGTGAGCAAATGGGGAAATTGTGTATTTTTCAACAGATCGCTCCCTCTGGCTCAGCAGGCAGTTCATCTGTCTGGAGGTTCATCTGTCAGAGGAAATATAGAATTTCATAAACTAATAACACTTGGAAGGGAAAATCAATATGGCGGCCAGACTGGCAAGGGTTCTTTCCCCACAAATGTATAGACCATAGCAAAGCATCAGTTTGAGTTTATAATCGATTTGCACAAACAGGTGGTATCTGTGTGGAATACGCCTGTCGTCTCTGTTGTGTGGAAACCTTGCATGTAATGAAAAAAAAAATCTGTTCCAGTAGATGTCAAGATTTAATTAGTCACATGCTCTTGTTAATAGATTTCATTGGTTCAATATTTACAGGGACAGAGTAGAACTTTTACTTTCACTTTCAAAATCATACAACATTGCAAATATAGAAGATATTTAATGTGTGACACTCTTGTACGTTGAAGAAGACATTAATATACAGAAAGAAAAATGTATATGGAAGGTTTCTGCCTGACAGCAATGCTGAATATAACCAAATATAATATATATAACCAAAACAAATATAAGCAATGTTAAGAATATAACCTAATCTGAGTATAGCAGCACAGCTTTCCTGTCTTGACAGTGTGCTGAATACAAATAAATCATTCAGTTTTCCACCAGAATTTATCACATTATGGTCAGAATGAAAATGGACATAATACGGTAGATTTTCTTTTTCTCTTTCAATTACTGCTGCTTATCATTAGATTTTGGAATTCAAAAATTGTTTAACCTTGGAGGCCCAGGGCCAGCACCTTTGCAGCGCTTGCATTTTCATTATTAATTTGGTCCAGGATAAATGGCAGACACATGCACAGATAAGTCCCTATCAGTGGTGTAAAGTAACTAAGTAGATTTACTTACTGTACTTTTTTTTAGGTAAAATCTTTAGGTATTTGAGTATTTCCATTTTTCCAATACTTTTACATCTCGGATCCAAATATTGTATTTTTACTCGACTGTATTTATTTTAAACTAGTTCTAGTTACTTTAACTTTGCAGATATAAATTATAATTTTATAAAACAGAAACCACTTTAGCCTTATTTTATACCTTGAGCTATTTGACAATAGACGATCTACAAGCTCACAACCGCATTGTGAACTTGTAGATCTGCTATTTAGAAACATTTTGTACTTTTACTTTTGGTACTATAAGTAGCCTACACTTTCATACTTTTTTTCATACTCAAGTACATTTTGAATTATTTTACTTATATTTCTATATTGCAGTATTGATACTTTTATGGTATGGTATGGTTTATTTCTTAATCCCTGAGGGGAAACATGTTTTGCCACCTGAGCTTACTTACTTAAGTAAATGTGAGTACTTTTTCCACCACTGCAGTCGAAAAGTGGCCTTTTTGTGGCGTTTTCTTTCTTTTCTCTCACTCTCTCTCTCCTTACAGTTTACAGTTTACAGTTTACGCATTTAGCAGAAGCTTTTAATCCAAAGCGACGTACAAAAAAAGCAGATAATACAATATACAATATAATCACTATAATAAACAAGATAACATGTCAGAATATCAACAACAATATAGCATATGAATATCAATCTAAAAAACAATATAATCAGTAAAGAAAAGGATTCTAAAAAATCTACAAACAAAACGCTAACTAGCTTCAAATATCCTTCTCTCTCTCCACCAGGAGGCAGATTTTTGTAAACCATTTATTTTTCTATTACTCCTACAGATTTCCTGTAGATTCCTACAGATCAAAACCTCACGCGAATCGGTACACATTATCTCTATATGGTCATTTGATCAAGACATAGCCGGTCCCTTACGACCATGCGCGCACATGTCCACTTAACTCTACGTCAACGAGCCTGATCGCACAGACGCACTGACACAACACACAACGAATGGTCCGTCTCGAATTGTCCTCATTCTCAATATTACATTCATTTACTATGGATGCCTTGCATGTTGGCACACATTCACAATGAAGACAAGCATTAATCTGTGTATTGACCCGACCCTACTGTGAAATTGCTATAACATAACCGTAAAGGCCTCTAAAACTTGATGGCCCTATGACAGGCTGATTTACTCTTGGATCATACAATCAAAATTATTGCGACAATCAAAACCTCGACCAGCTGTCTGTCAGTCTGTCACACGTCACACGTCACACTTTTGCCCTGCTCATATCTCCGCAACCGGTGCCCCGATCCATGCCAAATTTTGCACACACACTCCTTGCCTGCCAAACCACAACCTCACAACACATCAATTCTCACATGACCCTCTTCTAGCGCCACCATGAGGCCGATTCTTGCAAAACACATTTTTTTAAACACTTTTTTGGACACTGCTCCATACACATTTTGCTCTCAAATCACGCTGCGACCTGACAGTCGCTTATCTCCCGATTAGGGAGTCTTACTGGTTTTCCCCTTGAATTCCTTATTATTACGATACTTCCCAAATAACTCCACGCTCATTTCCACCATGTTGATTTTTTTTCAACTTTGCTGGCCCAATAAGCTACCTGGCCTGGTGGAGAACCTATGCTCTGAGTAGGCCTACCACATTTTTTCTCTTTTCTTTTTTTCGTTTCCCCTCCCCCCAAAAAAGTTCTGTGATAAATGGCATTCTAAATTGTAGATATCATTTGTACACTGTTTTATACTACGACTACAACTACTACTACAACAGCATAGTGCTGCATGATGCTGTTACAAAACATAGAAACAAATAAAAATAGACAAGAAAAGAAAAGAAATGAAAAGACAATTGAGAGCTGTATGCTATCTACAGATAGAACAGGGTAAGATGAACCACTTGAACCAAGTTGCACTGGAAGCAAGAAAAAGTGAGATGGCAGTAAAATCAAAACATCTCAACATACGTATTTCAGGATGTCTTCTATCATTTGAAATTATGAGTTAGCATCTATGACAAAAGGCCATTTTGGGTGGAAAAAATACACTGGGAATAATGAAATACATAAATATATATATAATAATTTTATGGTGTGGCCCCTAAGATGATCCAAGTCAGGGGGTAAGTTAACCCACATGATATTCTAAGCTTTAACAGTTTAAACTTGAACCAATAATGTATTTACTTTTCAGAATGTTTTTAATAACACGTTTCCCTTTTGTAAATATTCTTATTTCTTTTCTTACGTTTTTTTTAAACCGTAAGATAAACTATTAACACATATGGTGCCAACCCCGAGTTTCCCGAGTTTGTTTTCAAATAGACCGCTGTGCCAACCCCGAGTTTCCCGAGTTTGGCCTTAATTACTTAATTAGGTTAATTACACTCTCACCCATCTTGTGACAAAGTTTGTTGCTTCTGTGATAAAAAATAAGTCAGAAATCACATATTCAACAAGTAATGTGACCAAAAACAAAGACAAATGCTTCCCATGAACCACAATATTGCTAAACCATGGCTCAAATGGCTCAAATATGAAATTCATAATAACTCGCTATGACGAAATGCTTTTCAGTGCGTCCAGGCCATAGAGTATATATAAAAGGTCCAGGCTAGTCAATTTCACCTTTATTACACACGATGGCGCCATTGTCAGATTAGTGTACCCCCTGCTGAAGTGAAACCAATGGACTGAAGCAAGCCAGCCAGGGTGTGTGTTTGTGACACACTATCTACTTGTGTTGTGATCATCACCCACCAACAACTCTAGTCTGCCTGCCTATCGTTACATTATTCTGCAGCTTCATCATCACATCAAACAAACGAGTGGGTCGCTGTAATTTCTACTTCACCATCAAAGATGGCGACGCTGCGCTACAACAGCAGCGGGACTATCCATTTTACTCATCATCATCATGATCACCGTTTGAGCGCTGCTCAATCAACTCCAACGGTGCAGACTGCTCCAAACGGCAAACGGTGATAGTTCGCTGGGTAAGTGGCTCAAACGTGCTGGCTGCGGTGCCGCCGCCGCGTCGCCGGGCCGGTTCTCCCCGTCCCCGATCAACTCCAAACGGGCAGTCTTCTCCAAGCGGCGTCGCGGTGCCGGGCCGGTTCGGTTCTCTAGACGCCGATCAACTCCAAGCGGGCAGGCTCTTCCAAACGGTGACGCGGAGCCGGGCCGGTTCGGTTCCAAACGCCGTGATACGGCTCCTTCGCGGGTCGCCGTCAAGTCGTCCTGGTCAACGTACCACGATGTCCCGATCACGCACCGTGATGTCCCGGTCCTCACGCTGCTTAGCCGTCGGCCGGACCGATTGTCCGCACGCCGTGATGTCCTGGTTCCTCCTGGTCCACTCCAAACGATTGTGGTTCATCATCACCTCAGTAACCTTACCTCAGTAACTAAAAACCTGCCCACGCTAGCCGGAACAGCGGCCCGTCGGGATAGTGAGCGGACCCCCACAAGAATTAGTCGGTCGCGGTGACAAACAACATATTCTTCATCATCATCATCATCATCATCATCATCACAACACACTCTAGTCTATCACGGGCTGCTGTGAATGTCCTGTTAGTGGGTCACTGTGACAAAAAAACGTGTTCTATTTCATTACAACAATGTCACCTCCTTCAAAGACGGTGGCGCTAACAACAGCAGCTGGTCGCGGTGGTGCGCGGAACCAGTCGCTAACGCGAGTCCATTCAGCTCTCAGAAGTCGCAGTCTAAAACAGCCGATCTACAAGCACACAACGCCAGCCGATCTACAAGCACACAACGCCTCGCATGGGGAGGCGTTGTGTAGTCCCCTGACTGACTCGGTGAAGAGTGGAAACCACAGCGAGATCGAAGGCACACATCCCATTCCCAGAGACCCAGACCACAACTTTCCAGTGAGTTTGTATTTTATATATATATAGCCTATATAATCGTCAGATGAATCAATTTATTTTTTATAATCTAAATCGCTCTGGGTAGGATAAATGTGTCTGCTAAAACTTTTAGGCTAAAGGTGTAAATTGATTTGTGTTTTTTTTCCTCCCATCTGGGAGGGGGAGAGAGAGAGAGGGCTGGAGGGATAGATAAATGTGTTTATTGTGTGTGTGTGTGTGTGTGTGTGTGTGTGTGTGTGTGTGTGTGTGTGTGTGTGTGTGTGTGTGTGTGTGTGTGAGAGAGAGAGAGAAAGAAAGAAAGGGAGGGAGGATAAAGCTCCATTGAATTGACTGTGTGATTGATTGTGTGAGAGAGAGGGTTAGAGAGAAATGTATTGTGTGTGTGTGTGTGTGTGTGTGTGTGTGTGTGTGTGTGTGTGAGTGAGAGAGTGAGAATGTATTGTGTGTGAGAGAAAGAGGAAGGAGGAAGAGAGAGAGAGAAAAAGTATTTATTGTTGTGTGTGTGTGTGAGAGAGAGAGGGAGGGGAGAGAGAAATAGTGTGTGTGTGTGTGTGTGCGTGCGTGCGTGCGTGCGTGCGTGTGAGACACATTGTATTGTATTGTAAATGGATTTTATTTTTCTATATTTATAGGTAGTGGTTCGTGCAGAGGAGCCTGCTGACTTCCCTTTGGAGAACTGAAAACTTTCCTTGGCCTGCCTGCTGTTTCTGACCGGCCTCATCTCAACTCACACGTGCACGCACGCAGCCTCTGAACTGTGAACATGCACATGCACACGCACACGAGCATGCATGCAGACTCTGAACTGTGAACGTGCACACGTACAGGCGCACGCATGCACGCGCGCAGACACACAATGTGAGAAACAATGTGAACAAGCCAGAGAAACACTGAACTAGCAAGAATACACTTGATTGAAAACGGTAAAGAAACAAAATAAAAAACACTTATTTGTCTTATTCTTTTGTATTTCTTTGAAGGAAAAATACTGTAAATACAATATTGAAGTCATTGAAATCAAAGCTAAAAAGATCAAGTGAGTTTTCAGCCTGATACAGTATCATTCACTAAAAGCTGTTTTTCTCAAAACAAGGTCTAAAAAGGGGTCATTTTTGGCCGTTTTCTTTTTTTTGTCTGGCCTATAAATACAGAAGCGAACATCGTAGAAACATGGTTCTTGGACCGGGTGAAACTAGAGAATCTCCTCTTTCATTCGATGTGTTGTGTGATTTTGTCACGATAAAACTGAATGCGGAGGCTGTCTTCGAAGTTGGTCAAAAAGATGGCAAGAGCACAGTACAGACAGAAATAAGCCATGGCAACAGATGTGTTAAAACCAATTAAATGAAGAAATCCAGAACCTTTTAATATTTGCAATTATTATAATATTGAAAACTTCTCTTAAATTAGTGTATTCATAAAAATGTGTTTTCTTACGGCTATTTAAACCGTAAGATAAACTATTAAAACCAATTAAATGAAGAAATTCTGAACCTTTTAATATTTGCAATTATTATAATATTGAAAACTTCTCTTAAATTAGTGTATTCATCAAAATGAAAGATCATTCCACATAATTTGAGTAGCAAAGAAAAATAGGCTATGAATGGTGATTCAATTTACCCCAAGGCATTTGGTTCATCTTGCCCCACGGCCACCATTTTGACAAAACCTGGCTAGCTTAATGCTTAAGGCTGATCTTTAGCTAAACAATTCACATACATTGGAATATCACCAACATGCATGATATATAAGTTTAGACCTGGGTACATTTGCTTTAACATCATTATAGCCAGGGATGTAGTGGGGGGGGGGGAACGCGGGGGTACGGAGTGCCCACACTTCTCTCAAGTCAAGTCAGTTGATATTATATTTTCAGGTCGTTCTGACCCAGCAATTGGTTGAAATAGGCTCGCCAGCCGTGCTGAGATGAGCATGACTAACAGCAGATGGTAATATAAGATTTGAAAATGGATTAATTAATTGGAAATATCAGTTGTGGAGCTATTTTGCATGGGAAGTTTGGCTGATGATCCGGTCATCAAATTATTGGTTGAGAACCACTGGTCTAAGGCTATTTCTGCTGCAGCGCAGACCTGTTTTAAGCCAGCGAAAACGGTATGTGCACGCGCACGGACGCACTTGCGTGCACGCGCGGGGAGTGCCCACACTTCCAAATTTAGCACTACAACACTGATTATAGCATACAAGTAAAACACTTTTTTTTGTGTAGAAATATGCTTGCCACTTTGCGTCACTTTGCGTATGTGTCTGTCAACTCCACAGCTAGGTGGAAATGATTTTTCTTATTTTAAGGTCAAATGACAACTCGTGTATAGTTTTAAAGATACAGGGGGTGGTTCAACTTACCCAGATCGAATGAGGAAAACTTCATGGATAACAATTTCAGTGTAGATTTGTCGAATCCTCAAAACACAAATTACAGTAACAGATGATATCAATAGTATGCATATTAAGAACCTACTCCCATTCAGGGACGTGCAGAGAATGTTAGAGAGGCAGGGGCTGAAATTTCTAAAAGGGCCTTTTGGTAAAAAATATCGAAAATAATAGACCTCCAAGCTCACAACGTGTCGCAGCTTGGAGGTCGGCTATTTTCGGTGCTTGATACCACACTGAACTAAGCATAATCAAGTGAATACTGGAGATGTGGCGTCCGGGCGGCATGGATTTCTACACTGAGAGGGCAATTCTTTCAACATAAGATGCTGCATTCAAGTTCAGGAGAGTTTGGACATGGAAATTCTCTCGAACCCTGCCTTCAGGAATGGCATGGAAAGAGGACGCTTGCATTTCTTTCACCATAGTAAAAACTGCATTCATGGTCTGGAGAGAGCACTTTTTACAGATGGGTAAGGCTGCTCCCATTAATATCTAGACCTAAAAGAATACAAATCTAAAAGAAAGATGATTTTTTTTGGCCTATCTCTTAAGGGGAACACACACTGGACGGAGTGGACGCGGAGGCGGCGCGGAAGCAGCGCGTCAAAACATACGGCCACATTATTTTCAATGAACTAACCCACATCGGCGCCGGCAGACGCACGCAGCCGCGTGTCTGCTGCCTCGCCTGCTGCGCCGATACGCTGCTGTTCTATTTTTCCAGTGTTTCCGTGCGGTGAACATGTTCTCCCATGGTTCTCCCCACAGGGGAAATGGATGTGCTGTGTGGCAGCGCGCCGCATCCAGTTGGGGTTACCGCGCGGCACTTCACGTGCGTCGATACCGCGACGTGACGCTGCGCAGCCGTCCGCGTTCAGTGTGTGCTCCCCTTAAGTCATCTTGGCCACCTGATACCTAGAGCTACTTAGAAATCATCCCATTGAATACAGCCGTTGTCACCGTTCTCATCCCATGGCTGGAAGGTCCCTACCGGTCTACCAGGAGGCTCTGGTAGGCTGTTATCAGGCATTCTATGGCTGATTCAATGTTAACGCATGTGCTGTCACAGGCTGGAGTCATATTGAAATACAGCACGAAACCCAACTCTAGCACCTGCCTCGGCAGCATGCCTCGCTAATCATTAGGACTAGGACTAGGACTCCGTAGGCCCCAGAGGTCGCAGGTACGATTCCCCACTCCAGCTACCACTGCTCCCCTTCCCCCTTGCGCTCCTTGTGGGCATCACTGGGTTGAGTTCAGCTGGGTTAAAGCTGATAAAAAAAGCAGCTGGGTTGGGCTGCGATATCTGAATTTCCCCCGCGGGAGGAGTAGGTATTCATTATCATTATCATTAGACTTTCAGCCCCAAACTCCTAGCACAGGGGTCTTCAACAGGGGGTCCGGGACCCTCAGAGTTACTACAGGGGGTCCTCCAAATCTTTGAGTGATAGAAAGTTTATTATTATTATTATTATTATTATTTTACTTTTTTATATTAACCACTTGAACCCTAGTGTCAATATTCAGAGAACTTTAGACAAAAATTGTAGATCTACAAGCTCACAACGCTTCGCGCTGCGAGGCGTTGTGAGCTTGTAGATCGGCTATTTTCGGCAAAGAGCTTTGGTATAGAGGGGGAAAAAAGCAGACTAAGTACAGAGTGAAGGGTCAAGTTTATTAAGTATTGACAGCTCAAGTGGTTAAATATCTGAAAACACAAATTGACATGAATCCAAAATACACTGATGATTGTGCTGTCAAACAATTAAACTATATGGAATCTATGAACAGGTTGTGGGGTGGTCCCTGCTTCATCTCTCTCTCAACTAAGGGGTCCTTGGCCTGAAAACGTTGAAGACCCCTGTCCTAGCATCGTCGGAGGCACGCCGTTAGCGTTCTGCCGACTCAGCGCCGTGTGAGTTATGTCCCGATGGGCACAGAATTGTACATTATATTTTGGGAAAAGCGTTCGTCCCAACTGCCAACCAAGTGACTACTGGCCAATCACAGGGCAGATGTATCACCTTGGCACTACTCTGCTTGGTTGTAGGTCTAACCAATAGAGTCTGTTTGAAACCTTTTTTTAACTGCCCCTTGGAAAAAGAAAACACTGTGAAGAACTAGACTCATATTCGCACAGTGATATTGTCTGGCTATGCGAGGCTACAGTAGGTAGGGCTTATAGTCCAGGGGTTCCCAAACTTTTTTGGCTCAGGGCACCCCTATAAATATTATTTTCATCCGAGGCACCCCTACATTATAGTCATCATTTTCACTCCCAACACCTTATATTTATGCCATATTTTAGCGATTATTTACGTTGCGAGGAAAACGTTGAGATAATAGCCATTTTGTCAGAACTGACTGAAAATAACTTTGTACTTAAAATGATACTAAGTATTTTGTGTCCAAATGAATTCCAAATATTATCAAATTATCTCGCGGCACCCATGAACTGCCATCGCGGCACCCCAGGGTGCCCCGTCACCCACTTTGAAAACCATTGTTCTAGTCCGTCCTTTCGCCATCTTGGACTTTCTATACCTATGTTAAATGGGCCTGATGGACCTTTTTATTGAGATTGTGCTATGACGGCACCTATTTGTATATATTAAAATTGAATAATAGGACCACGTCAATCTGACTCAGACATAAACATAAACAAACCTGATATGCCCATATATATGCAGGACCATGCCCACATCACTCTGACTTAAGCCCTTGCACACAGGCGCGTTTATCCGCAGGAATAAAACTGACAATTTTCTTTTTTTAAAGAAAACGATGATTCTCTACGACCTCATGCACACCGGATCCGAATTAGCCGTGCGACGAGTGGCTGCGGCCGTCTGTTTTCTTTTCTCGATCTTAGGGTGGTTGCACACTGCACTGCATGTTTTCGTTGCGTTTTGGAAATCCGAAAGCTGTAGGCCAGGGAGAGAGAGAGGAAAGAGAGAGAGAGCAAGGGAGCTGCGAAAATCGGAAAAAATCAACCCTGGTCCGAAAATAAATACGAAACCGGCGGCAGTGTGCAAACGTGATTGACATAACGTGAGGTTGATTTTTTTATTCACGCACTCCGAAAATCACTCCGATATTCGGCCCGAAAAACGCAGCAGTGTGCAAAGACCTTAACCCAGTTCGATTTGTGCATCTTGTCGCATGCGGTAAAAAACACATCACTCCTTTTATGACTCCTTTTAGGATCCGCAGCGCCGATTCCGCACAGCATTGCACACCAAATCCAATGCGTTTTATTCATGCAGCAAACGAAAAACGCAGCTGTCCTGTGTGCAAAGGGCTTAACCATAAACAAACCCAACATATATCTTCTGTTGTGTGGTGTGGTATTGCATTCCATTTTGCTTACTTTTCTCATGTAACAAATAATGAATTTCAGTGTCAAGGGTCAATGTACAGTAACAGCCTCAAGTAAGCCCCAAGATTGTTAGACACACAACACACACACACACACACACACACACACACACACACACACACACACACACACACACACACACATACATGCATTGATGTTGTAGTATTGGCTTTTAGAAGGCCAAAGCAGTGGTGCATCATTAACATCGCATTAATTCAAATTAATATGTAAGAACTATGAATAACTGGATGAAGATATTTAATATGTACATACGGTACATGCACATAATACTGTATCAGTATGACTACCACCACGAAGCAACTAAGATTGACTCAAATATGGATTATGGTTAGTTTGACCCCGAGGCATCTTCTGTAAAATTGGGAAATGTCCAAGCATGACTTGTTTTTATTACCTCCCTTTGCTAGAGTTTAGGATAGTACATGATGTGAATGTATCAGTATGAAACCTTTTGTACCAAGATGACACTTGCCTCAAGCTATCTCGGGTCCAGTATGCATTGAGCCGTGGCAGAGAAAAGCCTGTCCGAAGCGTTGGGTCCAGTGGCGTCAGTTCAGCAAAAGCTACGGTATGGCAAAGATGGCACTCCTCATGGAAAAGAGGCATTACATTTTGTATAACACGGTTCTATTGTGAAAATAGCCGATCTACATGCTCACAAGCATGTAGATCGGCTATTTTCACAACGTCTGAAAAAAATGAGTTTTGTCAGTTTTTTACACAGGTTTCTACGGTTTCTTGGGCTGGATATGGCAGCCTGGAATGGTTGTTCAAGTGCAGCTAAACTTGGCATGTTAGTAAACGTGCCACAATTAACAATAATGCATTGCACCTGTGCAGCTGACCTACGGAACCTGTGAATATACCATTTTGTCAAGATGGGGAGAATAAAAGTGTGGAGTATATAATTATAATACCTTGTTAAAGTGACCATTTTGTTAAATTTTGCATTTGTAGTTAGTTTACTGTAATTTAACAACATAATACCCAGCACAGATATAGACAAAGAGACATTCATGGATTTCTATTTAAAAGTAACTTTTATTTTCCCCCTGGACCCAGGGTATGGCAGCTGCATACACCCCTGGCATACCCAATTGACGCCCCTGGTTGGGTCATGAGAAAATGTCTATCACTATTGTGTATTAACCACTAGCCTTAGCATCGCTATTCCAGGCATGTCAGCCTTCAAGCCCGTACTGAAGAGGCACTTATTTACTCTGGCTTTTGGAATGTAGTGTGTTTATTACTGTACTGACTTTATTCCTTCCATCCATCCATCTTTCCATCTTTCCATATAAACGTTATTTTGCCGCGCTACTCCTCCCACAGTTTTGGTGGAACGCACTGGGGCCATATGTCAAATCTTCATCGGGACACGTAGGGTTTGCTATTAGAGATATGTTATATAGTTTAATTTATATGAATGTATTCGTGAATTAATTTTCTCTATTGACTTTAATTAAAATGTTAACCTTTCCCAAATATGGAGATGACTGACATCATAGATGTCTGACATCATAGACCACATGAGACTGACACAATATGTCCATATATGGCCATTAATATATTAGAGAATACATTTTCCCCATTGAATGGGGAAAATTCAAGTAAGATGGAATTAATTTGCAAGGTGTGACTTGTGTCACGGCAACCACACTTGCAATTGAATTTCCAATTGCATCTTTCGAGTTAATTGATTATTTGTATAATTATATACGTAGATACAACACTTGCAATTTCCCAGAATTGCAAGTTTTCTGATAATAGAATTGCAGAATTCAATTTCCAAATGTGACTCGCGTCAGGGCAAACAAACCCTATATTATGTTATGTTATGTTGAGTTATTACTTATCTTTCTAAGGGTGTTTTTATTTGTAGTGTCTTCTATTTGTAGTGATTTTATCTAGAAACCGAGGTCGATGGTCACATTCAAAAACCTTTTGTTAGTGCTATTGGCACTAACACAGAATAGAGTCCCTAAGGGAATTTCCTTGTCATGTTATCCTGCAGTTGCTGGGGAAACACATTCACAAATCACCAAGCAGTATCTGAAATTGAATGGCATGCCAGAGCAAGCCTGGAGACTCAAAGTGCTTCTGCAGGCAGTGATTGTCATTGTTTAATTAAAGCTTGAGTGGGTCAACAACAATGGAAAGATATACAATTATTAATGTCAGATTGTCAGCCACAGTAAATAGCTTAGGTAACATATTACCATAGGATATGACAGGATCACTTTTTTAGGCCTTTATAAGCTAGAATATCAACACAAGTTAAACTATGTAATAGTTTTAAACTTACAGGAAACATCTATTGGTCCCCTCTTGTTTTCGCTTCGCACTAAATATCTTCTATCACTTTTAAATCTTCTATTTTCACGGAATGCTCCCCCCAGAATAGGGATGCTAGGGTTCAAGTGGTTAAAGGAGTAGTTCACCCAGAAAAAAAATTAAATAAAAAGATCAAATCTGTCAATTACACACCCCTTGAAGCCTTTAATTTGCGGGGATTTAATTGTTTTTGTCGCATTCCTAAGCGAATAATTTCATGACCGGCGTAGTATCTATAGGAGACTCAATGGACTCAAGTCTCCCACCGGAGGATTAGGAATGCGACAAAGAAATCTCCAAGTCTTCATCGTGTGTGCAATTGATAGAAAATACGCCATTTCTTCTCCAAACTACTCCTTTAAAAATATTGCCCCTGCACAGTGATTCAACAACTTTGATTTCATCCATCCATCCATCCATCTTCAACCGCTTATCCGGAATCGGGTCGCGGGGGTAACAGTTCCAACTGAGACCTCCAGATTTCCTTATCCTGAGCAACTTCCTCCACTCCCTCAGGGAGTATACCGAGGCGTTCCCAAGCCAGTTTTGAGATATAATCCCTCCATCTGGTCTTTGGTCTACCACGGGGTCTCCTCCCAGTGGGACGCGCATCGAGGACCTTCCTAGGAAGGCGCTCGGGGGGCATCCGTACTAGATGCCCGAACCACCTAAGCTGACTTCTTTCCAAGTGTAGGAGCAGCGGTTCTACTCCAAGTCTCTCTCGGGTGACTGAACTTCTCACCCTATCTCTAAGGGAGATACCAGCCACCCGTCTGAGGAAACCCATTTCGGCCGCTTACACCCGCGACCTTATACTTTCGGTCATGACCCACACTTCATGACCATAGGTGAGAGTAGGAACGAAGATTGCTCGGTCGACAGAGAGCTTTGCCTTCCGGCTCAACTCTTTTTTCTTCACCACAGTGCTATTTAGCGACTGCAAAACCGCTCCTGCTGCTCCGATTCTCCGGCTGATCTCCTTCTTCGTCTTCACTTTGAATTCATGTGACATAGTAATAGTATGGGGTTTCACACAGTCAGAAATTCAAAAGGATGACATGCCTCTCACAGCCTTTTGTCATTCTGATGGACGGCCTTGGCCACTCAAGGACATGAATCACTGCATTCATATAGCGCCTTTCTCCAAGTCCAAGGTAATGTATTTCACTTTCACCCATTCACGCACAATTTCACACACCGGCGGCGAAGGAAGCCATGCATGCTGCGAGGCACCAACCTGCTCATCGGGAGCAGTTAGCTGTTATAAGTGTCTTGGCCACACAGCCAGGAGGAGCCGTGGATCTAACCTTTTGGATTCCAAGAGGGCCACTCTACCTCCTGAGTCACTGCCGACCCTCTGCTGCCTGCACTACTGCCCAGGGACGTGCTGGGCCCCTGATTCAGCCCGGGAAAAAGAGTTGGAGAGGCCCTCATTGCGTGCTATAGAGAGAGAGATCTCTCTATAGCGCCGCTGCTTACTACTCAAAGCTTTGCCATTTCAGATCATGACAAGTGACAAGCCTGTGGGCCAATTACTGTACATGAGTTATATTTCGTTGTTGTCGGGTGGAAACCTTGTATGTCCAAAACCGTTTGTTTTGTATTTATCATTTTAAAAATGATTTAAACTAGTGAAAACAGCCGATCTACAAGCACACAACGCCTCGCACCGCGAGGCGTTGTGTGCTTGTAGATCTGCTGTTTTCACTACTTATGTGCAGCGGCCTTATATGATGAAGCAGGGCTTTGCGAAAAAATGTATACATTTGAAACTTGGAGATACAAGGTTTCTGCCCGACAGTGACGATTTACTTTGTTGGCCTCCCAGCCCCCACAAAATGGAACGAAGGCCGACATTTTATTTTATTTTTTTTCCTAATGGCCGGCCTGGACCAGCCAGGAATGAACCGGCCGTTCGGGAGTTGTCCCGCTTTTCCCAATGGCCAGCACGTCCCTAGTACTGCCTGTGGTGTTTGAATTTATGCCATAATCATTGAGAAGACCTGGGGGGGAACAAAGAGTACCAGTAGAATACAAACAAATTCACACGCTTTGTTATACTAATACTGTGTGTCTCTGAAGCTGTCATATAAATAATTGGCATTCATGGTTCTAAAGATAAAAGATGTTTAATATGAAGAAGCAACAGCAAATCAGTGGAAAAAACTATGATGAACGTGGCGCCTGACTCCCACATGGCATCTTCGTTACATAATGATTAGGGGTGTAACAATATCGTAACTGAATCGAAAAATCAATTTTAATTTGCAATGATCTACTATATTGTTTGCAAAAGCAAAATATCGTACCGTTTTGGCTTTGTATCGTATCGTATCGTTTTAAAATGCGGTAATCGGTATCGGATCGTTTTGCAATGGAAATAATTGATTGTTTGGAAGTATTTGTGCCTTGTAGCCTATTTAGCAATTTTAAGAGGGTAAATGAAAAAGAGGAGTTTAATTACCTTTCCCTTCCATATAGCTACTCTTGGTCTATAGATAAATGTGTGTAATCTCTGTGTTCATGCCAAGGTGGGTTTGTCCATATGTGTTGAAATATAATGTCCATGTATTTGCTAGATAATCACAGCGTTTACTTCAATGATAATAGATTTTTTACACGTTTTACACAGATTTAATTTCTTTGCTAAATAGTTACTATATCGATTTTAAATCATTGAATTGAATCGTATCGTATCGCCATGAATGAACCAACATCGTCCATGTATCGTATCGTTAACCATGTATCGTGAGGCGTATCGTATCGCTGTTAAAATGTATCGTTACACCCCTAATAATGATATCACCGATGCCTCTTTAACCACTTTTACCCTACTGTATGTCTGTCTCCCAGGGGTCAATAGTTGGTCCCCACCTTTTTCCATCTACACCATCTTCACTGAAAATAGCCAATTTACAATATGGTCGGTCTTCTACGGATGTTCACCAATTATGACATGACCAGAATAGGGGTTGTAGGGTTCAAGTGGTCTTCTATAATAAACATTTTCAATCATTTGAAATAAAAAACTACCGGTATTGTCCATACAGTACATGTCTTTTACTCTGAACCCATAGTTCATTGTTTCCTTTTATTGTACACAAACAATGGTGTGTTATACTGTATCTTCACAATAATCAGAAGGTTTTTTATGGACATATTTCATTGCTTATAGCTTGTGTGCTCGACTGTTTAATTCACTATGAATGGTGAGGCACATAAAATGATAGAACTGAATGAGAACGCTCTGGGAATTCTCTTCACAGCCACATTGTTGCCATGACAACACAGCCATCCCAGTAGCACTGGGCTCCTTAGCACTCTTAACATACCATAATAATCTTTAAAGGGATATGTCACCCATTCTACTCTTATCTTACAAATAGCTGAATAGTAGCATCAGAACCCACCTAGAACCATTATCATGCTATCCTTTGATACTGACTAAGCCACCCTTCTGTAGCAAATAATAATGAAAGAAATATTATTCTAAATGTCACATAACCCCAAAGAAAGATGTGCACATTCCACATGAATGACAAGCATGACAAAAGCTTCAACAGAAAGCAACTTTTTATCTGTTATGACCTTCACTGGTATTTGGTAACCTAGCAACACCCATGCACCAGTGATTTTTTTGCTACGTGTACTCATTATTGGCACCTCTAATTTCCTCATGATTAGCGTGCTAATTCTCCTTTAACACAATACTTTGTTTCACAAAGGATTACCGTGGGGTCGGAGAGGTTATACTAGCTTTTGTAATCTTGGCAGTAGGCCTATGCTTTTGGAAAACAAAAGTCAGCTGGTAGTGGAATATCATTGAAATGTAACAATTTGAATGAAAATAGAAATGATATGGAAAGAATGGGTGAACAAACCCCTCTAAAGCTGACAGCACACCATTCAAATGTAACAAGAATATTCCAGAGTGTCAGAATGTGCTTGTTTGATAAGGAAGACTTGGATGGATTGAGTAAAGAAATAATAAGTGATAGGTGATATTGTTGGCAAGATGAGTAAATGCTTTTCTGTGGTGAACCACAGGCCATAGTACCTCACATCAGTCACAAAGCTATACGTGTGTACACTCACTCAGTGGTGTTAAGTAACGTGCATTTACTTAAATACAGTTTGAAGTATTTGTACCTTACTTTAGTGTTTCCATAATAAAATACTCTTACTTCTACTCCACTACATCTCGGATCCAAATGTTGTACTTTTACTCCACTAGATTTATTGATGAGATGGAGTCACAATTAATCAGAAGTACAATATGAAAACAACTCCACACATCCATCTGTTCTCATACTGTAGCTCTTATGCAAAGAACAACCGTAGAACAGCTAACGCTTCACTGAGTACCAACAAGTAAGAATCTCTACACATCGTCAATGAAGTTCATGAAGGCAGGGACGTGCTGGCCATTGGGAAAAGCGGGACAACTCCCGAACGGCCGGTTCATTCCCGTTAGAAAAAAATTTAAAAATAAAATGTTCGTTCCATTTTGGGGGCTGTGCGGCCAAAGTAAATCGTCACTGTCGGGCAGAAACCTTGTATCTCCATGTTTCAAATGTATATGTTTTTCGCAAAGCAAAGCCCTGCTTCATCATACAAGGCTGTTGCACAAAAGTAGTGAAAACAGCAGATCTACAAGCACACAACGCCTCGAGGCGTTGTGTGCTTGTAGATCGGCTGTTTTCACTAGTTTAAATCATTTTTTAAATGATAAATACAAAACAAACGGTTTTGGACATATAAGGTTTCCACCCGACAACGACGAAATGTAAAACAAATTAAAAAATGAGGGCCTCTCCAACTCTTTTTCCCGGGCTGAATCAGGGGCCCAGCACGTCCCTGCATGAAGGTGTACAGTTTGATCAACCTGCTGGCTGTCAAGCCCCATCGACACTCCACTGCTGAGATATAATGTAAAAATCGATGAAATACATATTTGATCCAAGGCTATAAACACATGCTTTGAAATACGAAAACCCTCACTTCTTACAGATTGCTCCTGACCTATGTGCGCTAAATCCCCAGCTCTCTTCTAGTTTTCTGCCGTATCAAGCACTATGCACCCTTCTCTAGTCTTTTTCTTCATTCCGGTCAATCTCGGCCTCGCATGGCCTCCAACAAGTCAGTTTGTCAGTTGCAATGTCAGTTTGTTTGCTTGCCTATAAAAGACAGACAGATGAAAGCATGGCTCCTGGCAGTCCACATCAGATCGCATCAAGCCAGGCTGCTACTGGACACAGTTATCTTGGACACAGCAAGTGACAACCACAGCACAGGGGAACATTCAAACCACAATATAATGGAGATATGGAGGCTGCTGCTACTGCATACAGAGTATATAGACTTGCACACAACGATATCAGTGTCTAGTTGATGATAACGTACATATCTGTATAATATTTGGATAGTGCTAGTCTGGTTACAGAGTAGACCCTGAATCGCTATCCACGCTCCTTTAAAAATGTGTTTTGGCGATTCAGATGTCTGGACGTGCTCTCATTGAAGAGGTTTTCCTTGTTTGGAAATCCGGCCGGCGAATCAGAATTGTGAACTAAAACCTTTGGCTGCCACCTGTCCTTCATTTGAACTATGGAAACATGAGCCCGTACACATGCAGACTCTATCTTTAAATATTTACGTGTAGTTCTGTCCATCACCTGGGATATTATCTTTTGGATGTGTAAACTGTTTGCATGATCGATGGAAAACGCACCCGTGAAATGAATTATTCAGACGCAGCAGTCTGATGTTCAATCGAACAATACTGTATTTTCTATGTCAGCTGTCGCATTTCTCTTCAGGTGTTCCCTGTATTGGTAATGTGAAATGTTTTCAGGAGAAAACAAACAATCTTTTTCAGGTTTGGGGGATTTAAAAGACCATTGATATTTTATTACATATAATATTTTTTAGCTGCAAACTATTTCTACATGTCTGTTCTTGTTAGGAGTGTATTTGGTTTATTATTGATTTGGTTGAATGATCGATTCTGACTGGTCAATCATGGCACTCTGCAGTCTATTATTTCTTGATGCTGCTATGAAGAACAGGCCATTACTAGATGTAGAGTGTGCACCTGAATCAATCAATCAATAAATCAATCTGCAGTGAAACATGGCAGACATATAAAAAAGCACACAATGTTAATTTCCAGTTATCAAGCAATCCTTTTGAAAACAGTATGGCTGTACATGAAAAAAAAAATCAATAGGCGAATAGGGTAAGTAGTAACAAAATATCGATTCATATTTCATGAATCAACCATTCCCCCTGGGATTTTGCGGGCCGGCCATGTTATGCTGGATGGACCTGTCATAATAGAATATTTTCTAAGCAATAAAATCCATTACATAATTTTGTTATTATACATTATGTCAATATTTATTTATTAAGTAGCCATGTAATACGTGTGATAATGAACAGTCAGGCTGTCATTATTGGGAAATAAACCCAATAAACGCATTCATAACATCTGCGGAAACTGTACAATTTAGTTTTAGGATGTCCGATATTGCCTTTTTTACAGATATTGTCCAACTCTTGATTTCCGATATTTATCGATATCTATATATGCTGGCATTTTCACCACCAGAAGTTAACTAATTGTCTGGTAACATCACATATCTAATAAAATAAAATAGCTATAGTATCATAAATAATAGATACATCTAATATAATACAGTGATGTTAAGTTTTAAATGAAGTGAGTCTCGGGACTCTGGTGGTCACTTGAGTCCCACTAATCTTAGATTAGATGTAGGCCTATTTAACAGTGCAGAAGCATTGTCTGTTATGGTCTCTGTTGCCCACTTCCACCCTGCTGGAACTGGCTTGAACCAGTGTTCCAGGAGGGTACACACAGAGCTACTATTACACCACAGTTTTAACACAATATCATTGTTAATAAATCTTTCTTTGAGTTTTTCCCCCCCAAAAAAACGATAAGCTACTGATATTTTTCCGATATTCTTTTTTTATGCTAATATCGGGCGATAATATCGGGAGGCCAATAATATTGGACATCCCTGAATTTAGTGGAATAATGGTATAATTCCTCTGTTATACTTTGTGTCAAATTATGGATTTCTTTAGCTGTATAATAAGGAGGGTGAAGGGAGGTGGTCATTATCCCTTATAGCAGGGGTCCTCAACCTTTTCAGGCCGCTTCCCCCAAAATAATCATATTTTAACTGGGGACCCCCCACCCTGACGAGCAGAGTTGAGACATTACATTTTGTATAACATGGTTCTATTGTGAAAATAGCAGATCTACATGCTCACAACGCCTCGCAACGCGAGGCGTATATATTTGACAATTTGGCCAATGTTTAATTTGTCATTTTAGAGGTATTAAAAAGTACTTAAATTGTCACTTTAGAAATGTGCAGATACCCTCTATACTCTTAAACTTTATGTTGGTGTGTTTACTGCTGATTGAGAAAACAATGTTTCACATTAAGCTAATCATCTGGGGACCCCCCAAAATAATTTGGGGACCCACCTGGGGGTCCCGACCCACAGGTTGAGAACCACTGCCTTATAGTGTGGTTGCCCCTTGGGGGCGGCACACAAGCCATATTATGTCTATTATGTATTATAGTTTAATTTATTTTATATTAATTTATTAGTGAATATATTTTTCCCATTGGCATTGACTTAAATGTGAATGAACTCCCATTCAAGTATATTTCTCTCAGAAACCGTAAGGGCTACCGTTACCACCAGTAGTGTGTTCTAGACTTTTTTATAGGTCATACTATCATGGGTCCGCGGACCACCAGGTGGATGTGTGTGTGTGGCTCATATGTAGAGTCCATAAAATAATCAGACTTTGTCTTTTTGTATCTTTATTTTTGTCTCCTCACACTTTTCAGCAGCAATAGCAAGCAGTTATAGGCTTAAATGCACTTGCAAAAGAATTGGGAAAAAATCCAATAACTGCTACCTGCAAAAACAAATGCTTCATAGACAGAACCTGTCTAGAGGTTCTGTCTATGAATTTGTTTTTGCAGGTAGACATTCCTCTAGAGTCTAGACGAATGTTAGTTACCTTGCATATCATTGTGCGCAGTTTGAATACTAATGAAGTGAGTGAGTCTGGGAGGTATCTTATTAAGTTAATGTATGTGGAGCGCTTCAGAACTACGGTTCCACGGCCAGTCCTGTGGCCAGCGCCTCCTCCAGTGCATATAAGATACGCTACTTTGAAGGTTTCACGAGGGCATACGTTTTTTTCTAATGTTTTTCTTCATGTCATACTACGTATACCCTGTGTCACGGTATAGAACACACTACTGGTTACCACACTTGGAAGAGAGGTTCACAGTCCAGCAGCCTACGCAAGAAAAAATAATGCATAAAGTGAATGGCAAATCAAGTGGCAAATCGAGTGACAAAGTGGCAAAGTGAGTTTAACGTCGTTTCACATCGTTTAATGCAATCAGATAGGACATTTCTGTTTGGATGTATGAGCTGTCAAGGCCAGAAAGTCGTTTTTTGCCACTCAGTAAGCGTTCCTGCATAACATCTGGGTATGATGATGATGTCATGCGTATACCCTCTATTACATCAGTCTGCCCCGTTTCTTCCCTGTGGATTCCTCAGGTCACGACGGGCACAACACAGGATTTGCGTCGGGGCAAACACACTTGCAATTTCCCCAAATTGCACCTTTCTAGTTTGACACAGTACAGACCAGATTTACTGCGTGTCACTCCCCGTCTCTCTCTCCTATGTCATATCAATAAAGGCATAAAATGTAATTTCAAATATTATTAAATTACTCTGAAGCACCCCTGGACTTGCGTCACGCCACCCACTTTGAGAAACCCTGCTCTATATTGCTTTATTAAATAGAATACTGATGTAGGTATAGATGGAGGATAGTTTAACAAGGCATGTTATACATTATAGATGTCATGACAGCTGAGCTTGCTTTATCATGTCATATATCATACATATAATACGCACCGGTATAGGGACAGACCCAATTATGCTGTTTCTTTCATGGTTCCTTCAATCTCGGCGAGTCCCTTAGGTGTAAAGCAATCATCACAGGATGCTGTGACGTTTTCAATCCCTCACACATACAGTAGCACAAACAGCCAAGATTCACACTTGAATCAGGAGGAGACAGGGGAGCTGAACAAGTGATTTGTTTTTCTATCAGCAGCTCCACACCTTAACCCATTTAGGCCTAGTAATTATTGAATGCTTTAACCTGTGAAAAATAGCAGATATACAAGCTCACAGCGCGGCACCGAGTGCCGCGCTGCGAGCTTGTAGATCTGCTATTTTTGGAAAAAGTCGTTAAAATGTGTGCAAATCTTTGAATATTATGTATTTTCAAAGCAGACGTTTGTAACTCAGATTTTGCTTCTGGGGGGTCCCTGGAACTAAATATTTTGAGATGGGGGTCCATGGCCAAATAAATATCAGTTTGGGGGTCCTTCACATGAAAAGGTTTGAGCACCACTGACATAGTAGTCTCTCAAGAACTGACTAACTGAGCTCCAGTTAAGTGAAAAGGACCTTTTCTTTGACGATGGATAACCAGATTGCAGTCATTGAAACATAGGTTTTTCAAAAAAATCTTAGAAGGATTCAAAAGACACTTATAGAATCGGGTCAAAATTCAAATTTTCATGATTTTTCAAAAATAGCAGATCTACAAGCTCGCAGCGCGGCACTCGGTGCCGGGCTGTGAGCTTGTATATCTGCTATTTTTCAATAGTTAAAGCATAAAATAATGATACACAAAATGTGTACCCGTTCTAAAATGGGTTAAATATGTACTTGTTAATAGAAGCCGGCCGGCATCTCTCACCAGATGCTGTCTACACATGGAGAGACGGAGCTATACAGCAATTGAAATAAATATATAAACAACACCCTAGGGGTAAACACGTATCCTCCACTCTTGGATTCCTGTCCAAACCATGTTTAGATATAGCCTGTAGAATGGGAATGTATGATTTTGTATTTATTCACATGCCTGTGTGCATCAATGGTGCCTGTATATAAGCTGGTGACACTCTAATCGACAGAAGTCTGAGGAGAGCCTTAGAGCTCGAAACATATAATAAACCTTTGCAAATGGTAGCTATAGGTGTGCAGATCTTTTCTTTTCTACATGGTGAGCGTTTTTGATCCAGCACCCTGCCTAGTATAGGGCTAGGATAAGCGTGTCTTTTCCGCTTTTCTCATACCACGTGTATCAAATTTGTGTGGAGGTAAAAGAAGAAAATCAACAGAAATCCACAATATTATCATATTTATCCCTTTCTTGGGGTTTCTCCAGTTGGAAGCAGGTATTAAATCTCAATCCAGGCGTTTCTAAGCAGTTCTGCATGAGTACCCTGACTTGGCTCTTGGATGGCATGGCACTGATCAATCCCTTTACCTCAGAATGGAAACAGACAGCCTTAATCGGAGACCTATACAAGCTGAGGTTCTGGCCGCACTGTTACCACGGCAACAGGCGTGTGTGTGGTGGAGGGGGTTATCATATGAAACCGGCGAGATTTTTGGTTCCCTGGGATTGGCTTTTGATGGTTTGGTCCAAAGGGGTTCAGCTTAGTTGGTCCGCCCTCGGGAGACGCATGGAAAGAGGTTAAGTGATTTTGAATTGTCCGTGATCTCTTTGAAACTCCCTGGTTTTGTGATAATGTGATGAGAGAACCTACAGATCGAGCTCAAAGCCCCCGGATGACTAGTTGGAATGTGTGCTGCTGCCCCATGTTGTGATTCACTACTACTCACTGTAGTCTGTTGAACAAACACCCGGCTCTAACACGGCTCTCCATCTGTTAGCACTTTTCTCATTGTTTGATGGATTTAATTTTATTCAACTTACATTATTGATTAAATGATTGACAACATAATTTCAGACTGGATGAAGCGGGGAGACATAGGCCTACCATACGAGCATTGGCAATTTGCGATCTGAAATGACAATGGGGAAATGTGAAACAGGCTATTTCTGATAAAATTAGTTGGGGAGTTATTTTCCCTGATTGCACCATTATCTCTGTCTGTTTCTGGGCCATGCTGTTTATGAAACCGGCTGTTTATTCCCTCGACACACATGCAAAATAAACATCCAGCCGCTCAGATTCTGGTAAATTATTGCTAATACAACACGTTCACAGGCATGGACACACAAAGTACACACCACATATGCATGCATACAGACACATACATTATGTAAAAGCACACATTAAAACAAGCAGATTAATGCATAAGCCCTGATGTATACTTCATTGCAAGCGGTGTCACAAGACAGAAATATCCCATCACCAAGCTCACAGCACACACTGTGAGCATATAGATCTGTTATTGTAAATCAGGCCTTACACACACACGGACACTCATGCACACACA
Organism: Nannobrachium achirus; assembly: GCF_963921795.1. Taxonomy (NCBI): domain Eukaryota; kingdom Metazoa; phylum Chordata; class Actinopteri; order Myctophiformes; family Myctophidae; genus Nannobrachium; species Nannobrachium achirus. The sequence continues at coordinate 15,341,325 of NC_137816.1, read as the reverse complement.
CACACACACACACACACACACACACACACACACACGCACACGCGCACACTACCACCACCACCACTACAGTGGTAGCTCCACCATCCCCTATTGTGTTCCCAAGAGGCCACTTATTCAGTCAGATGCACTGAACCCAGATGAGTTGGGGATGTATTTGAATAGTGACGACACCACTCACACTGGTAAAGTACTGTAACAATCCATGGGCTTACAATACATCTCTCACTCCAATAATCAATGCAAAGTGACTGCATGCATACACCCAGAGCCTTTTTAAATTAGCCACTTGAAACCCAGCGTCCCTATTCATTCACCAAAATATAGCCGAGCTACAAGCGTAAAATGCATCGCATTGCGACGCGATGTAAGCTTGTAGATCGGCTTTATTTGGGGTGGACATTTGGCATAGAGGAAAACAAATTTATAAAAAGGCCTAGTATAGATCCCTGAGGGACACAGGTCAATGAAGTACATAATGGGTGCTATGTGTCCACGTGCCCTATTAATCAGCCTCAACCACCCTCACATACAGTGTAACTCCTTCATTGCCTTATAGTGTTTTACACTGTTTGAATAAATTATGAGTCGTATGAATTATTCATACTTTTTAGTCTCTTATCCAAAAACAAATCAGCAACTCGCTTTGTACTTTTGTAGGTGAAAGTGTCTACAAAAGCTGTGATTTTGCCCGATTTGCAGGTGTGTTTTCTCCAATGAGAATAAATACTTCTGTGCGTGCATGTGTGCGTGCCTGCATTCCTGTGCGTGGGTAAAATTCAAGGACAAGCTCAAGCTGAAAAGCCCATCTTACATAAAGTGTTTGTTACATTTCATGTAGCCTACTTTGTGCATCTTTTATATTTCCTTATTACCAACATGGGTTATATGAACTCTTCTGATATATTGCATATGACTCTCCTGCTTACATTGGTCAACACAATACACAAAGATCCGCATAACAGCAAACAGCGGTTGTTTCCCCTCTACACCTAAAAGTCTTCACAGAATATAGCAGATCTACAAGCTTGTGCTGTGAACTCGCACATTCACAATCTTCTGCTGAATATTTTCCTATGTTTGCCGAATGTCCGCCTATTATGACTTGCGCGGAGTATAGGGATGCTAGGGTTCATGTGTTTCAAATCCTTTTTCATTACAGCGGCATCCTCCCGTGAGGCGCTCCAGCAGGTTTAGCAGGTGTTAACCCTGCTCTGGCAGGTTCCCTCCTGGGCCAGCAACACAGCCTAGCGGAGCAACAGCTAGCATCCCCCCAAGCAGCTCACCTCCCCGTCTGTCTGCCAATCACAGAGCTGAGGTCCTGCGAGAGAGAGAGAGACTCCTTCTCACTCCTTCACCGCTCTTCTGGTCCCAACAAACAAGTGCGGTGAATGGTAAATGGACGTTTTTTTATCTGGTGCTTTTTCCTGTCTTTCCAACTGCTCAAATGTGCTTTTAAACCATGGTTCGATTTGCTGTTGGGGGTGGGGTGGGGTGGGGTGGGGTGGGGGGGGCTGTTATCGCTGCTTCTTGTCAGACTGTATTAAATACATTTCCTTTTGTGAAATGTTGACTGTTTTGTTTATAAATACATCAAAGATGCGATTATAATCCATTTCCTAAAGGATAAAGCCTTGGCCTGGACGAGAGGTCATCAAGTGGTACCCAACCTTCTTTAAGTGTTTTTTCGACCCTTAATGCTGCAACATTCTCCGGCTGGCGGGTCAGCAGTGATTGGCCAAATCACTATCCCTCTCATCCAGGCTTCCAGCTATATTGTCCTCTCTTTTATGCCAGAGCCAACAGGAGGCTCTCTCTGCCGCTTCTCCCAACTTACTTCCTGGACTTGGTTTCTCTTCCACTCTGCCACTTCCTCACAGCCCTCCTCCCACGGGACAGTTAGTTCCACCAGGATGATTTTCTTTCCCTCTGGAGACCACATCATTATATCTGGTCTCAGAGTGGTGGACAGTACCGCCTCTGGGAAGTGGAGCTTCCTCCCCAGGTAGACCTCCATCTCAGCCCTGGGCTGACTGCAGGAGGTTTTGCTTGGCTTGGCCTTGGACGACTGGTCTATGACCCTCTCTCACGAAGGTGATGGTGCTCGGCAGTGGTCTAGTTATGTTTGATAATATCACAATGTAATACTTAAGAACAATAAAATGATAACCACATTAACAATTTTGCTGCCATTTTAAACATAGCTGTAGTAAGCAGCTGCCAAATTGTCCTTACCTTTTAACGTGGGCACGCATCGTGCACAATCTGTGCGCGACTCATCTAGTAGACGTGTAGACTCGGTGACAGCTTTCGAATAAAAAAACCCCCATTGAAATAGACATATCCGTTGCCACGCAGTATCCCTGCCACGCTGTATCCCTGCCAGTGTTTACATGATAAAACATTGAAAAAAGCCAGCTGTGCGCTATGGTAACACGTGGACACGTTCGCGCACATAGCAGACGATATGTGCGCAGATCATATGCCAGGCGGGTAGAGGAATCAAACAGCTACAAAATAAAAAAAAACGCGTGAGAAAATACCATACTATGGCCATGCAGTCAGCTCACTTGTTTACAATGACCGGATACCGTTAGGGGGAGGGCCTAAAGTCTCCGAAACGGATATATACAGCGATCATACTTTTAATCGTTTCATAGGGGCGGCTGCACCTTCTCCCTGGTCCCACCGAAATATTGCCCCTCGGCATGTAGAGGCTCTGACATCAGTGGCATGAAGTAGGGGCTATTTGGTTACTTCTATTTCCAGTACAATTTCAAAATAAACATGTGTTGAATGATCGATTGTATAGACAAAAAAAAGAAATACTCTTGTTTTGAAATGTGCTTCTGGGCACTGTTTAGAGAGGAAATGGCTTTCAAAGGACGCCCCTTTTAACGTGTCTGTGCGTCTGTCTCCCCGTGCGTACGTTGCGTCATGGAGTCGTGGTGAAATTAACAACACAGGCATAAAGGAATATAAACAGAACACCAAGACAACACAACCTAGGCTATAAAGGCATTAAACATCGTCCTCACTGGTGAGTCGTGGCTATATAGACTTAGAGTAATGATGAATGCTATGCTGCTGCCTGCTGGCTAATGTACGCTGTTTGAGCTAGTGGCTAATGGCTATGGTGAACCTAACACTGGGGTCGGGGACCGATGTGTGGGTCGTGTCATGGACACATTGTATGGGTCTTTAAAATAGCTGATCTAGACGTTCACAACGCAGTGCGAAGCGACTCGTTGTGAGCTTGTAGATCTGCTATTTTCACTACTACTTGTGTGGGTCCCCTAACGTTTAATTTCTCTTGGTTCACGCCACAGGCTAAAAAGTTTGGGAACCATCATGCTTGCTGTTGTAGACAGGGGTGTAAAGTAACTAAGTAGATTAACTGAAAAGCTCTGGGCACTGTTGTCTGTCTGTTGGTACCAAGAAATCCATCTAATATAGACTATATCTTGCTGGCTGGTGCATGTGGAGAGGCAAAGGGAAAGCCGTTCCCGAATGTGTTACATTTAGCTAAAAATAGACTGCGGAAAGCCGAATAAAACACAATCATAAAACCGATTATTTTCGGTGCACGCTGTGTGCGCGCGCGTGACAGCCCCTCCTACTGTAAATTAGTTCCCGCGGCTATGCCATAACAGTGTGGGTTTGAGGGGATGTGAGATCAGTTACCTGTACTGTATAGGGGCATTTTGTTTGTTTGGGCCGTGACATTAACCATCTGACATTGTTGATATACTGTATCTTAAACAAAGTAAACATGTCTTGTGTCACTGAGCATGCACATCCAGAAATAACAACACAAGTGGCAGATGGTACTGTGCATGAAACTAGAGAGAAAATAAGAGTTGTGCATGGTTTACTCCCATACAACAATGAGTTTTAGTCTCGCCACAAAGGGCGTGACGATTGGAATTTTAATCTCGCAACTGTCTGATGAAGAGCGTGTAGCTTCAAATGTCACACGCTTCGTGGCGCGACTTAAACTCATTGTCAGTAGGAGTAAACATGACTCAACCTTTGAGTATACAGAGACACAACAGAACACTCTGTTGCACAACTGTTACCTAACATAGGAGTCATAAAGCCTGGTGTGTTTCCAGTTAAAGTGCACACATTACGGCCTGTATTCATGGTTATAACACTGATAGACGTTTTAAAAGGCTCTAGACTGGAGCCAAGGGAAGCAAAGGTGTCCCCAGGGAGAGCTTTTCCATTCTCTCTTCCTGCTCCTCTCTCCCATGATAAGGTTCTGGCCGATAGAGCCAGGTGCGTCACAAGGGGGGGAAAGTGGGACTGAGTAACTAGGGCCCAAGGTGGAGGAGGAGCCTTAATTATTTTATCCACCTGTTTCCACGGGAATTGACTGTAGCATTATTTGCGGGACACTTCCGGTTAACAGCAGACATACAAGCTCACCGTGCTCACGTCGCGTCGCAGATGCAACATTCTGCGCAATGCACGATGGGATGTTAGAAAATGTGGATACTTTAGCTATTGAAAAATATCAGATATACAGTACAAGCTCGCAACGCGGCACTCTGTGCGGCGCTGCGAGCTTGAAAAAGTCGTGAATTTTTTTTAATGTGAAAACTTTGAATGTGACATTTTTTGAATGTGAAAATGTTTTAAAAGTCGTGAAAATGTGTGCAAATCTTTGAATATAGGCCTACAGTATGTATTTTTAAGCGAACATTTGTAACTCAAATGTTGCTTTCGGGGGGTCCCTGAAACTAAATATTTTGAGATGGGAAACATAGGTTTTTCAAAAAAAACTTAAAGGATTTGAAATATTCAAAGACTTGCACAAACTGTCACGGTTTTTCAAAAATAGCAGATCTACAAGCTCGTGCCGCGCTGTGAGCTTGTATATCTGCTACTTTTCAATAGTTAAAGCACAAAATAATGCGTAATAATGCGTTCCAAGTCTAAATGGGTTAAACACCCCTCCCCCTATGAAGAACATTCATGGGGGGCCCTCAGTGAATCCTTGTACCCAGGGCCCAGAATTTGGTGCGACACCCCTGGATAGACCACTGGACTCCCTTCAACGTCCTCTGGCCTCTGTACTCAATAATTTACAGAGTTCTGTGTGGCCTCCCCATGGGTCAGCGGACACAGAGGAGCCAGATCACAGGCTGTTAATGCTGCCCGTTTCGTGTTTCACGCAGTCACAGAGACACCATGTTGAACACATGCACTTACGCACACATGTCATGCACGTATGCACGCCGCACAGAGGCACACTCACGTGCTCGCACGCACACACACACACACACACACACACGCACGCGCACACACACACGCACAAAGCATATCATTACCATTTATATCGTCGTTGTCGGGTGGAAACCTAGTATGTCCAAAACTCTTCGTTTTGCATTTATCATTTAAAAAAATGTTTAAACTAGTGAAAACAGCCGATCTACAAGCACACAACGCCTCGCACCGCGAGGCGTTGTGTGCTTTAGATCTGCTGTTTTCACTACCTGTGCGATGGCCTTGTATGATGAAGCAGGCGTTTACGTACAAATGTGAAACTTGGAGATACAAGGTTTCTGCCCGACAGTGACGATATGTTTGTCAGTGTCCTTTGAGGTTGTTGAGATGGATAGACATGCATTCTCTTTATTCTGGTTGTATACTGTACAGTAGTGTCAAGAGATTACTCTGGGCTATACCTGTTCTTCAACCACCTTGGTTGGTCTTGATATTGTGTGGTGTATCTACATCCAGAGGTGCTATAAAACCTGAATGATTCAGAGGGCTGAGACCTACAGTGTAGTCCTATAGGCCCCTGCTAGGGATCTCCCTTGCCTCTTATTTGCACGAGACTGTGATATTATGCCTCATTTCTATTTCCTTTTTCTGAGCACCTCAGTATATCGGATATTGTTGTCCTATCTGACTCTATATTGTTATGGCTATTTGTAACTGCAAAAAGTTGGGAGCTTGTACGAAAGAGAATCTCACCCACCCACCCACCAAACTTGTGATGTGACAATAAACTTGAAGTCGAAGGATCACTCCAGGCTAAAAAACAAAAAAACTAAACTTTTTATCCTAGCCTTGGGCATACAGTACAACACCACATTCTGGACATTCTGGTTGTCTACTATATATATGTATATATGTATATATATATATATATATATATAAAAAATATATATATATATATATATATATATATATATATATATATTAGGGCTGGGACTTTAACTGATTAATTGCGATTAATTAACTCAGTTAGCGCCGGGCGACTTTACGAGCGACTAGTTCACTATGGCGTTTGGTGCCGAGCGACTCGGAGCGACTTTTATATAAAAGCATTGTTTAAGCTTTTAATATGTGTTTATAGACGGAGCGAAATGGTTAGCTTACCTCAGCTAATGTCCACACGTAAACCGTGAAAAAAAAGGATACGATTATGACGTCACCTTTAAACCAGGGCTTCCTGTTGACAACAGGCCTCTGCTAGCGTTAGCCTCAATGCAACCATCCGACCCTCACGTAGCTTCACTAGGTCGGATTTTGATTCTGAAACTTTCTGTGTGGCATCTATATACGTCCCGATGCCCATACCAATGGTGGTTTGAGACGATCAAGCACGAATTGAACAGTATTGAGCTGAAATGGTGACCGGCGGCCCGTCCATGTTAAGTCAATGAGGACCAAGTCAGCGTCTCATCCTGTTATGTGGATTTAAACAGGCTTAACATGGGACCATGTCAGTGTATGGTGTATGGTGGTCTCTAGTGGTCATCTGGTGGTATGGTATGGTGAACGTGCATTCGTTAAGGTGGTCTGGTTAAGGTGGTCTGGGGGGATACAAAATAGCTATTTCCTGGCGTTATAAGCGCACATTCATATTCATATTTTGGAAATCTGGCCCTGTATGAGTTAATTACAGAAAATTAACGCGATTAAAAAAATGTATGCATTTTAATCGCGCCTAGTTCTTGCACCACAGAACCTTCAGTTACGGGCATACTGATCATAGCGAGGCACCAACCAAGAAGAGACAACAAACACAAAGGGAGAAGTAGCCGATCAGAGCGCTTTGCTTGGCCCAGTGGATGCGAAATTTAGATTTAAAAAACTCACTCGTTGATTCCCTTGTACAACAACATGTGTTTTACTTGAAAAAAAATGCTTCTCAGGTCAAATATCGATGTGGGATTAATTGCGATTAATTAATCACAGAGCCTGTAATTAATTAGATTCAAATGTTTAATCGCATCCCAGCCCTAATATATATATATATATATATATATATATATATATATATATACATACATATATATATATATATATATATATTATGCAGCAAAAGAAAAACAAACTTTACAGCTGTTGCATTTTAAAAATTGCAAAAAAAAAATAAACAAACAACAACAGCAATATTTTTGAAGATTCTCTGTATCAGCGAGTATTAAAACAACGGAATTGTGCTTGATCAATTATTGGTATCAGTTCACCCTACATTTTTTATGGGCGTGTAATTTAATAATGGACCCGGGGGCCCAGGTTTAAGGGTGCCCAGGATTTCTAGCGGTGCTCCTGTCTAAATCCAAACTGAGCACACACCAGATGCTGTATATCACTATCAGTTAATGGATCTGAGCACCAACGTGAGGGAGGTACAGTAGTGCGGAGTGAAATCTAATTATTCCTAATCCAATTATCTGTGGTTGTTATGCAGTGAATAGACGGGCATGCCTCTGCATCTGTTTTTAACACCGTTCACACATTCCTCGGCACTCAGGCCTGGAGACACCACTTCCATTCAACGAGCACTTATTTGCAGACGTGATGCTTTCTTTCTATGGCTTATTTTTAATTAGATGAATCGCGTTGCTTCCTCTGGTTCCCATTCGCAGCCCTGCTCTCCTTCAGCCCTCCAGCCTCGTTCTCCTCAAAATCACACAGACTTTCATGAGAATGTTTTATCATCTGTGGTCCCTGTGTGTATGTGTGTGTGTGAGAGCCATGTGTTTGAATCACAGATCCACTGGTGAAGCTGATACTGTGTATGTACCATTAATGCTCTATAATTGCCTGCACCAGTAGTAGAGTATAGAGGCACCATCACATTATACAGGCCTCATGAAAGCATTTCACAAAACTGTGTATCCTGTGGATTCTCTCACACGCTACCATGACTGTGGCTCTGCCAGATGGAAAATGTTCCCAAAATGCATCAGTGTTATTACGCTTTACACATTTGTAAAAAAATAAAATAATAATAATAATAATAATAATAATTGCATAAATGCATAAATACATCAAAAAATCTGTCCTGAAATGAACTTTGTCCCTTAAACAATTTTTCATTTATACAGACGACAGACACAGGCAAGTGTGACATTGCATTATGAATGTCTTGAAAATCTCTAACGTTTCCCAAACAATGGGTCAGGACCCATTTGTGGGTCACAGACAAATGTTTAGGTGTCACGACTCGAGTAATAATCACATTGCCCGGGTTTCCCAAAGCGATTTTAGCCCATCGTGAACCCATCGTAGCTCACGCATGGTCGTAGAGGCCAAGCCCCCTCATGTTCCCGTGTTTACATGGGTTCGGGCAGAGTGACTTATTTATCCCCCTACAACTACACCATCATTCAGATTTCACAAACAAAGTGCTTAAAGGGATCATCCACTTTCAAAAAAACTTTTGGTCACTTACTCACTTCATCTAATCAGGCTTTTATGAACACCCTGAACAGTTTTTAATTTACTTCATTCAATATTTAGATATTTGATGTAAATGTTATCAGGCCCTCCAGGCCCAGGGCCTCTCCACATACACACCCATTGTAACTTCAAACTTCATTTTAACCATGATAGATTCATTAAAAACACCCATTATTTTTTCTGGTGACTCATAATACCCTCCTAATACGTGAGCAGGCCGTCAATAACCCTTTTCATTTATTTTTAATAATTCTTTGGGAAAATGAGAAAATGTAAATACAAAACAAAATCGGGTGCCCCTGGATTGCCCCATTTATCCCCTCTTGCTGCCCAGGCCCACCACCATTGTATTGAATCCGGCCCTGCTGCGTCAATGCATGCGTCATGACGTCACTTGGTCACATGAGCGCAGACAGGATGTTATTGTGTAACTTAGGGCACATTCTCACCCAAAGTCCGCTTAAAAGGTCCGGATCAGGGACCAAATGTTTTGTTGCATTTTGAATTTGGTCCGGGTAGCGTTCACACGGGACTTTTGTTAAAAGAACCAAATATGTAAACAAAATGACACGTGGACATGGTCATACAGGCTGCTGTTGATCTATTGACAGAATAGGCTATTCCTATGGAAAATTACTTCACTGCCTATTCTAATTCATTTTGTGTTATTAATCACAGCCGCTTCCTATATCTTTTTTTTAAAGAAGCGAAACTCACACATTTCAGGCAGTAATTAGCGATGGATGGAGGAATCTCTCTCTTTCTCTCTCTCTCAAAAATATAGCCTAATATAAAGCCTTCTTCTTGATTCATTTAACAATAAATAGCGCAAGAACGCGTGGCCAAATAAAAACATAATAAGCGTCACTGTTTCCACATCAAATAATCTCTCTCTGTCTCTTTCTTTCTTTACAAGCAACGGGTCCATAAAGATATTTCCTATCCTTATCATGTTGGAAATGTGAAGCTACATGAATAAATAACCTAAATAAATACAATAAAATAATAGCAAATCCCTATTGTCCCAAATGTTGAATCTAGCATATTGCGTGTGAGCCATAACTTTATATGCGGTGGCGCATGCTTAAAAATAACATATCTAACAGGTTGCTAGCTTGCAGATCTGTTCTTTAGACCACAGGATTCATTTAGCTCTGAAACAGCCGTGTAAGCTTGCAAATCAGTTATTTTTACGCACAGCACACGATGACTGGAGTAGGCTATGGACATCTTACTGCCGTCCCAACAACAATGTGAAAAGTTTGACTCGTGAACGCCTGTCCTCAGGGGAACAGTGAGAGAGCGAAAAGAGAGCGAAATCCTAATAATGCCTTGAAAAAAAAGCCAAGTTTGACATTTCCTTGTTGGATGGAAGTTATGTGCGCATCGAGGCTGTCTCCGTCTACTCCCGTGTTACACACAAGATGGTGACCTTACTTTTATTTGTGACAGTATTTGAGTCAAAACAAACAATGATCACCGTGTTCGGAGAGCGACCCCTGGAGTCACCGCACACGATGGGTCACCAGTTTCCATGTAGGCTGTAGCTTACAAGACACCGCACCGGAGCAACGGCTCACAGAGAGAGGAGATGATACAATTATTAACGTGTAACCTACTGCATCTAATGAAGAAATATCAGCGGTCGGGTCATATCAATAGTGATTCCCGTAAGAAATTCATGCTTTTAGAACTAATTATTAATCCAGCTTCACAACTGCAAAACATAAAGATTGATGAGTGTAGGCTAAGCTGTAGGTAGCTGAAGTTAGAATTGATTCACGAGTTGTCGTTTATTCTTTTTTTCCATAGCCTATTGTTTTTCAATGAACAACACACAGTGCAGAATGTACTGTAGGGTGATCAGACCTACGTTTGGTCCTCTATAAAGTCCGGCTCCGTTCACACCAGCAGAGGACCGGACCATGGTCCTTTTGGAAGAGGACCGAGTCCTGCCTTTTCAAGAGGACCATGGTCCGGACCAAACAAAGGGACCATGGTCCCTTTGCACGTTCACACCAGCGGACCAAAGGAGAAAGAGGACCATGGTCCCTTTTAAGCGGACCAAATAACCCTGGTGTGAACGTGCCCTTACTGTATGGGCCAGTGTTGATCATAGCTGTTCATTGCCGATCAAAATTTGGACATTTTGCCGCACCACGCCACAGTTTTAGCCATAAAACAAACATCAGATATAAAGGGCGTTAAAGATGGGGAAATTGGAGTATACGGAGAAAAACGGCCGCGCGATGCTCTCAGCGTCGACTCGAAGCGACTAGCGGCTAATGGGCTACATCCAGGCGCAGCCCCAACCTAACGGTGAGATTTAAAGTTAATACTGTAAATACAGTAAACACGTCAACGCGTTGTGGGCCTCCAGAGACATCAAAGAGATTGGCGTGTAGACACCTCGTGGGCACCCGCTGATATTAAAAATAAATGAAAAATGTTATTGAAAAAATCAAACCTCGGTTCGAATTGAAGCGGTGGACAAATAAAACTTCTATTCTGAATGTATTTGGAGAGCTGGTATGACAGTTGGTATAATAGGTTTAAAAAATAAAATAGATTAAAACACATACATTAAAATAAGAATTTGTAATTAAATAAATACATAAATAAATATAAAGTGTTTAAATAAGACAGATAAACCCTGAAGGCCAAATTATCATGTGAAGCTTGACCAATCCTCAAAGTATCCATTCATCTGACCGGGAGGGACACCGCACACATATTCTAGATGTACAGGACATATAAAGCCTATTCATTCTGAACTGAAATGACCATATATGGACATGGGACACACATTTTGCTTTTTGAAAAAGCCTATTCATTCTGGACTGATATTTTACACGTACGGGACAGGAAAAACCTGTTCATTCTGGCCTGGAGTGACCATATATGGACATAAGGTAACGGACATTCTGTTTTTGAAAAACCCTGTTCATTCTGGACTGAGATCACCATATATGGTAATTAAACGGACATTCTGTTTTTGAAAAAGCCTGTTCATTCTGGACTGAAATGACCATATATGGGCGTGATACACACAAAGCCATTCATTGGAAGCGGTTTCCACTTGTTCATTCTGGCCTGGAGTGACCATATATGGACATAAGGTAACGGACATTCTGTTTTTGAAAAACCCTGTTCATTCTGGACTGAGATCACCATATATGGTAATTAAACGGACATTCTGTTTTTGAAAAAGCCTGTTCATTCTGGACTGAAATGACCATATATGGGCGTGATACACACAAAGCCATTCATTGGAAGTGGTTTCCACCGCTTCAAAAACAAGGCCTGCTCACGTATTAGGAGGGTAGTATGACTCACCAGAAAAATTATGGGTGTTTTTAATGAATCTATCATGGTTAAAATGGAGTTTGAAGTTACAATGGGTGTGTGTGTGGAGAGGCCCTGGGCCTGGGGAGGCAGACTCATGCAAGGCAGAGTTTTTTTTTAAAGTGGAATATCCCTTTAATAAAGTCTCACACCTGTCTAAATACGGTACGGCTTTCTATAATTATCCGTATCCTCTGTTTTCTTTAATAATTATATCAGATCGCTGTCTGTTTATCTCAATGGGCTAGGTGCGCATGATGAACGCCAGTAAATACATGGGAAAACAGACAGCGATTGGATAAAAGGCTTCTTATTAAAGAACACGGAGGATACGGGTAATTATAGAAAGCTGTACCGTATTTAGACAGGAGCGAGACTTTATTAAGCACTTTGTGAAATCTGAACGTTGGTGTAGTTGTAGGGGGCTAAATAAGTCGCTCTGCCCGAACCCATGTAAACACGGGAACATGGCGGTCGGGGCTTGGTCTCTACAACCATGCGTGAGCTACGATGGGCCAAAATCGCTTTGGGAAACTCGGCCATTTTCTTTTCCTCAAAATCTTTCAAAAATAGCAAGTTTCTGTCTGTCTTACCTTATTGTCCCTTTCTCTCTCTCTCTTTTAAGCCATTTTACAATAGGGGGGCACAGCCAGGGGACTATTTGGGGGTCCTTGACATGGAAAAGTTTAGAATCGCCTGTCCTACAGGTATATGGCCTGCCCTACAGAACAGCCTGCTGCTGTTGAAACGGCTGCTGCATTTGTGCTTATAGATCTTTCACAGAACCCCACTGTTTTCATCCAATGTATTCTGTATGGATGTTCTCTCATGTCAGTTCTGTAAAGTTCAAGGTTGGCCTATACATTTGCATAATGCTGTGTGGGAGACTGCATCTCACTAAAGATCTCTAGAGCTCTGTTAATGAAGCTCTTTTAATGATAGAATAACCCAGTTCTCCTCTTCCAAGGCATTTACATCACATTAAAATATTATTTTCCATAAGGATCAGCCATAGGGGAGTTCATGAGAATCACAACTTGTGTATGTGTATGCACTGTATAGTATAAAGCCTTCACCCACACCATAATAATTAATTTATTGATACATAATATTTATGTACATAAACACTTATCTCCTTCAGCCCTCAGATGTGCACTCTGCTTATCGTTGAAACCTCACCCCGGCCAACCTCGCCAGAAGCACTCAAACCCAGAGTTGGATAATGAATGAGTATTTCATAAATCCATCACACTAGCCTATATCACCCTTGTGTTTCCTCCACTTTCCTCAATCTGTGCATAACAGGCAATTAACCATTGCCTGTGTTTGGCTTAACATGACACATCTCTGGACAAGTCCACTGTGACCTTTTGGAGCAGTTTATCTTTGGGCAGTTATTCATCGACTCCACCTAGACAAGATAAATCTGTGTTTTGGGGAGTTTTCTTATCTGATAAACCTTCACCATTCTCAGCAAAACAGAACACATTGGTATGCATAGAGCTGACTTAAAACTGTTTTGAGATTTACAACCTCGTGAGAATCTCCATCTCCACACACAAAGGGACTTCTCCAGTTCTCAAAAACAATAATTAAACACACACACACACACACACACACACACACACACACACACACACACACACACACACACACACACACACACACACACACACACACACACACAGAGGTATTTTTTGATTACAGGTGTATTTGGAGTCACAATAGCTATTCAAATTCGATAAATGTAGCCCATATAATACATGATATGATACAGTTATAAGTTAAATAAGAAATGTTTTTGGTTATCATTTATATGACCACAGGGCCAAATGCAAATGCACAATGCAAATCCTCACGCCAGGGGAAGGTTCCTCTCGCTCTCTCTCTCTCTCTCTCTCTCTCTCTCTCTCTCACGCATGCACACACACACACACACACACACACACACACACACACACACACACACACACACACACACACACACACACACACACACACACACACACACACACACACACACACACACACACACACACTCTCTCTCTCTCTCTCTCTCTCTCTCTCTCTCTCTCTCTCTCTCTCTCTCTCTCTCTCTCTCTCTCTCTCTCTCTCTCTCTTGTAACTTTAGCTTTTGGAGTCTGTAACCTATAGGCTAAAAGGTAATTCTCTCCACTGATTGATTTATTAAGGTATGCCAATGCAACACCAAACTACAGTAAGTCAAAAGATCAGACAAGGATAAGTTCAATTGGTGATGCTTACACAAAGCTGCCATCTCTGTCTGTGACAAGACAGATGGGGTTCATCAGTTGCCATGACAACAAACCCCCCTTATCTATTCTACCCTCAACTAGAATTAACCTCGCCAACCCTAGTGCCCCTATTCTGGGTGCCAACATTCCACGGAAATAGCAGATATACAAGCAATGTTTGCCTGTGATTCCAGGGATTCCATTGTATTAGGTCAGGGTTCCTGAAATAGATATAATGAATGGCCATATATATCTATCCACTTAATTCATAATCATGGTAGACAATCAGGGTTAATTGGCGCTCCACCAGTTTATATATTCCGTTTGCCTGCTTAGAACAAATGTTGGATGTCCCAAATCTTTGTAACAATATGGTTCACTGACCAAACAGGTGTCCGGGAACCTTTGTGTCATTATTTTATGCTGATCACTGGTGATATTATGAACATTGTCCAGTTTTGCTGGCCTTTTCTGAAATCACACATTTCTTGCATCCATCTCCAACTAGTGTGGAACACTGCTGCCAGAGTTCTGACTGGCACAAAGAAATACTAACTCATTATTCCTGTGCTAGTCAACTTACACATGGCTGCCAATTGTATTTCTGTATGGATAAAGAAAATGCTTTACAGCTTCAAATGTCCTTGCTCCAAATGACATAAAGGATTCACTGACTCTCTTTGTGTCTGGGCATTCTCTGAGATAGGTGGATACAGCTCTGCTAGTCATTAGATACGGGCTTGTGACCAAATGTGACTGGGATTTTGCTGTTAGAGCCCCCAAACCAGTGGAACATCAGCCCTGATTCGACATCATTAGTGGGGATGGGAGGAGGGGAGTGAGCCCCCTCACTCCCCTCCTCCCATCCCCACTCTTTCATTTTATATTTTTATACTTTATCCCTCAATGTTTCTATTATTCATGTGTTATTTTCAATTGTTGCTGTTTTTTATCTGTATTGTTTTTATTTGTGCTGTAATGTTTTGATTTGATACAATCTCAGTTGTAGTCTGTTTCCCAAGTAGTGTGGTTGCTTAACCCTGGTTTTTGACATTATCGTAACGAAGCGGATAAAAGCGCCAAACCTTTTTTTAGGCTTCTTTAGGACCTAACGATGGATTTACCCTTAGAATTATCCATATCAAGTTGGGCTCCCATCGACTTTCTATACAGGAGGAAAACACCACGAAAAAAATCTGCTTTAAGTAGGATGTGATGGGTCTAACTAGGGGTTTGTCATGATTCTGAATCCATTGCAAGCATTTGTTTTGTTAAGCCAACCCACTAAAGCTGACTTCCTACCTCCTGAACCATTGCCACCCATACAATCAAAGATGTACAAATATAGATATAGAGTGTTTAGTTTTCTGACTGCAGCAACAGTTTGATAATACAATAATTCTGTACTTTTCATGCCAGAGAGAGGAAAGATAGTTGCCATTCTGTGTACAATAAATAAGTAATGTAAAATGTATTCCTGCTTTCAACAATTCACTAACCCCCAACATGATATCTATTTTTGATCACACCTTTCATACTTGCCAAGTAATGTTCTCTTACTCTCTGTTTCCCTATCACTCTTTCTTTTTCTCTCTCTCTCTTTCTCCCTCCATCTCTCGCACGCACGCACACTCACACGCACACGCGTGCACACACACACACACACACACACACACACACACGCACACGCATACACACACACACACACACACACACACACACACACACACACACACACACACACACACACAAAATAAAAAAAATAATAAGCTTTGTCTTTATGTCTTTGTTTTTCATTCTACAGTACAAAGCTTCTAGACAGAAAACACAGAGGCAGAGAAGAGAAAGAGAAAAGAAGAGTCGAATCCCATCTCTGACTTCCATCTTTGAAGTCATGAGAAGCCGGGGCATCACATGTGAGTTCCCACAGACTATCACCACTATTAAACCAGTAATAAAGCAATTGAGTGGCATGATGCACACACACTCCCCATCTCTCCACACACCACATCCGCCCCCGCCAGCACGGCTGCAAGCTGATGCTTTGCCAAGGTGATGTGTCTAATGCCCCATCTAATTGGTATATGACAGGGGGAAGATAACATCAAAAGGAAGATTTAGATTTCTATTTTAAGGACTGTCATGTTGTATTATTGGAGTGACGTGAAAGTGTTTTTGATATTACGCGCTGAATTATATCACAGAACACAGCATGCTGTCAATTCCGGCCATTGACATTCTGTTGCCAATGGTCCCCCGAGGACCCGATCCCTTCTGTCACAGAACAGGTCCTCAGGGGATCCTTGGCAACAACATCTCAATGGCCTGAATTGACAGGAATGCATTACTGAACAGCAATCCTTCTATGTTTTTTTGAACAAACCCATCGTCACTGTCGGGCAGAAACCTTGTATCTCCAAGTTTCAAATGTGTACGTTTTTTCGCAAAGTAAAGCCCTGGCTGTTTCATCATACAAGGCTGTCGCACAAGGTAGTGAAAACAGCAGATCTACAAGCACACAACGCCTCGCGGCGTTGTGTACTTGTAGATCAGCTGTTTTCACTATTTAGCCTACTGTAAATCATTTTTAAAATGATAAATGCAAAACGAAGAGTTTTGGACATACGAGGTTTCCAACCGACAACGACGCTATGTTTCTATGTCAGTGTGGCCAAACCTTTTCTTGTGAAGGACCCCCAAAATGATATTTATGTGGCCACGGACCCCTCATCTCAAAATAGTTATTTTCAGGGACCCCCGAGAAGCAAAATTTGAGTTTTCAAAAATAGCAGATCTACAAGCTCGCAGCGCTGTGAGCTTGTATATCTGCTATTTTTCAATAGCTAAAATAATTAAGGCCCTAGTAACTCACTCCCACTTCCCCCCGCCCCCCCGTGTGACGCCCCTGCAAGCCAGAGCAGAACGGGCAGAAATGCCTTCCCACTACCCTGGCCACAGGAAACGGGGAGAGAAGGCAAGTTCCATAAAACAATATGAACCAGTCATTATGGAAGGTCGCCATCTCAGCAAAATCAATTGGAATTTGTTTAGAGATGGGCCCAGGGAGCCAATCCATTGTGAATTCATGCTGCTCCAATAATAAAACCACCCAACCAAAGCGGAAGAAAAGTGGTAAGAGACGCCGTCTTGTGGAACTGATTGTTTATTCCTCAATATGTTTGGAAAAGTGAATAAAACAATCAATCAGCAATGGCCACAAGTATGTGATGAATAGAGAGCTGATCGGTGACAAAATGACGACAATAATTACACAGCTTTTTGAAAATGTGGTCATTCTTGCCTCAATAAATCCTTCAATGTGTGCCTACCTCAAGGGATAAATGTATGAACATCACGCGCATTCAGAGGAAGTGGAGAACATCAAGAGCCATTTCCCTTCTCATGCCTTCCCAGTGGACCAGAGATACGTAGAGATGGGAGCAGGCGTGCGTGCAGTGAAGGACTATGGAGTGGCTGATGAGTGCAGTGTGTCACCAGACTTGCTTCATTGGCCTTTTTTTCCTTCTGCATAGCCACCAACCAGTAAGACAGAACAGGCCTTAGAAGAGAGAGAGGGGGGGGGGATTATGTGCTACTGTATATTACACGGCAAGGCAAGGTTAGATGGAAGCAGAATAGAAAATGGAGTGATGGAAGGTTGTACCAGATGATGGACATGGGGAGAAAGACTGATGCAGAATGAGTGTATGAGAGAAGGGGAAATAGGTGAAGAGGCCCTTCTATCTGGTTATAGTTACCATGGACACCATGAAAGATGACTTGCTGTTATGTGAAGAAACGTCTAAATGAATCTCAAAACGCACACACACGCACGCGCGCACGCACGCACGCACAACACAGAGAGAGAGAGAGAGAGAGAGAGAGAGAGAGAGAGAGAGAGAGAGAGATGATCAGCATGAGCACCCAATCCACACATCATCACCATTATAATCACCACTACCTGCACTCCACTGCACTCACATCATATCTTGCTTCATTGAAGTGTTCATAGAAAGGCACATTCATACTGTCTACATCAGAAGGCATCCTAACCACTCCTCTTGCTCCTTCCAATTATCCCAGCAGGCTTTGGGATCGACTGACTTCTTCAAGGCTGTTACAAGGTGTAAAGCAAGCAACAATGTGCATATGCCATCTGTTAGACAGCAGAGTGACAACATAACCGTGGGCAATAAAGAGTTCATTGGAAGGAAGTCATGTGTGTCTTTGATGGAAGAACACTATAAGGGTTCTTTGTTCTCAATGGACCACGCATGAACACACCAAGCTCAATTATCTTTTATCTCTCCGATTCCCTCTCTCTGTCTTTTTTCTATATTGTCTGCTTTTCTCTCTCCACATTACTTGTATGTACATGTAATCACATACTCGTCTCAGACTTTATTTGCACTGCAGGGCGAGGGGAGTGACAAAAGGACCGAAAGGTTGACACGCTTGTGCTGATTGGTCTGCATCTTCCCTAGGGCACATGGTCAACTAAACCAGTTGACCATGGATCACTAGTGATCAATGAAATAATTCTAAATGGAAACAGAGTCCATGCACATCCCAACACAAATGTTTCTGGTGCTGAACTAAAATAAGTACATTAGAAGAGGAGGCACTGTCTGCACACTATCTTCCAGTTGATGAATGTATTTAAGTTAACAACGTTTCAACCCTGGCAGATCTTCCTCAGGTCATACGGTATATAGGTGGTCCATAGACCATAGGAAACTTCAAAGGAACTAGTAAGCATAGTGTAGTAGGATACAAAGCTTGATGCTGTCAAGGGCTTACTTGCACATCACACGTTGTGAGCTTGTAGAGCTGCTATGTTTGGTGCGTGACACCAGAGCAGCAACAAAGTATACTTTCAGATTTAAAGGGATTTTGCCGCATTCCTAAGTCAATAATTTGACTTAGTCTGCCATCCCACCCCTGACCCATAATTGCGTTATAAAACTAAATGCCAGACGCCAGAGGATTAAGGAAACTTACCACATAAGTGGAGTACAATCCATGATATCACCAAGAAGATACAGTTGCTGAGGATGGTTTGTTACATGTTACAGTTGAGGATATACTGAACTTTTTGAGCGGTGGTCACACCGTCTCCTATACGTGGCCGTGTGTGTGGGTATGTATGTACAGTATGTATGCGTCCGTCCGTCCGTCCGTCCGTCCGTCCGTCCGTCCGTCCGTCCGTGTCTGTATGTAGCCTGCAGTACCTTTTCTGACCACACATGTTAAGGGAGGGGCGCTGTTGTTCAGACTCACATTCACACACATACACACACACACACACACACACACACACACACACACACACGCATGCACGCACGCACGCAGCCTCCACCGCTCAGTTCACACAAGTGTGATTTTTGAGCGGTGCAAACCGCTCCTATATTTCACTTTCGGTTTATCTAGTTAAAACATATTAGCACGGGACGATTCTTTCATTCTTCATCGATTGGCTAGTTGAGTAACTAAACATTAGAATCGACCAATCAGAAACCGTTCTACTCATGACGACATGTGTTAGCCAAACAGAACAGACCAATCAAATGCTGTGTTGTTCATGTTAATTTAGATCTGTCTTGGCCAGGGCAGGAATTTCATGGAGGCCATGAAGGCCATGGCCGTCGTTGCCCCCTCAGTTTGGCCTTGTCCCCCTCAAACTAACACTGGTGTCTCTTTCTTGTCACGTAGACACCAGTGTCTTGTTGAGATTCTGAAAATCTTAACTCCCCTGAGTCCCCATTTTTAAACCGATCCAGTGACTTTGATTGGTGCAGGGCTGAGCATGGATCATATTGTAAATACAATCATGTATCTATTTCACTGCAGATTAGGCCCTTAAATTCAACAAATTCTTTCAATGGACTAAAATCTTGTTTTATTTGATGGCCTTCCTGCCCTGGTGTCTGGCCTTTGCGCCCTCAAAAAATGGACAAGTGGCCTTGCCCCTAAAATGATGAAATTCAAGGCCTGGTCTTGGCCATTACACTTGCACTTGAGACCGGTCTAAAGTTCATGAAAGGTCCAGGCGTAATGGCCAGGTTGTTTCATATCCTGGACCTCTCCTAAACCTTAAACTAACAGATTGAACACCACACAGGATTCGAAACAGCAACCACGCTACATTACCCTTGCAGGCTATGATTACTGTTTTGAATCCTGTGTGTTGTTCAATCTGCCAGTTTAAAGTTTAGGAAAGATTTGTACCGGTTTAAAGTTCAGGAAAGGTCCTTCCATCTTTCTGTCTGTCTGATCCCCTCTCCGTTCTGCCCTCTGCCTGTTTTGTTTGAGCTTCTGGTCTGGACTGCATATTATTTTTCTCTTCTATTCACTCTTTGACTGCCACCAGGCTGTTCATGGCCAGGCTGTTTGCCTGACCTCCTGTCTGTTCTCCCTCTGTCTCCCTCTTGCTTTATAACCCACAAGAAGCTCTATTTGGCTCTATCTGTTTTCAGACAGCGACATTTAAGAGTTTCTCCTGCATCTCGGCTACTCCAAATGGAGTTTCTGGTGACACATAAATGTGCACATGAATGTGCACGATAAATTGTTATTTGGTCTGGTCAAGGATACTAACAAACCTGGCTGGTATGTTGCGCATAATATACTCCTGATGGTGTAACCGACATAAAAAAGTCTGACCAACCACATATCCTGGAACTTTCTGGCGCAAATCTACGACCACCCAAGATTCAAGACAGCGACCACGCTACATTAAACCCTGTAGTCTATGGTTGCTGTTTCGAATCCTGGTTGGTGTTCAATTTGAGCTGGTGTAAAGGTCAGGACGCACGAAAACCTTATATAGTCTGAGCAGACCTCCAGACTGACATCATACACAACACAAAGAATATTGCCATGCATGCCTATCAACACTGATTCGCGCAGGCGCCCTTGCAGGAATTAGTTTGCACCGCTCACTTCGCACGGGTGCGATTTTTTAATTACACAGAGTTAGAAAACAGCGACCTTGTTGAACAGTTCCCAGAATGACTGCGTACTGAACCAACAGGCCAGCAACACACCTCCCGTGACCTGAGTAGACTCTCTCCCCACAGGGAGGGGGAATTTCACCAGGATATATAACGTATATCACACACAGTATTGCTGAATAAGGGGATCTTTGATTCTTTGCCTCACCGTTAATCAGTTTCAATGCTTTTTTTAGTCCATGAATTATTATGTTGTTGCTGCCTTTTCTAACCTGACTGCGCCACATGGTGGCAGCAGTGCGTATGCCTGCATAACGCTCTGCTTTTACAATCTGGGATTGCTCGGGCAGACCCGATGTAAGGTGCGGGCCATTTTTTTCAAATTCTTTAGCAGGTGATTGGATGGGGCCGTCTCTATCACAGTCTGGGAGTGCCAACTCCAACCACTCATATTGGCCTGTCTGCATGACGTTACACCCAGAATCCGCCTCCTGGATTTCCATGTGGTCTGCAATCAGACTCTATTATAATAATATAATAAACTTTATTTATAAAGCGCTTTTCGAAAACAATGTTTACAAAGTGCTATTGGCTCAGAGCCGCTCAGAGCCCGCCCGTAGCTGCCGCTGATTCGTCCGGCCCGGGACTTTACGAGTGTTATCAACTCTCCCCGAGCAATCTCAGATGGTAAAGGCAGAGCGTTATGCAGGCATACGCACTGCTGCCACCATCTGGCGCTGTCAGGTTATGCTTTTTCCATTATATTCTAGAAATAATGCACTACATCAGTAAGGCAAACACACTGTTGAAAGTATTTCTCCAAGAAGCTAAAAATGTCTAATGTTGGTATTTAATGACGTCTTTCTTCTTGTTTTTGACTTCTTTGCAATTTATGTGCATCTCCCTAACTTATATATTTGTGATATGCTGGGTGAGACAATTTCAGACCGAAGAATTCATATCATCCTTCAAGGATGATGAGATACAGAAAACAGAAGCTACTTTACATGTTCCTTTTTTGTGGAACCCCTGTGTAATATATTCTCTAACACAGGTTTAATGCAATAATTACTAGACCTGTCAATCAAACAGAAATTGACTGTGTTTGTCAGAACAGTTGCCAACTGATCATTTGCACAAATCTATAACATAATGAGTTACCAGACAGCCCCACAAGGCGGGCCCTCCAGTGTCTCTCGAGGTACACAGATATCGTCCAAAAGAGCATGACATTTAATTATAGGCCTAATTAACAAGGTAATTGCAAACAATACATATAAAGACAGGAAAACATACATGTGCCGTGTGTGTGTGTGTGTGTGTGTGTGTGTGTGTGTGTGTGTGTGTGTGTGTGTGTGTGTGTGTGTGTGTGTGTGTGTGTGTGTGTGTGTGCAGCCGATAACGCATGTATCAGGTGCAGCGTGTGTGCTAATGTGTGTGAGTGAGAGAGAGAAAGAGAGAGAGAGAGATAATATCACATGGAGGTGTTTCACAAAAGTGAAAGATGTAAGATATATTCTGTATTCTGTATCATCATCTTTGAATGATGAGGTATGAAATGTTCTGTCTGAGAAAGAGAAAGAGAGAGAGAGAGAGAGAGAGAGAGAGAGAGAGAGAGAGAGAGAGAGAGAGAGAGAGAGACACAGAGAAAGAGAGAGAGCACACCCTCATGCAGTCTGCAGACCTGATTATCTCTGACAGCAGACCATGGATTCTCTCCTCTGTGTGTGCGCGCGCGCGCGTGCGTGCGTGCGCGCGTGTGTGTGTGTGTGAGAGAGAGAGAGAGAGAGAAAAAGAGAAAGATACTATCCAGCATCCACAGCTTACCAAAATCTATGGGTGATATACAATATACATGTATATAATTTTTGTGCATTATTGATCACAGATCAATCGTCTCTCCATGCAGGCTAAGGGATAAGCCATCCAGCCCAAGGAATCTATACTACTGACTAGCAAATTACAGTGCTCCTGTCCCTCTGGCTTATGGTTATGGCATTTACAGGTACAGTATAGCTAGCCTATCACTGGCATGCAATTTGCCGGTACCATAAGTCCATGTTCAATACTAACACTGTCTCTTCAGGCCGACCGATAAGATATGTATTTGGGGCAAAGGAAAATCCACCCAGGATGCAGTTGGGATGAAGAGGATTTTATTTAATTTTTTTTCTGTTGGAAAATGTCAACAACTGTCAGTGTCAAGCTAATGAGTGATTGCTGTACTCACATCTTGCTCTGGAAAACCAGGTAATGCGACTCCTAAAAGTTGCATTGTATTTGGTCATCTACGCTCAAGTAATCAAAAATGATTTAATGTGTTATGATTGTTTTTATGAAGCACTGTGCTTATTTATGAATGCTTTTTATAATTATACAGTGTGTCATTCCCACTGGACACGATAAAGATAACTATAACGATAATTATCATTTACTATAGCCTAATTATGTCACTACCATCCACTTCAGTTGAGAACGATTTTTAATCTTTATCTTTATATTTATTGTGCCCGGTGGGAGGAACATTATGTAATGCATTGTAATTGCACTATGTACTATGAGACAACCCAGGGCAAAGCCAGGAAAGGCAAGAAGCACACCAGCTACTGGTAGATGCACTGCAGGTGAGCTGCCCTGTAGATGGCGCTGCTCTGTATGTTTCAGGCTACCAAGCCAATCAAAGGAAACAGTGGGAAACTGAACTGGAACAGGAAATAGGTAGCCTAGGGTCCCTTCACTTTTCTGGGTTTGTTCCGGTCGGGAGCGGAAACCACTTTATGTCATGTTGTAGTCCTAGACGGACTACACTTTGGCCGGAACTATCAAACAGATGTAACCCAAAATATTCCCCTGTACTCAAGGACATACTTTTAGGGCCTACCGAATAAATCCCTTGATGCAGCGTTTTGCTTTTGGAAAATTCGTTTGATATGCTTCTTTTAATCCGACACATAGGGCCTGGCAAGACTACACTAGGCTACTCGAGCATTTTAATAGGGATTGGGGAAACAAATGGGGGGAAACAAAACAAAGCGATACCGCTCATTCTGCTTGTGGTTTCCGCCTATAACGGATCAACGGCCCGTTGTAAACGAACACCAGGCTTTACCCCGAGAAAGCCTGGTGGCACGAGGTTAGGAAATGGGTATGCCATGCACCTTCGGGACACCAAGAAGGCATGTCATTGACCTGGGAGACAAACTGGAGCAGGAGGACATTCAATGGAATGCTTTGAAGTCATTGAGAGTTGGCTGAACAAGCAAATGAACATACATTTGGCCGCATATATTGCGACCTTTGTTAGATAAGCGGTTCTGGAAACTAGCCTACTATAAAACATAGCACACATTGTTTTTTTGGGGTTCCTGTTTTTCAAAGAGTGCACTATATAGGCTAGTTGTATTGAGGTTTCTGAAGAGCACAGAGTAAGTTTCTGACTGGGCTGTATATAAGCAGTCATTGGAATTTGTTGACAACAGTAATTGACAGTCTCCTGGTAACAGCCCACAGCCTGAGAGCTCATGATACACATACGCATCATCAAGGTCCAGGATGCTATTATTGAATTCGTAGGAGACGGTGGGGGAAGGAGCGCTTCTTTTCCGTTCACCACCAGCGTTGGCAGGTTAGCTACTCAGCTACTTAGCTGAGTAGGTTAGGTCTAGGCATAGTTTTACTGAGGTTAGGGTTAGGTTTAGGCATAGTTTTACTGAAGTTAGGGTTAGGTTTAGGCATAGTTTTACGGAGGTTATGTTTACGGTCTGGGTTAGGTTTAGGCATAGAGGTTAACCTTCCCCTGCGCGGTCCAAGTGACCGCAGCCGAGTGCTCCAGACCTCCGCTCCAGCCAATCATAAGCCGCGCCTTCTAATTTATTCAACCCCGTCTCCTACGGATTCCATTATCGCGTCCAGGATAAGCACCACCCCAGCTACAAACTGTTCAAACCCCTACTATGACTGCGGTCGGTCAAGGACTCAAGGAGGCCTAC